>NC_090022.1:131058591-131370591 GCF_037176765.1 Anolis sagrei | reverse complement strand
CTGTATATATTGAGTTCCCTGCGGGGTGAGAAGGGCAGAATAGAATTGTTTTAAATAAATAAATAAATCTTGTTGTGTTTCTAATAATAATAATCATAATCATCCCACTTTCACGCCTCAATAAATATGCCTAATACTCCAAGGCTTTAATGTCACTTTATAATGCAGCTGATAACCAGGTTCATATCTACCAGAGCTCAGGCTGAAATAAAAAAATTCCAGGTACCCTTAAGAGTGCTGCCACGTGTATTTCATTGTATTCATTACATCTCCCTCCCTTTTATGCTACCAAGAGCCAAACAGGACTACTTACACGTTCCCTGGTAACGTTTGCAAGCACTTCCTGGGGGGGGGGGGGGGTAGGGAATCTACACTGCGGAATGTAATCGTTTTAATACCGCTTTAACTGTCCTGAAAGGAATCATGAGAGGCGCAGTTTGGTGAGGCACCTGCTGCTGTTTTCCAGAGAAGGCTAAGCACTTCGTAAAAGCACAACTCCCAGCGTTGGGCCATCTCAGTGGAGGCGGTGCAATGCCGCACTCCTCCTTCTGCCTTGGGCTGCCTGCCCCCTCTAGAGCCACGCGGAGGGCGCCGGGAGTAGTAACCCCGTGACCCATTTCAGGGAGACGAAGAAGTGATGACGCGGCAGCGAAGGGCCAATCAGAAGAATGAACCCCTTCCCTCCCTCCCCCGCCCCTTGGGAACGGGGCAAGCAAAGAGCCGCGGTGACGTCAGGGCGCGGCCATGCTCCGGCGGCGTCGCTGGGCGGTTTCCGTGGCAACCGTTAGCCTCTCTAGGCTGCGTGGCATCTCGCTGGTGTTGCACCTCCCGGAAGCGCCAACAGAGCAAGCGAACGAGGAAGTGGGCGCGAAGCGGCTCAGCCTGTGAGGGGGCCTCCGCTTGAGGGAGCGTCACTCCCACTCACCCCCATAAGCATAGGCCCTGCCTGCCTGGCCCCTTTCCTTCAGCAGCCGCTATTTCCCGCAGCTCCCCCCGCGCCTTCTCCTAGGGACCCCTTAGCCGGCCCCTCGCCCCCCCCCTCCCAGGCCATGGCGTCTGCCCAGCCTTCGGGCTCCAACTGGGGCCTCATCATGAACATCGTGAACAGCATCGTGGGCGTCAGCGTGCTCACCATGCCCTTCTGCTTCCGGCAGGTGAGTCCTCCTCTCCTCCCTGGGCTTCGTGGCACTCTCGGGGGAAGGGGCCCTCCTTGGGGCCTCTCTGCCGGCGCTGCGGAAGAAGGCCCCGCTTGGGAATCGCAGCCTCCCGCGAATCTGCTGGAAGGAAAACTTGCTTGAGGACTTGTCACACAAGGGCGAGCTACAGGTGTTCTGCAAAATGCATCCATTCCCATTGGTCGAGGAGCTCTCGTTCCCTGCTTAAAGGGAAAGTGGACTTTCTGGTTTTTATTTAATGTCAAAGGTTTCCTCTGACGTTAAGGCCAGTCGTGTCCAACTCTGGGGGTTGGTGCTCATCTCGCTTTCTAAACTGAAGAGCCGGTGTTGTCCGTAGACACCCCCAAGGTCATGTGGCCAGCATGACTGCATGGAGCACCATTACCTTCCCGCCGGAGTGGTACCTATTGATCTACTCACATTTGCATGTTTTCAAACTGCTAGGTTGGCAGAAGCTGGGGCTAACAGTGGGAGCTCACGCCACTCCCCAGATTCGAACCTGCAACCTTTCAATCCGCAAGTTCCACACTGCGCCACCAGGTGCTCCTTATTTATACGCCACCTTTTTCAACCTCCAAGGGCACTCAAGGCGGCTTACATATAGGCAATTGTTCAGTGCCATCGAACACATACAATTCCAATGAACATTAAAAATAAAATTAATACATATTAAACATTTAAAAACAATACATTCGATATTAAAACCATGCTATCCATAATTGTCCCAGGCCGTTCCATAGTTATTTCACATATTCCATATCTGTTATTGCACTGCACTATTCTCTGAAAACTTCATCCCAAAGTCAAGTTTTAACTTTCCTTCTGAAGGCCAGGAGAGAGGGGGCTGATCTATTGCCACTGGGGAGGGAGATCCATGGCCAAGGAGCCACCACTAAGAAGGCCCTCTCTCATCCCCACCAGTCGCACCTGCGAAGAAGGCAGGACCAAAAGCAAGGCCTCCCCAGATGATCTTAATCTCCGAGATAGTTCATAGGAGGTGTTACGTTAGGACAGGTAAGCTTGGCTGGAACCATTTAGGGCTTTATAGGGTAAAGCCAGAACTTTGAATTGTGCTCAGTAGCAGACTGGCAGCCAGTGGAGCTGGCACAACAGAAAGGATGTCTCCACTCACATGCCAATCTGGTAAGCAACCTAGCTGCTGCCTGTTGGGCCAATTGAAGCTTCAAAGGCAACCCCACGTAGAACGCAGTGCAGTAGTTTATACGGGATGTAACAAGAGTGTAGACTACTGCAGCCAAGTCTGACTTTCCAAAGTATGGATGCAGCTGGTACACAAATTTTAATTGTGCAAAAGCTCCCCTGGCCACCACTGAGACCTGGGAATCCAGGAGGACTCCAAGTTGCGAACCTACGTCTTCAGGGGGAACGTAACCAATCCTCTCTGGAGAGCACAATAGTTCTTTGATGCTAAGGGGCAAGCCAAGTCCCAAAAATGTTGCTGACTGAGGCAAAGAAAAACTTTCCTTTTAATTTCATGATTGTTTTCTCTGAAAATAATAATAATAATAATAATAATAATTTATAAGGTGACTCAGGGCAGCTTCAAAAGGTGAAAGAACACTAAAATAAACACTAAAAACACTAAAATATACAGTTAAAAATAACACATCAATAAGGTATCATAACTCAACATGTTATCTGCACCCATTCATATAGATATATGTATAGTTGGCCCTTTACATTCATAGATCCTGCATTTATGGACTCAACTGTCCACAGCTTGAAAACAGTTAAATATTTTGTCGAAGGCTTTCATGGCTGGAATCACTCAGTTCTTGTGGGTTTTTTCGGGCTATATGGCCATGTTCTAGAGGCATTTCTCCTGACGTTTCGCCTGCATCTATGGCAAGCATCCTCAGAGGTGAGGTCACCTCTGAGGATGCTTGCCATAGATGCAGGCGAAACGTCAGGAGAAATGCCTCTAGAACATGGCCATATAGCCCGAAAAAACCCACAAGAACTGAGTTAAATATTTATTTAGCACTGAGGATGGGGAAGTATCCATTTGCTGCGTGAGAAGGTGACAAGCTGGTTTAGGTGGACTGGGGTAGGCCTGTGTCAAACAATTCCTTGAGCAGCTTGCTGCTGCTTTCCAGCATCATTCCCAATATTCTCACTGGTAGGGATGTTGGGCTACTCTGCTCTCTTAGTGTTCACATTCTTACTTTCATATTTATTAGTTTATTTATAGTGGTGATGATAGTTTTCAATTTTATCAAAAAATTAAGACAACTGCAATGCTATCTTTTGCTGCATTATATTTGCATTGGAAGCCACATACTAATACAACTTTTACAGAAAATTAGTTCCAGGCAATTTTGGGACGAAATTCTGCCTACACAAGGAGTGTGGGTTGCTGACTGCTTTGTTAAAGTTTTCAGTTTGTCCTATTTGTTCCAGTTTGTGTGGTGTAAAAATTGTTTTAAAAAATTAAAATGCTGAGCTGCTGAACTTGTTGACCAAAAGGCCAGTGGTTCACATCCGGGGTGGACTCCCACTGTTAGCTCCAGCTTCTGCCAACCTAGCAGTTCGAAAACAAACAACTGTGAGTGGATCAATAGGTACTGCTCCAGCAGGAAGGTAACAGCGCTCCATGCAGTCATGCCAGCCACATGACCTTGGAGGCATCTATGGACAACACTGGCTCTTCAGCTTAGAAATTGAGATGAGCACCACCCCCCCAGAGTCAGACATGACTGGACGTAATGTCAGGGGAAACCTTTACTTTACTTACGTTCACCTTCAAAACACCTGCTTTGTGGCTATAATTTCAGGAAACTATGTGCAAGAATATTTTTAATGTTAATTCCACAAGTTATTAAACTGGGACATTCATTGTTGTATGCCTTATAAGGTGAGGCTATCACAGGTTTTCTTGGCAAAATTTGTCTGGAATGGCCTTTGCCTTCCTTTGAAGCTGGGAGAATATGACTTGCCAAAGGTCACCTGGTGAGTTCCCATGATTGAGTGAATCTTTAAACCATAGTCTTCATTATTGTAGACCAGTACTCAAACCACTCTATCATAATGATATACTTTCTGTAGTTCTGATTATTTGAATTTGTAGAAATTGACTGGTAAAGTTGTCGATCATAATTAAGAGCATATATGTTGGCTATTTTTCCAAGACCAAAAATCAGAGGATTGATGTATTGTGAAAGAATGGTGCTTAGAATATTTACGTGTTGAGGGGTGGCAGGAAAACTTCTTTGTCCTCTCCTCTGTCCTTTGAAACTTCCTTGCATTTTTTGAAAGTCAAGCAGTAATTCTTACTTTTGATCCTTGCTTTCTCTCCCATCAGTACTGCTTCCTTGGATGTACAGGGCCATCAGATGGTAGAACTCAGTATAAGGCTGGGTTTGGAAACAGTACCGAGGATTGTTCTATATGTTAAGGATCTAAGCAGGTGCATGTCATGTATATACTACAGTGTAGTCTGACTTTAGTGGAATTGATAGGAATCTCTCCTCTGACTGCATGAACACTGAATTTGCAAAACGTAAGAGCCCTCACCCTGTTGTAGCTCCTTGCACTGTTTAAAAAAGTGTACAGTTGGCTCTCAACATTTGTGGGTTTAATTTTTGCAGTTTTGAATATTTAGAGATTTAATTAATATGTTACCTCTATGAATCTCTCAGTTTCCAAGGCGATTATATGGAGGACCTAAAATTCTAGTAAGGTGTTCCCCCAGGTTAAAAAATAGCATTTTAAAAAGTATCTCCCTTCCCTTTTCACTGGGGTCTCATATCTCAACCCCTAGAGAAGTGGAGGGCCTACTGTACAATGTTTTTGCATGATATGCATTCTGGTGCATGCAGGATGTAGATATGACTCTTAATTTTGTAATACACAGTTGTCTTGGGAGACAAGAACATAATAAGAGGTCCTCTTGGATCAAAGGTCCATTTAGTTTACTATTCTGCTTCCCACGGTGGCTAACCAGATGCCTTTGAGAAGTCCACAAGCAACACATGAGCACCATAGTCGTTTGCCAGCTAACGGCATTCAGTAAAATGTTGTCTTTGAACCTGGTAATTTCATGTACTATAACAAGCTCTCTGCTTTATCATGATTAGTGTAACTAGATCTATTGTTTAGAAGAAGAGAGAATCAGAAACACCAGAATAGTCTGTAACTATGACACCCAATCCCAGCATCTTCAAAGCCCTATGTTCCCCTCACAATCTTTCATCAAGGTTGCTAAGAGAGCCTTTGGACTGGGAGTGCTCCATTCTGTTGCTTAATGGCATGTTCTCTATTTTAAACAGGTTTAAGGGTTGTCAAGGCAGAACTGGTGTTCACCTTTTAGATGTTAACATTTGTATGATGATAATCTACATTTCTGCTTACAAGCATAAAGTACTCAAATGTGTCAATTTCCCTTTCATTAATCAACGACAGTCTGATGTTCCCCTTTGGAATGTTATAATTAGGATTGCCTTGTAGTTTTGCTGCCTTTCCCTAGATCAGAGCTTTGGCCAGTCTCTAGTCAGCCTGGCCAATGATAAGGTATGTTGGGAGTAGTAGTTCATCAACTTTTGAAGGACAGATGGCTTCTTACCCTTTCTTCAAAGTTTGGGCACTCTGCCCATTGCTTTCTGTGTTATATTGATTTCAGCTTCGATTGTCAACCAACTTGCTTTTTGATTATCACCCACCAAGACCTTGAAACATATTCATATGTAGGCACTACCAATTGGTTTCCAAATTAGATTTACCATGGATAATAGCTCCTTTGTTTAATTTTATCTGTTTATTGTTTGAGGTTTTCTCATTATATTTGAAGAATAGGTGATCCACTGCAGAAGTGAAAATTTTGCTTTGGTGTTAAATATTCAAACTAACTTCATAACTATGGTTGGCCAGAAACTTTTTTCTTTTGTTAAACCTAACAGTGAATCAAGTTGAATAAGAAGTCAAAGTCTTAGCAGCATTGGTTAAGTGCTTCACAGCCTATCTGATTTGGGGGACTGCCAATTATTTTTTCCCCAGTATGTCAGGGGCTGGTGCTACCTTTTTGCCTACTGGCTATAATTGTTTTTCCTTTCTTTCTTGGAAACTCACCAGGGACTGGCACTGGTTCAGAGACCACCATTTTAAGTAGCACTAGTCTACACTAATTTACTGTTGCTTTATGAATGAGTGATCTCTGCAAAAAAGTCAATTTGCTTAGAAATATTTTGATCTGGAACAAAACGTGTATAACAATGAATAGTTCTCAGAGAAATGGAAGGCTAGCAATTGGATTCTGTGCATTGTTCCTTGGAAGTAAGTCCCATTTTGTTTAATGGACTCCAGACCAATTAAGTAGGCATAAGGGTGTAATAGTGAAAGGATAAGGATGCTGAGTATCATTTCTACACTTCTGAGCAAACTGTTAACCTGACACTACTTTTAAAAAATAAACAGTACTTTGGGGGGAGTGTATTAGAAGGTTCCAAGGAACCAAGATATTTAGCTGTTGGTTGGTTGCATCTTTTCCCCAACAGATGGCATTAGCATGTAGCAAAGCAAAACACTTGAGTCATTTAAGAAAGTCTGTTCACAGATGGCACCATGATGTAGTTATATCCTTCCCATGTAGATAGATCTGCATAAAGATATTTGAGTAGTGGAATATTTGACGAGTGAAATAATAAACATGGATCTTTGATCAGGCAATACCAGCAGATTCATCCATTGGAAGGTTAGCCAGTTTTGGCTCTAACCTTGAGCAGATCTAGGAATAGAGTGCCTGCTTGCTACTTGTTATCATTCCCACTGTCTGCTGTTTGTGTGAATACAGGACATGTTAGGCAATGTTTGAAGGCAAGTCTTGGCTGGGGGTGTGATTCTTTGCTGTGGATGTATATCCTTTCCTTTTCACATTCATTCCCTGCTGTGGAGAAGAAGATTAGATCTTTGGGAGGATAATAGCTTGACTGGTTCAGGAGGCCAGTAGAACCTCAGTCTGATGTAAATGTCTTGGAGCACTTTGTAGCTTTTAAAATATTCCACTTTTCTGGATATTTTCTTTTTGAATACAGATACATCTTATCACAAGTAAGTTCAGTTGTGTTTAGCACAAGGCTTGCAAAAGTTCCTTTTTTGGACTATAACTTCTAGGATCCCTTAGCCATTCTGGTTGCTGGCCATATGGCTGGAGATTCTGTAGGTTGTAGTAATGCCTCAAAATTTTGATTACAAAGCAGAGCAAACAGGGTGGAATAGAAGGCAAGAAATATTACCCCTTTTCCCCATTATATGAATAACTAGCCTTATGATCTATTCATATCACCTCAAAAGTAAGCAGAGTCTTACTTTCTGGTGGAGAGTGAATTCAAGTTGCAGGAAAAGAGACTTCACTTAAGCACAAACATTTCCTGACAGTTAAAGCTGTTTGACAATGGAATATATACTGCCCAGGATGGATATCCTTCTGTGGAGGCTAGATGGCCATCAGTTGGGAGTGCTTTCATTGTGTATTCCTATATAGTAGATGGAGCTGGATTGAATTGTTTTCTAGTCTCTTCCAAGTCTATGATTGTAAGATTTAAAGCTAACACTTCTTCTGTATTAATTTACACTCTTCTGTTTTTAGTTAATAAACATGATACAGCTCATTTTAGAAGGGGAAAATGCAGGCATAAACCAGCATGAATATATAGGTAGTTCCTAAGTTATGACAAGATAGATTCTGTAGGTTTGTTCTTAGGTTGAATTTGTATGTAAGTCAGAACAGGTACATTTTAAGTGTAGCTCTCTCTCTCTATGTGTATATATATATATATATATATATATAATACACACACACACACATATATACACATATACTTTAGATTGCATAGAGAAGGGTTAACAAGTTGGATGTTTGTAACTTGGAGATGGCCTGAATTCTTTTGTACAAATGTGCTTCCATTGTGCAAGTTATCAAGGACTGTTGTAGGGAGGCAGGGAAGGAGAGAGTTTGCATGTTAGAGCAGGCATGGCAAACTTCAGCTCTCCAGGTGTTTTGGACTTCAACTCTCATAATTTCTAACACCTGGAAGACCAAAAATTGCCCATGTTAGAAATTCGGAGAGTAAAGCTGTCTTTGGCTGAGAATTGTACATGATCATGCCAGAGTTCCACGTGTTAGGATCCCCTATCACCAGTCCTATTATAGATCATTGTGAAAATTACCATTCCCCTCCTCCCTAGGCAGAGACCCATGCCTCTGGAGGACTCGTGTCACTGCTATATTCCACCTTCAACAACCATTCTGTTGTAGGAAAAGAGTGGAAAAGGTTCGGTAAGCATCTGGCTGCATCCATACAGCAGACACAAAGCGGGTCCCCCCCCCCCCCGCTTTCTACCAGCAATGACATTTCAGCTGGCGGGGGGTGGGGTAGTGGTGGTGGTGGTGGTGTTGCAGAAGAATTGTGAGTCTAGGGGGTAGGCTGTGGCTGTTGTGGAGGGACAAAAGGGAATGTGAATGGCAGCAATTACCAAAAAATACATATATGCAAGTGAAATGTGGAATCTGTGCCATTAACAGGATGTCAGCATAATTCTTCCCAATGTGGGTGTGAGGCCCTCCTCCTGGTATTGCTGCTACAAGCAGCATTTTGTGACACTTAACTCAAAATTGGTCACACAGAAAAATGTCCCCATAGTTTACGGATGGATAAACCGCAAAATAAACACCAACTATTGGTCATGGGACACTTAGAAGCATAACTGATTTTTTTTTCAGTACTGGACTTAATAAGAGGTAGGCTGCTGGTTGCAATTAAGTGTTTGTGGTTGTATAAATGCTTACCACCAGTGATATGTGGTTATCCACATGAACATCTGGTCACAGACGATTTGCCAGTGTACGGCAATGCTTGTTAACAGATGCTCCTAATAGATGCTGTGGTACTTGGTTGCCTGAACCAATTGATAGGTGACATCAAAGGAGTAGGAGGCTAGCTCCTTTACAACTTCTGCCCAGCAAAGTTGTATGTCCTCTTTGTGTCAGCTGGCCCAGTGAAACAGAAGCATGTCTATCCTGTCTCACTCCTTTGTACCAAATCCTGGAAATAGCTGTAATGTACTTCTTTGTATTCAAAGGTGTCTTATGGCAGTTCCTTTTGAGGAACCTTTAGAGAACTCTGGAGATTGTGTTGATTGTTTTCATACACACAGCTGTCAATTGATGTTAATAAAGCTTCCCTTGAGGAAGTACCCCTTTATAGCTCTTTGGGCTTAAAGGTTCCTCAGAATAGGTCATTGGTTTGTTATGCACACAGCTGCCAGAAACTCCAATGCTGCAACTCTTTTGACTCTATGAGAACAAATACCAGCTGTGATTAAAATTTAGCACCGCTTGTTCTTGCCCAGAGTCATGCATTGTTTTCATAAATGTTCAACCATTCATGTCCTCTTCTCCCTCTTTCCCCCAAACACTTTCCGTTTCCTCTACAAAGACGTCCAGAAAGCGAGCCAGCACAATGCTTTTGAGACAGGTAGCTGACATGGTAATTTATGTTTGTGTGCTGTAAGTGGATAGAACAGCCAGTAACACTTTTGCAGAGGAGTTCAAACCCCTGCACCAGCAGCATACTAACTTGTTTAACATGAATCTGGTAGGAGATAGAAACATATCACTGTTCTGGAATATGCCCAGAAAATGTCACAACAGCAGGGCATGGAAACTTGTTCCCTTCCATAAATTGTTCTAGTTTCTCATTCTAGGCAAGGAGGTATAACCGCATAGTCATTTAGTAAGCAGGTGGCTGCTCTCTGTCTGTGACATAAAGACCCTGTGTGTCTGCAAGTGTGTGTGTGGTGGAGGGGGAAGGAGAATAAAATTGAACTCGTATGTCACATTTTGGCTGACTGCTGCTCAGAGGCAGGGGATATCCCTTAACAGGCTAGTGTGTGGCTGCAAATGTCCCAGGCAGCCTCCAGGTGATGTGGGAGGGCAATAAGAATGCATGAAATAAGAGTTGTATGGCCATGGGAGAGACGGAGAGTGCTTATTATTCATCCAACACTTATTTTCCCCCCCCTTCCCATCCCTCCTTTTTAGTGTGGCATCTTTCTGGGAGCCCTGCTGCTTATTTTCTGCTCCTGGATGACTCATCAATCCTGCATGTTCCTCGTGAAATCAGCCAATCTCAGCAAACGCAGGACCTATCCTGGGCTAGGTGAGCATGGTCAACTGGGGGGCGGTTTTATGCTGTGCTTTTACTCCAGTTTCCAAATTTACAGCTCTCATAGTGGTGTGACTGAATTATTCACCTTATTCTGGGATGTTTTTTCCTTTACTCTCTCTCCTTCTCTCTCCTTATAAGATCAATTCCTTTTTGTGTAACTGCTGCCTGCAGCACAATGAATTAACTCTTTGAAGTTGATGCAAGGCCGTTTGCATGCCACAATGAAGAGGCTGCACTAAATATAAGCATTTAGAGAGAGAGCTGGCACAATGGGTGTCTGCTCTAAATGATTGGGCTCTGCTCCCAAACCATGCACTTTCCCCACCTAGCACGGTGCCGAGGACATTGGGTTCTTCCAGTAGAGAGCTTGGCATGGACGATGGGCTCCTTGGATTGTGTGGTTGCGGCAGCACAACAAGGAGGTCAGAGAAACAGTGTACAAAGTTTGAGGCAGCCAAGAAAACTGAAACATCTGCAAGATTCATGTGTGGGATTTTGGCACAGTCTAGCAGCCCTCTTCCTCCTAGCTTGTCTGCTGTGCTTTGGTGCCAGAATCGCCATCTATTTTTGACCTCTCCTCTGATTCCCAAGGACTTGAGTAGTGGAGGAGAAGAAACACAGAAAGTGCTGAGGGTCTGAGCCATTCCAAGTGCTGTTCATTCTCTTGCCAGAAAGCAAGTCACAATCCAAGTGGAGTAGTCCCACTTAAGCTTTCTTTTAAGCTGATGCTCCTGAGGCAGAAACTCTCCTGTGGCCTTTTTGAGTATTCTTGTTGCAGAGGTGGGATTTGTCCCTTGGGGAAGCAGAGGTGAAATATTCTCATGGCAGGGCATGCTGTTTCCTGCCCTCCCACAGTCACAAGTCCTTTTTATGTTTCCTGCATTGCCTTCTGGGGCATCAGAGTGGGGAACTGGCGGGTCTCTCTGCTTGCAAAGGATTTAAAGCACCGTGCAGCCTCCTCAGTGACTGCTGACAGATGGATGTCCTTAGTTCTTCTGTTGCCCGAGGCTCCCTCATTGAGCTACACACCACTGCCATGGCAAAATAGGTCTGTTGGCAACAACAAAAATGAGAAAACTCTTATGGTCCTAAAGGTTAAATTTTTGTTGCAAAAGATATGCTTTATTATAATTTGCGCTCTTTTTTGGGAGAGTGGGGCAGAATAGGAAGAAAGGGAGTCAAATGTAGCTCTTTCTCTCAAATACCAGATGCCCACTGTCCTTGATTGCCCCTTCTGTCTTACAATAACTCTTTGTATACATCTCCTTTGATGGAATACATTGTGTCCTGTTCACCTTGGAGTGTCTCCCAGGAAGAAGAGGCCCCCTTCACTTTCTAAAACTAAGCATAGATACAGAGGAGTGGCCAGGAAAGGCTTGCAAACTTACTGGCATATAAACATTGGTGCGGAAAGGAATGGCTTCCCTTTCTGCTTGCCTTTGGCCTCGCTGGGATCAATGCCATCCACCGAAGAAGGGAAGAGCGCCTGGGAAAAAACATCCTGGGCTGCAGCAAAGGCTGTACTACCACAGTCTTCCTCGTGCAATCAAGGTTGAGTAGCTACACACAGCAGCCTTTGTTGCTTGCTTTCTCCTACACCAGTCCAGCTGCACAAGATCCTGGCAGAACCCAAGCTGATTCTGTGGGAGACTTTGGCAGCTTTGAAGGATGCAGGAGAGTTTTACAAATTAACTCGATCTAAGCGGGGTCTTCCGGAAGAACATTTAAAGCTTTGGCTGAAGAGCAACAATGGGAATAAACACCTTGAAATGTTATTTGGAAGGCAGAATGGTGGAAGGAAGAATGCTTGATGCATGTGGAGTATAGCAAAGCAATAGTATTCTCTTAGAAACTAAGCAGCAGAGGGGTTTTTAAAAAATTGCTGTTGTGTTAAAATTGCATATGCTATTTATGGCTGTACTACTCCTTTGGGTTTGATAGAATGATTTGAAGCGAAACAATTAATTCATTGGCTAAATATTGCCTATGCATTTTTCAGACAGAGAAATTCAATGAGAAGGGACTTAAGTTAACCCCTACCTAACTTTATCTCCTTATGACTCAGTGTTCTCTTGTATATGTGATTGCGGCAGGAGAAAGGAGAGTACTTATTCTTGACTACCTGTTGAATGTCTACTTACAGAACTGTCCATCTTCTTTAATGGAAACTTCTGCAATGGAAGAAAGCAAAAGAGCCTACATGGGTCATATAGTCCTGAGTGTATTAGTGGAACACTCATGTATTTTCCAAATTTAAAACCCATGCTATTCAATGAGTTCAGTGGCTGTTCCATAGTTACACAATTCCCTTCCAGAGAGGTTTAGCAATGCTGTATTTAAGAAGCAAATATTTTTGTTCATGTCAGGTTCTGGTAACTCAATTTGCTATATTTTTTCTGATTACAAACATGGTATTCTCAAATTTACAGTGGTAACATACACATTTAGTTTTAAGAGAAGAGATCTTTTTTGATCTTGGACGCTAGGCAGGTCAATTTTAGTTAATACTTGGAGAATTGCCAAGGTGAACCAGCTGCTATAGAGTAAATTTCAGAGGCTTAAGTAAACCTCAGATTTTCATTAGGTCCCCATAAGTCAACAGGTAACTGAAGGCAAACATGCATAGACTAAATGGTTGTTTGCTTACATGTGAAGTATGGAAGGTATTTATTACTTAAAATAATACAGTACTAACAATGATAGTATTCAAAACATGCAAACCCAAAATAATATAGCAATAGTAATAGTAATGCATTATTTGTTATCCGCCTCTCTTTGCAGGTCGAGGCTGGGTACAAGATATCTGGAAATAACTAATTGCCCATGTGATTCCTTTGAAATACACAGAGAAGAAAATATAAATGCATAAAATCATAGATTGGGGAGAGCTCAGTTCAAGTCCCACAGAATCCTGAAATTCAATTGGTGACCTCAGACCCCTTGTTTTATCTTAGTCTGACCTACTAAATGATTGTGAGATCCAGAAGCAGAGAGCTTGAGCCTTGAAGAGGAAAGATGGGATGCAAACTTAACTGATAAATAGAGTGCCACCTTTGATAGCTATCCCGTGCTAGTTAATGGGCCACTTTGCATAAGAAGCTGGATACTTGAAAGTACACATTTCAGAGCTTAGCATAATACAGTCAAGAAAATGGATGCAAAAGGAGAATGCTGGATCACTTTCTATGCTTTCCTTTGCTGACAGTCAACAGTATTGCTCAGAATCCTGAGAGTGAGCGCAATCTCACTAGAAGTCCAGTTTATGTGAGCAGATAGGATCTCAGGGATTCTCCACATTAGTGATAAATATTTTACTGCTTCAGACTCATTTTCACTCACATTCAGATATAAATGAGACCTGTAAAACCACCTTCATGTCTTCTAAAGAATGCAGAAAGCAATTCATGGAACTGGAAGTAAGCCTGTGTTTCTTGGTGACATTTTGTATGACTGAATTTACATTCTTGCAATAAAAAATAAAATCCCATGCATACATAAAACTGGCATATCAAGAAATGGGCTGTAGTACTCTCGTTTACCCAGATGTATTTGTTTCCTGGGTGATGGGACTTTTCTGTATGGAGAACTGTTACACCAGTGAGTCCCTGTCTGTGGGTATGGAACAGTTTGGAAAGGTTGCTTTTTTGGGTTCTAACTCCCAGAATTGTCCATCCTGGGAAAGTTTACCTTTTTATCTATTATATGTAAAAATTAGAGTAGAAAATGCGGTTGGCTGATTATAGCCAATTGGCATGTTGAGTGCTGTGGAAAGTACAGTATCTCAGTTTGGATCTTGATAACATCAAATATACTTTTGAACAGATGGCGTCTTTCATTTCGTTGATAGGGATTTAATTATCCGGCATCCTTTTTATAATCTCTATCAGCATTAGAAGTCTTATCACATTCATTAGAACACCCCAATTGTAAATATCTTAACTCTATGCAATAGTTGTGTTTGTCCCTTGTTGACTTATGGCAATTCCATGAATCTCAAAGGGTGTTCTTAATCAAGGAATAATCAGAGGTGGCTTTTCCAGTTTCTTCCTCTGAAATATTGCCTACAGCACCTTGTATGCATTGACAGTATCCCATCCAAGAACTAACCAGGGCTGACCCTTCTTAACTTAGATCAGAAAAGATCTTGTATCTTTAGGTCACATTAGGAACAAATATTGGCATTTATAACTCCTTATCATGGCCTGCTTTTAAAAAAAGGTCACTATTCACCCCTTTATCCAACAGCAGCCAAATTTGGAACTAATAATTGGTATGGAAATAATTCAGTATTGGTCACATAAATTCTCTTTAATAATATAATAATAAACTTTATTTATACCCCCACCACCATCTCCCTGAGGGGGACTCAGGGCAGCTAATATGAGGCCAAGCCCAAAGATACAATACAGCAAAATAAAATACAAAATGCAAACAACAAAATTACATCACAATAAAATACATACAGTAGCAAAATAAAGTAAACAAAGCAATATAATATAATATAATATAATATAATATTATTTACATTTCTTAAAATGAATTTGTGTTGTTCATTTAGAGAGCTCAAGTCCAACTTGCAGCTTGGACAAGTTACTGAAAGTCTTCAATCGCAATTTGTAAGGGGTGAATAAATGACCTATTTGTAGCAGGCCACTATGTGGAGGGTTATGAACTACAGGCAGCCACCAAATTACAAACAAGATAGGTTCTGTAGGGTTGTTCTTAAGTTGAATTTGTATGTAAGTCAGAACGAGTACACCTCTGTGGTATTTCTTTATCTGTCTGTGTCCCTGTTCAGAGGATTTCACCACACTTTCTGTCCCTGTGATAATTGAATTTTGAAAAAAAATTGGCTTGTTGTGGAAACAAGGATTGATAATAAAGCTCCAGTGGAGACACCTTTTTCCCATCCATGATAACTCTTTCAGAAGTTAATTTCTCTTCCTAGGAGTAGATTTCTGCCACATACTGTAGTCTCACCCTCATTCTTATGAGTTGTTTGTAAGTTGGATGTCTGTAAGTTGGGGACTGCTTGTACTTTAAATACTAAACGACTTTGTTAATGTTTCAGAATAATAATATCTAACATAAAGGGGCTATTTGTCTTTCAAGTTCTTTTTCCTTTGACTTCAAGACTTAACCTCTAAATTTTGCTTTTTAGCCAGAAATCACTCCAGAAGTATAATGCAAAATCCTGAGACACTGTTTTAGCTCTTATATATAGACATGGATTTCAGTGTCTAACAGAATCTTTTTATCAACACAGAACATCATCCCCCCCCCCTCCCCATCCCATTTGAATTTGCTTTCCAGGGGGTTGTTTGCATGATTTTTTCCCCTGCTGTTACATAATCTGTCAGTTGTCTTGTAAAACTGATGTGATACCAAATTAAAATTTGGAATGCTGCGTGTTGTAGAAATGCCCAGGTGAATGAGCTTGATTTACTAACTGCTATTTTCAGTGTGCTTTAGTACTAAGAATTAAGTTAGGTAGCAACTCTTCCTTTTCTTATTGAATAAACCCCCTCATTTATTCCTGAGTATTGGTAAGAAATTGAGATTGCTGCTTCATATGTTCAGATGTTTCTACATGTTCTCTTTTCATGTGAGTAGTGTAATATCAGAGCATCCAAACTATATCTACAGATTTCCCATATCTGCCACACTTCTGGCTTACTTGGCTACTATCATCAGTAAGAATCTGTCATAATTCTGTACTGCATTTAACATGCACATTCCAGTACGCACAAAAAGTGATTTCAATAAATTGATCAGGTCCAATATCTGTGAAATTTTAGTGTCTATTGTGGGTTTACAAACTATTGGTTGAACTAGTGGATGGCTGTGTGTGCATCAAACTCCAAAAAGCTTGTTTTTATAAGAGTTGTCTGCATTAAAGATCAAGTAAAAGACTGCCCTTGCCAGTTTTGCAGAGGGGAGATGGAATATCACATTTTTGGAACTCTTTTGCTTCAGAATCACCTTTCCTTCTTTCATGTTCAGTAGATTCACACATCCTACAAGGCTTTTATTTGTTTTTACAGTTCAGTTTCATCATTTGTTGTTGTTGTTTCTGACTTATGGTAACCTTAAGATGACTTTATTGCATGCTTTTCTTAGCAATATTTGTTCAGAGAGGATTTGCCATTGCCTTCCTCTAAAGATAGTAGCTTAGGGCTTTCCCAAGGTCACTCAATAGGCCTCTATGCCTAAACAGAGATTTGAACCCTGGTCTCACAGAGTCCTAATCCAAAACTGAAAAGCACTACATTACACTGATTCTCTTATAGACTGTTATTTTCAAAAACCTGTAAAAAATGGACCCTGAAGCGAATGCTCATTTTCAATGGGAGATTTCTATATCTGCCCCATCTCATTGTCTCTTGGTATGGGGTAATTAAAGCTTCTTTCAAGACTTACTTTCACCTACTGGTTTACTCCTCATGACTAATTTCCAAATGTCAAGTTTGCCTTGGAGCTAAAGAAGAAGTACGGTAACTTTGCTCTGTATAAAAACATTGGTACAAACACAGGCATTTTTCTAAAACAAAAAAAGGTTCAGAAGGTAGAAACTACTGTGGAAAAAGGCATCTACAGTTGTGCTCAAGTCTGTCCACTGGATAAAACTGATGGATCTGGAGCATAAAAGCAGTTTAAAGAAAAAAGAAAAAAAAGAGGAAAGTTTGATAACCAAACAATTTTGCCCACAGATAGCAGCATAGACATTGATGAGGTAGTCTATCCCTCATAGGAAAACTGGGTTATTCAATATCGTGTGTATGTGTGTGAGCAGTACTTATGCCTCCTCACTGATCTTAAGCCATCAAAAGTAGGCTTGTGCATTGGAAGCCACCTATACTGTTTTATCCTGAATCTCTTTTTAATTACTCTGTTTTAAATTGAAAATCAGCAGGACTCTTTTAAAAAATGAGAAATCCATTACTAAGAAGACATTATCGTTGGTCCTTTTTTGTTTCTGGACATGTCCCTTCTTGTTGTCTTCATGCTTTCTTCTGTTATATTTCTGCACTAGGGGGACTGATCCCTTTTTAAAAAACACACAGATTTCACCCAGAGAATATGGACATTGTGCAAACTGAGGGTTGAAAGCCAGTTGCCCTCTGTAAACATTTCACATGAATGTGGCATTAGTAACAGGCCTGGTTGAAAAGGTTCTCTCTCTCAGAACTGGAGGTGGTAATTTTCCTCTTATCCCCGTAGTAAAATGCCTTTTGAAAATACATGCTGAGCTTTCCAGAGAAGCAGTGATTTCAAGGCTGCTGATTGCTTTGTGCTGCAAGCATTGACCAGTGTATGAAATGAAAAAAGAAATATCATGGTCAAATCCCTTTGGTGTGGGTTGTGAATCATAGATATTCTCAGGGTGGCTGAACGTTCTGGGCACCATCTCAATCCTCCCATCAGCAACACAAAGTGGTTCGGTCATAATAGGGAAGGAAGGAATAAAAATGGGAACTTGATTGAAATTTTGCACTGCAGTAACTTTTGCCGCACAGTCTCTTAGGCTCACATATTTTCTTTTCAATGCTGACTTTCTTCTTTTAATGGTTGCCATGTGTAACTCCTACTTAGCTCTGTTGGATTTTTTTTTTTTTTTTTTGAGGGGGTGAGTGGAGGGAAGAACCTGCTTTGAATCTTTCTCTCAAATTTGTTTTTATGTGGCTTCTGATTTGTGAATAGTATGTCAAGTTGAAAAAAATCTTAAGAATGATTGTGGGGTGGAAGAAAATGAATTCTGAATTGCTTCTGGTGGCTGGTGTTCATTTTTCATGTGTGACATTTTGAACATATTTGAACTATTCTAACAACATGTGTGTGTTTGTATGTATATCCCTATTTTCCTTTTTTATTTCCAGCCTTCCATGCCTATGGAAAACCTGGGAAAATGCTGGTGGAAACCAGGTAAGGTTTTTTGTTTTTGTTTTTTTAAATAATAATTGTGGGCTCCCATAGCAAGATTTCAGTATCTTAAAATTGATTGTTTTAAACTTTTAATGGAATTTTTTTGATTCTTTCAAAGTTAGTGTTCTTTTTATAGTGCCTTGTCCTGTTTCTTGCTAATCATAACCTTTCTCTTATGGCACTTGACAGTATTAACCATGTTTGGTAAACTTGTGGGGATGTTAAGAATATCAGTGTGTCTTTGACTCTTCAGATGTCCTTTCACTTCAACTCCCAGAAGCCCATTTCATTATGGCTGATGCTTAACGATTGTGAGATTGTCCAAAGTATCTGCCGAGTCAAAACTATTCCAGCCTTTTTGTGCCCTTTGAGCTCTGTAGGCGTGTAGGTCTCTATAGATGCATTAATTATTTTGGAAGGGAAAACAGACAATACCCATTTAAATCTGTGGCCAAAACACAGGCACACTTTTAAAAGGCAGAGGACATGTAATTATTCCTGCAGTATGAGTGTGCCAGCCTTTTGTATATGCAGTTATTGTGATAATGGCCACCTGGTATGCACACAGCACCTGTTCTCTATTCCCTTGTATCACTCTAACAAGACTCTCGACAGTAAGAATTATCCCTAATATTATATTTGTTGCCCCCCTCTCTCTGATTTCTTTGGTTGGCACAAATGGCTTGATATACATTTGCATCCATTTCAAAGTGGAAGTGGTGGAGTTCCTTTTGAGGAGGCCTGGGGATTCATTCCCTTCTACTCTTCTCCACCCCACCCCCAGAAAGCATCCAGGGGAAATCTAAGTGTAGTATCCACTTCAGTCTGTGCAGAGAAAGGTGCCTTCATTCAGTAGAGGCTTTTTATCTGGTTTTTTTATTCTTTTTCTCCTCTGTAGAACTGGAATGATATGGGACCACATAAGTAAATTAACTAATAATAGTGACACAGCACTCCAGTTGTCATTTGAAAAATGTCTACTTTTAACCCTTACCTTTTCCTCAAGAAAGAGAAATGCCACTTGTAAGTCCATACCTCAGTTTGCTTAGAGTTTAAATTGTAGAAGAGAAACCTAGCAATCCCTTTGCTGTTACCCCTTTTTCCTCTCCATCTGTGACCATGCATCCCTATTACAATAAGAAAGAGGGCTGTGCAGTGAACCCAACCTGCAATTTGAGCCTTCGTGGTGTCACAGGGTTGCGTTTTATGACTGTGGTTCTCAGGCTGTGTGATCCATGGTGAATTGGCCAGTTTTGCAATCCTGGCTCACTTCCTTCTTCCCAGCTGTTAAACTGCTTTGCAGAATAGCTAAAAATATTCTCAGTGCCATTCTTTTTCCATCTAGATTATTCTTGGAATCATAGTAGAGATGACATATGGTTGGAAATGGTGGTCTATGCCTTTGTGAATGGAAATGGCACACGGGTCTCCATGATGACCTCTTAGTTTAAAAGTGGTTCACCTTCTTGGGAGAAATGAGTCCCTTTTTTTCTCCACTGAGCAAGTATAGCTCTCAAACTTGGACCACTCTCAGTTCTCTGTCAATGTCTGATAGAATACCACTGGTTATTCTGAGTCTCTCCCCTCTTTCCTCCTGCCCAACACCACTGGCCTCTTTCTGCAAAATATGTAAGTGAATAATGGTTCCTTTAAAAGTGTATTCCCAGAATAGAGCTTCCATGGTTGGCTCTGGAAAGCTGTTAAATTAACATATATGAACTTGAAGACTTTAGCTTCTCTATGTTGTGTGGTTACTAGGCTGTCCCTTTTTAAAAAGTCTCATAAAGTTGCCCCACACCTCTGCTCAGGCCCTTAGAATGCCTGAAACTACTCCATATTTCAGTCATTTCATAAATAGTTTCATGATGGAAAAGCAGCTGTACTATGTGAATTAAACCTGTATGTTTATGTATGTATGTAAGTGTATATGTATATATATTTCATCTCATTGTTTATTCAGGGAGCACAGAGGAAGCAAATGATACTGTTTCTGAATCTATTTCAGAAAATATAAAAATATCATTATTCTTTTTGGATGCATATTCTCCATTCTCTTTGGGTATGGCAGAGTGTTGCACCATGCATGAAAAAGTGAAATGTTCTCTTTGGACTTCGTAAAAATAATCAAAATGTGCCAGATGAGACTGAATTTATTTGCTTCCAAGCTTTCAAAAGGAGAGGGAAGGAATGTTGCAGCAGACAGTGTGTTCTGTAACATGTGTAGAAGATCCCATGTGATCATATATAGTCTGCAAATTGTCTGTAGTATAGTCATCAACTTTAAAGTCATATTGTGTGGATGTCTATATGTCCTATATAGACTTCTAGCAATAACCTTGCAGCATGCAAAGAAATGGTTTCATTGGGCCTCTGCTACCATCCGGCATCTGTTCCCAATAAATGTGGTCCCCCTGGAATCCCACCTCTTACTGGTTGCTTGCTTCACTTTACAGCCCTTATTTTAGGCCTACAAGATGTTGTCAAACATGTTTGGCCCACTATGTTCACTGGCTGCTAATGTTAAGGAGAATGAAGTCTGTATGTGACCAGTTTTAAGCTTCCCAGTTAGGAAGGTGGTGAAAATTTGCACTGAAGATATCATTTACATCAGCCAAGGGGGATGCCTGTATTCAGTGCACATCAGACGCCTAGAGTTGTCTAAATGTATAGCTGGCACATACCTGGCAAGCAAAAAGGCTTCTTTCCAAGAAAATGCTCAGCTCTGAAGTGACTTTTACCTATTTATATGCTTTTGCAGCATGATTGGACTAATGCTAGGAACCTGCATTGCTTTCTATGTTGTTATTGGTGACTTGGGAACAAACTTCTTTGCCCGGTTGTTTGGACTCCAGGTAAGTTTGCCTTTTCTCAATCTTTTCAACAGCAATTTAGAACACTTCCCCCTTTCTGATTAATCTTTTGCATATGGGACATGTTTTACATATGAAAGCATCTTGACAGAACAATATTGTTGTGGTACACCTCATATGTTTTTTCTCTCATTTTCCAAAACAGTAGCAAGCACTGAAGACAAGGGGCACATTGCCTTGCAGTAGCTTGATCTAATACAAATAAATACTTCACTCACATAGGTTAAGTGAGTAGCCAAGGATCTATCCCAAGCAGATTTTCTGCAAATGTTGGTATTTCCTGTTTGTTGAGGTTGGGCAAGAGGTAGATTGCTGTATGATTTGCTGTGCAATTGGCTTTATTTCCTAAGTAGAAAGAGTAGAAATGGATGACCAAGAGTTGATTTTGTGTGAAGCCACTATAAGTAGTATTCTGTTCTGATGCTCCACTAAAATTCCTGGGTTCAGTCTTCTTTTCATCTAATGGTATATCATTGGCACCAGGTTCATGGTCAGTGGATCTTTGAATTCTAGTTTTTTAAAAGTAGTGGATCTTACATGCTTGACACCTCCCTATCTGTGCTGTATGTTTTCCTTAGCTTAGCTAAGAGATTTGTCATATTTTGCTTTCTATTAATCCAACAACTATCCTTAACACATGTATGTATCTAAATACCCGTCCCAGTTTCTTTAGCATTTCAATCTTTTCATGTAACTTGATGGTGACATGAGGCAAACAGTGCAGAGTTTGAGCTTATTATACAGATGAATCAACAAAAGTGGAAGCTAGAGATGCAGACGTTTGTATGGTCAAGAATTCTAGCAACAGTGTCAGGGCTGAGCATTGAAAAGGTCTTTGAGGATGTGGCATAAGCCTTAGGATGTACTGGTTCATTTATTAATCTCAAAACTCCAAATAGAACTGTGCAACAAGATGGTGAATAACCCAGTAAACCAGGTCAAGAAAGTGCAGTGCTGATAGCATATCTGCTGTTTGCCTTTCCAGTGCAGGAACAGTTTAATTCCCAGTGGAGAAATTGGGACCAAAGAACAATTCACAGGGGCAAGGGCAGGCCAGAAAAGCTAAATGGACATTCAGCTGAGTTTTGGCATGGTTTTTATCTGCTCCAGCCTGATGTAGTTAAGCTCTGATTAAGGAGCTGAGACGTTAAAAAGATGCGTCATAAGCAAAGCCAAATTAGGTATTAAATATTTCTAGGCATTTCCAAGCTTCCTGGTATAATAAATAGGGGAAAGCTGCTGGTTAATTTTCTGGGTCAGAATTTTCAAGACTTCCATTTCAGCGTTCATTTTCCTTTCTGCAGCAAGGTTAGTTTTCGTTTTATTTAGCTGGAAGTACATAAAAGATATTCAAATAGGTTGTGTTCGGATTACCATTTAAAACAGCCAACAAGCATTTGCTTTTAAAATGGGCTTGGTAAGACCTTCATAGAGCAACAGTGGCACCCAGTGACTGTGTGAGCTAATCACAGACCAATCTGTGACAAGCAGCAGGCCTAACAGCTGAAACTTTTCCCATGACTTGCTTTCAAGCTCAAACTTAGTGCTTTTCATAGCAAAGGCAAGATTAGGTCTTTTATATTTAGTTTTGTTGATATGTCTTTGCTAGGCTGGCCATCAAAACAAAGGATCTTCTGGGCCTTGCTCAGTGTAACTCTTGCTCACATTCATCTTTCAGGTGATTGGCTGGTTCCGGATAGCCCTGCTCTTTATCGTTTCCCTCTGCATAGTGCTTCCGCTGAGTCTCCAGAGGAACATGATGGCTTCTATTCAGTCCTTCAGTGCCATGGCTCTGATCTTTTACACGGTGTTTATGTTTGTGGTCAGTATTAATAGCTGGAAAGCTTTTGTTGTCTTCAGTATTTTGTAGTTAATTCATCCAAGAAAAACCACAGTGCAAATTAAATCCCACAGTGTCCAATCTTTCCGTGTGGGTGGGCTCTTGAGGGATATTATAAAGGGATGGCAGGTCCACATATTGGCAACTGCTCACAGGCCCAGGATTTGGTTAGGAATGTTTTTTTCTCTTTAACATTAGTGGCACCGCTTGGTAGGAAATGACCACCACAAGTCACCAAGAAGCAGCTTGCTCTCCTGTGTAACCACAGACTCAGGAATTTCTCTCCTGTATGCAACTTAAGAATTCTCAATCTTCCAGGGAGACCATGCCATGTCCCCAGCTTCCAGAAACTCAGGATATTTTATTTACTACAGAGTTACTACTATGGGCTTTTGGCCACACAGATTGCCAGAAGAACCCCTTGATTACTTCCCTCACTTTTACTCCTATGTAGTCTTTAGCCCCATACATCAGTCAAGAAAGAGTTTGCCAGACCTCAAGCCAGCTAGCAATCTAGATAATTTTGTTAACTGACTTAAGGTCCAGAAAACCTTTTCTTGAAACAGGCGTTCTACTTCAGTCTCTGTGTCTTCAGATTTCAGATGGCATTCTTAGATCTCTATTCATTTGTCCTTCCTCTCTAGCTCAATGTATGACACCATTGAAAAAACAAATATATATCTCCTCAGTCCACAATTTAGAAAGTAGTAAGTAAAAATTGTGCTGGAACTTTGTAAACGCATAAAGGTTCATGCTGAATTCCACACAGCCATATAACCCAGAATATCAAGGCAGAATAACCCAGAATATCTGCTTTGAACTAGAATATATAAGTCCGCACTGCCATATATCCCAGTTCAAAGCAGATAATGTGGGATTTAATTCAGCTGTGTGTAAGGGGCCACATATAGTGCTGCTCCATTGGCATAAATAGTACTTTACAGAGAGGCATAAATAAAAAAGAACGTTTCATGGAGATTAAAATCTAAAACAGAAAAGTGGAACAACAACAGAACTATATGAAGTGATAGATCAAATCAGTACTGGATGAACATGATCTCATTTGGTTTGAAGCTGGAAAGTTAAGTGTTTGCACAGAAATTTTGTATTGTGTAGGAAGGGAAAAAGATGATGAGGACATTTCATGAATACAGAGGCAAAAAGGGAGAATTGGTGAAACAATATTAGTCATCAAGGGATATTTACTGACCAAGGATAGTATTGCTGGAGGAGTTGATTATAGAAAAATATAAAAGAAGCGTGTACCCAAAAGGTATGGTGAGACAAGGCAGCAGGGGACTTAAACAAGTTTATGCTGACTCAAGAAAAGGAATGAGATGCCAGTGAACAAGTTGGAGTATCATAGAAAACAGCTGCTCTCCTGCAAACTCTGTGGCGAGTAAGCAGACCTCCTCCAGTTCCTCCTTTACGCAAATTGCTGTAATACGTACAGAGCCTAAAATCATAACATTTTTCACTTGTGTTATCAGGATAGCAGAGTCTGAAACATACTGCAAAGTGAAATGTCACTTGTATCATTCTGGGCCTGCTGGTTTAGATTTTAAGCTCCAATCAATATTTTTTTCTAAAAATAATAATGAAACATCATGTTAAATGGCACAGCTTCTTCTCAATATGCAACAGGAAAGCCCGATCACGCAGGGCAAGAGGAATCAATGCACTTGATTGTTTTCATGGTGCAAGTATAGCAGTTGCAACCTGATTTGCCAGATCAAATCAAGGCTTGCAACCTTGTTGTCTTGATTGTAACCTTTCTTTTCTTTTCTTTGGCTACAGATCGTACTCTCTGCTTTCAAGCACGGCCTCTTTGGCGGGCAGTGGCTGCAGCGGGTCAGTTACGCACGCTGGGAGGGCATTTTTCGCTGCATTCCTATCTTTGGCATGTCTTTTGCCTGTCAGTCGTAAGTACCCACAACTCTAGCTGCTTTGGGACTGTGGAATGGAACAAGTTTTTGTTAAGGGCAAAGGGTCAGGATGGCCTGTATGGGATAGATACCATCTGGTCTCCTCGTCTTGATTTTAATCAAAATACTTTACAGCCCACTGAGGTATGGCATCTGACTGGGTTGTGACCCTTTTGTTACCTAGCTGAGAGAGGGAGTTATGTTTCATTCCAGAGTCATTGTACTTAAGGCGCTTCTTGTTCATAGGAGGCAACTACATCCCTACTGTAATTTTCCATCAACTTTAATGTCTGGTACTAAGGATGTTTTGACCCTATTTTTTGAGAGGTAACAAAAATCTAAACAGATATAAGTATACTACAGTAGGCTGCCAATGCTTGCCTAAAATTGCGTGTGTGAGCATCTTCATTAAGCAGTGTAACAATTTCAGCTGATCGTATTTAGGTAAAACAAATGGTGCTTGGGCCAAGTTAACATGGTTGATTATAGGGTTCCAGCTGCTCTCTTGGGCTGTAGGTAGGGCCACTCTCCACCTTCTTTTTGTGCTTTATCCAAAACAAAGTTTAATCTAGTTCTTGTCTTTCTTTCTTTTTAAAGTAATAATGTTTAAAACTTCTTATTTTTAGTCAAGAAAGTTAAAACCTGAGTTGCTCATGTCTGAAAACATAGTCACACAAATGGGATTTCTGTACCCTATGTTACAGGTAGTCTTTCCTTAGGGGTCTGCTCTTTTTTTCTTATTAGCGTCTTACTTTTTTTTTTTTTACTTTTTACAATCTATTTCTGCCTCACATCCCAAACTTGATCATCTTTCAATAAACATGAGTTATGGAAACAAATGTAATACAGAGACAATCAATCCTGGATGGAATTTTTTTTGAATAGATGTATGTGTGGGTGTTTTGCATGTAGCACATGCATATCCTTAGTTGTAGGTCTTGTTGTGTTTGTGGCAGATGGAAGCTTTTAGTGGCAGAGAGTCTCCGTTCCATTCTGGTAGCATTGCCTTCACCACCCTCTTATTTGTGGCTGGTCTGAGAAGTGACCCTGCTGTAAACAGGAGAGTGTGTGTGTGTTCGGTTTGGATCCTGGATGGCTATTTACCGTTAGTTTGGCATGGTTCGGCTCTTTCCCCTATTCCCCACTTATTATGTCTCTCAGCTAGGACATGCCTCAGTTTTAAGTGTCTCTGCTGTAATTGGTGACAGAAGGATTTATTTATTCTTTTATAGCTGTACCTAGTTACCACAGCAGGCTTTTCTGAAAATCCAGAATTGTCCTTTTTCTTGTGGTGACCATTCAGTAGCCAGCCTTCATTTGTTGGGAATAGGAAACACAGGAAAATTATATGTTCCGGACTAGTGTATTCACATATCTACCTAAATATAGATTCTTATGCCGCCAGTGTGGCAGGCCAAACCAAAAGCTCAAACCTATAATTTCTCCTAAAGGCAAGAATAACACACACTTCTTGGCTGGTGTGATGTCACATGTTGATGAATCCCAGAGGCTTGCAGTCACTGACTTTTCACAAAACCAATTGTGACAAACTTAAGTCCTGAGTTTCTTCTCACTGGAGATGAAAAAGCAATGTGCATTGGAATGCTATGGCTTGTGAATGCATACACGTACTTTACTTGTGGAGTTGGCTCATTTCTGGTGTTGAGGCTGGTCGTCATTGCCAAATTCAAAGAGAAACGCCTTTGCCTTCCTCCCCACCGCCCCCACAAGCGCAGCATATGGTCTAACAGACTGCACATAGGGCTGGGAGCCAGGAAGCTTAGAAATGTAATATTAGCTCTGCTACAGCCTTCCTGTGTGACCTTAGGCTAGTCTCCCCGTCACAACAGCTCATTTGTAACATGAACAATGGTGACATAACCTTTGAAAAAGGAACTTCAAACAAAGACATACCTGATTCTCATGTGAACCTAGTGACTTTTAGTGGCTGGCACTATTTTTTGTACTTGATGACCACTGTTACTATTAGTGTAATAAAAGTATTCGTGCAAGAAAGTATGGCATGGGAGTGTGGTGTGAGCTGGTGTGGTTCAAGACCATGACATTTTCACATGTCTTCACTCATAAATCCTTTTCATTCCAACTCCCACACTAATCAGTAGATTAAATAAAAGAGAATCTGCACAAATATTTACATTAACATGCATGATGTAAAGCAGAGGTGGAAATTATGTAGCCTACCAGATGTTGTTGAACTGCAAGTCCCAGCCAGGATAGCCAGTGGTGAGGAATGCTGAGAGTTGTTGTTTCATCACATCTGGAAATCTGCATGATTCCCTTCACCCTGTTCTCTCAAAGCAAACATTTAAAATGTCTCCATACTTTTTTTTTTAAAAAAAGTAAAGAATTATTTACAAAGATTTGGAAAGTGTGAAATATGATGTATAGTTAAGTCTGGCCTTCTTCATGGTCTGTGTAAAATTGCACATATAGGTCTCCTGTGCATGCGCCCGGCATGTAGCGGGGGGGGGGGGGGGAGCTTGAGGGGCTTCAAACCCCCCCCCCCCCTGAAATTCTCATGGTGGTTCGCGAAAAGACCTTACTGGTGCATTATTTAAACTGTTATGTTTATTCATATCATGATCTGATCACCATACTGAATATATCCCATATGCATGGGGGTATTGAGGTAATGATACAAAAGGTGTGCTAGGCTAGACCCTCTTTCACTCAGACTCAGCCCCCCCCCCCCGAAACTCAGCCCCCCCCGAAACCCTCCCTGAAAAAAATTCAGCCCCCCCCCCCCCCCCCCCGAAATGAAATCCTGGCTACGGGCCTGGCATGCGCAGTCAGTTTCGGGACTCTTTATATCAGGGTTTCTCAACCTGGGGATAGGGACCCCTGGGGAGGGGGTGACAAGGAGGGTGTCAGAGGGGTTGGCAAAGACCATAAGAAAACACATGTTTCTGATGGTCTTAGGAACCCCTTTGATAGAGAAGGCAGGTGAAGATCTCTCCACCTGTCTTTCTCTTCCTTTTTGGAAATAGACGGCGAATCCTTCTGCCAAAAGCCCTCCTCCTGCTGTGATTGGTTGGCCTCTCAGTTGTCCTCTCAGCCAAGAGGAGGGCAGTTTCTGAGACTCCAAGCAGGGAGGGGAGAGCAGACATGCTGGGTGCATGACAGCATGGTGCACATGTGCAGGTGAGGAAGATTGCGCAAGGCTAGAAGGAAGCTGGCACCAGCGAGTCCCTTCAAGGAAGGGGAAAAAATACCCATGCGACTGAGAGTGTCCCAGCAGCATCAGGAGGAGGAGGAGTAGCAGAAGCAGCTTAGGTAATTTGTAATGCTGTTATTCTTCGTGTCGTCCGTGAAATGCGCACCTATGGGTTCTCCCTCGCGCATGCGCAGAAATTCGGAACATTCTAAGTTTAAATGAATTAAAAAATGATTATTTTGAGCCGTATAGGCTCCGCCCACCTCCCCGCCCCCCGGATATATGCGCCGAGCGGCGCCGCCATTATATAGTTCCTTTTTCCGCGCTAAACTAGCAGCATCTCGGAACAGCTTCTCCTTGATTTCTTTGATTACTGGACTGACTTGGACTGATTTCTGGACTTGATTGCCTGCCTCTCTCCAACCCCCGATTCGGACCGACTGACAACTCTCCTTCACCCTCAGGCTAAGATGTCTTCCCTCTATTTCAAAAATTTCTCAGCTTGTAGGGCCACCCTCCCCGAAGCTGATAGGCATTCAAAATGCCTCCTTTGATTGGGGGAATCCCATAATCTCCAATCATGCGAGATTTGCCTTAGTTTCACTGCAAGGGCTCATAAAGGAAGGGATGCCCGTTTAAAAGCTCTGCTTTATGAGCACGCTCTGGCTCCACAATCCCTCCCTACCTCCTCCCTATCCCCATTAATAGAGCCCCCTCAGCCTCCCTCCCCACGCGTTGGGGAAAGGCGTGAGTTGGATCAGGCAAATGCTTCCCCCGTGGAACCGCCTGCAAAAAGACAAAAATCTTCCAAACAGGCCACGAGGCCCAGGAAAACGAAAGAGAAAACAAGTAAACAGAAAAAAGGACAGCAACTCACTGACACACAGTCCTTGAGTCCTCCCAGACTGGAACCGATGCCCCATTCCTCCGGTTCCGTACTGCATCTCCAGGAGCCGCTCCCCGCCATGCTCCAATTGGATGACCCCTCCCACCTTCCCCCACTCGAACTCCTGGCTCCTCAGCTGGAGTTGGAGGCTCAGCCCTCCGCAGGCCTCTCGGCTTCTCCCCCGCCGCTTCCCCTCTCCCAAGCCTCCCCCCTCCCATCTCCTAATCTTCCACAAACCCCGGTCCCGGGAGAAACTCCTTCCCCCGTTCTATCTGCGCCGATTGCGCAATCTTCCCGCCGCCACCACAGATCTCCTTCTCCTGAGGCGGAACCGGCAGCGTCCTCCTCTCCTCCTCCCAAAAGGCCCCGTCCTCGCTCCTCTGAACACTTTCATCCATATGGGTACCCAGAGTACCCTTACCACCTCTACCCCCCCTCCTCCCTTCCCTCCATACCCTTTCTACTACCCTCCTCACCCTGATCACTATAGAGGTTTTGATGCCTCTCACCCGGAGGACCCTAGATACCCTCAGCCCCCCCGTGCGCCTCCCACGGCCACACTCTCTCGCCCTCAGGAAGACCAAACTGAGGCCCAAACTCATTCACCCGAGCAGGATCCCAACAATCCACCCCTGCCAGACTCAGAGACCATCGACCTTGAATCCACTGATGACACGCCTGCCATCCTAGACACCCAACCAGATACTGACCCTTCACCCAAAAATTTGGAGGAATTCAAAAAATTCTCAGCTCTTCTAATAAGACTGACTAGAGCTTTAAACTTAGCTACTCCAGAACCTACCGATACGGTAGTTGATCCATGTTTTACTTCCACTGAACAACAACCCTCATCCACTGTGTTGCCCACTCTACCCTACTTGCTAAAGATTCTCAAAAATAATGGAGTTGCCCCGGCTTCGGTCCCGGCAACCCCTAAATGACCAGAAAACTTGTACCGTATTGATCTCTCCTCAGCTTCATGGCTGGCTAAAATGCCTAAAGCAAATTCTGTTGTCACTGATGCTCAACCTAAGCCAACTCAAGTTAACCAAACCTCACCCTCTGACAAAGAAGGGAGGAAATTGGATACTATGGCCAAAAATGTTTACTCCTCAGCATGTCTCTTTGCACGCATGGCTCACTATGGAGTATACATGAGCGTATACCAGACTTTCTTGTGGAATAAAATAGCTCCCTATTTAGACCTATTACCTCCAACCGAACAACCTCTGGCCACAGCTTTTAGACAAGAAGCTCTCCTTTTGGCCTCCCTACAAAAAGACCTTTCCAAAAATATTGCTGACACCTCAGGTAAACTTATTGCGGGATCAGTGGCCCTTCGCCGTCACGCCTGGCTAAGGGCAGCTATCCTCTCTCAATCACAACGCACCCTGATTGAGAATCTCCCTATGGATGAAGCAGGCCTTTTCAATCCTGAAACAGATTCTCAATTGAAACACTCCCATGAAATGAAACAAACGGTATACAAGTATGACCAACAACCATACTCTTACCAATGCCAGCGATGGGGATCCTAATACTACCGTCCTCAATACTACAATAGGCCCTACAACACCTCATTCTACAGGGGACGTCAGAGGCCTTACACCCCCTCCACATCGTCAAGACGACCACCCCTGCCTTCCAGAGGTCAGTACTGCGGTACCAGACCCCCCAATACCAACAAACGTCGTTTTTAGCACACCTACACCTACTACCACACTCCTTCCATCCCACATCCAACCACTTACATATCTGGACAGACTACATACCTTCCTCCCAACATGGCAGTCCATAACCACGGATGCCTGGGTCTTGGACATCGTTAAAAGAGGTTATGCTATAGAATTTGACAACTACCCTCCAGATGGCAATATCCTACTAACCCCACCTTCCCAGACCATCTGGGAAGAGATTGATTCTCTTCTCCAAAAAGGCGCCATCTCGCCTACCTCCTCACACGATACAGACACCTGCTTTTTCTCCTGCTACTTCCTGGTAGATAAGAGAGATGGCGGTCTACGCCCCATCCTTGATCTACGTAAACTCAACACTTTCATTACGCCACGTAAGTTTCGCATGGTAACACTTCCCAATATTCTTCCCTTCATTCCAAAAGACTCATGGTTCGCTACGGTGGATCTACGGGATGCCTACTTTCATATTTCAATTAGACACTCCCATCGCAGGTTCCTTACCTTTGCGGTCCAAAACAAATTCTTCTCTTTCAATTCTCTCCCATTCGACCTGTCCACAGTGCCAAGGGTATTCACCAAGTGTATATCTGTCATAGCCGCACACCTCCGCCAGCAAGGTGTTACAGTTTTTCCTTACCTGGATGACTGGATGCTCTGCTCGCCCTCTCGGTCACAATTGCGTAAAGATACTGATTACACTTTGTCTCTTTTACAGGACCTGGGTCTGGTCGTGAATCACGAAAAATCTCACCAGACCCCAACACAACGCATCCAATTCATAGGAGTTGTAATAGACTCCACACTTCAGAAGGCCTTCCTCCCAGAAGATCGCTTCCTCAATTTGCACCAATCTATCCTGGCCCTACAACAATCCCGCCAGACATCTGCTTGGGCTATCCAGTCTATCCTTGGCCACATGGCTTCTACCACAAACGTAACACCCTTTGCTCGCCTGAGAATGAGACCCCTTCAAAATTGGTTTCTCAGAGCGTTCGACCCCCTTCACGAACCCCAGTCACGGGTCCTACAGCTGCCCCTCCCTGTCCTCCAGTCACTCTAATGGTGGACAAAGCAATACAATGTTCAATCGGGGATGCCGTTCAACCAACCCCGTCCTTCTATGTCCCTCACAACCGACGCCTCCAACTCAGGATGGAGAGCGCATCTCAAGGGTTTTCAGGTCAGCGGCCACTGGTCCCCACAAGACCAGAAGTTCCACATCAATGCTCTAGAAATGATGGCAGAGGAAAAGGCTCTTCGGGCCTTCACACGCATTGTATCCAACCATGTAATACAGATAGTAACAGACAACACCTCTGTCAAATATTACATCAACAAGCAGGGAGGAACACGCTCACGAACACTCCTCTACATCTCACAACGCATTTGGGAGTGGTGCATTCAGAGGAACGTCCTCCTCACGGCCATTCACTTGCCAGGCCAGGACAACACCCTGGCAGACTCCCTAAGCAGATCATCGAAAAACAACCACGAGTGGCACTTACACCCCAGACAGTTCAAAGTCCTCACACGCAAGTGGGGCGAACCCAGAATAGATCTCTTTGCATCTCCAATAAACAATCACTGTCCTCTCTATTGCGCACGGCTCCACCCTCGTGCATCCCGAGGCTGTCTCGGAGACGCCTTCCTATTCCAATGGACGCCTGGCCTCCTCTACCTCTTCCCACCTCTTCCTCTTCTATCCCCAGTCATAGCCAAAATAATCCAGGACAACGCGGACTGCATTCTAATCACACCCTGGTGGCCACGGCAACACTGGTTTGCCCCCTTCTCCAAATCTCCAACAAGGAGTACCTCCATCTCAGCCAGACCCCAGACCTTCTCACGGTGGAGAACAGCCTGGTCCTGCACCCAGACCTGCAATCCCTATGCCTGACGGCGTGGAGGATCAAACCACACTAGTTCTTTCTGACGAAGTCTCCCGCATACTCTTGGCGGCTCATAAACCCACCACTAAAAAATCATATGACTATAAGTGGTCCTCTTTCAAATCCTTTGTTCAATCACTAGGACACAACCCTGTTTCTGCACCTATACCCATAATACTAGACTTCTTAGTCCATCTCTCCAATAAAGGTTTCTCCCTTTCTTCGGTGAAATGCTACCTGGCAGCAATTTCCTTCTTCCGAAGAAAGTCTGGTTTGCCATCCCTTTTCCAGGACCATTTAGTACAATTGTTCCTCAAGGGCTACAAAAATATCCACCCTCCCGTCTCCCCTCCTCCCCCGCAGTGGAGCCTGGAGCTAGTGTTATCCCAGTTATCTAAACCACCGTTTGAACCCATGGCCTCTAATGATATTTCCCACCTATCGTGGAAGTCGGCCTTCCTTGTGGCCATTACTTCAGCCAGAAGAGCCAGCGAACTCACGGCCCTCCGCTCAGACCCTCCCTATGTTAGATTCCACCCTGACAAGGTCGTCCTCCGTACCGATGTCACGTTCCTCCCTAAGGTGGTCTCCCATTTTCATATGTCACAAGACATTGTTCTACCAACTTTTTTCCCCAACCCATTCTCCCAGTTGGAGGTAGTTCTGCACTCCCTTGATGTTAAAAGAGCACTGTCCTTTTACTTACATAGAACTTCCTCCTATAGGAAGTCCCCTAGATTATTTTTGAAATACAGGAAAGACATGCTTGGCCATCCTGTGTCCTCCCAAGGACTAGCCTCCTGGATTGTCGCAACAATCCGTCTAGCCTACCAACTCGCAGGCAAAGACCCTCCATCTCACCTTTGGGACATTCAACACGCTCTGTGTCCACGTCCCAAGCATTCCTCAAAGGAGTCCCCTTGGACCAAATTTGCAAAGCAGCTACGTGGGCTACACCGTCCACGTTTGCCTCCCACTACAAGCTTGACATACAAGCAAAGAAAGATGCAGGTTTCGGCAGAGCAGTTCTTTTCTCCTGTGTGGCACGACCCACCTCCAGGTCAGTAGCTTGCTATTCACCCATAGGTGCGCATTTCACGGACGACACGAAGAATAAATAAAGGTTGGTTACCTGTAGCCGTATTTCTTCGAGTGTCAGTCCATGAAATCCGCACGACCCGCCCGTCCTCCCCTCTGTCATGCCTTTCTCCTAGCCGCTGTTTAGCGCTGGGGAACTAAATAATGGCGGCGGCGCTCGGCGCATATATCCGGGGGGCGGGGAGATGGGCGGAGCCTATACGGCTCAAAATAATCATTTTTTAATTCATTTAAACTTAGAATGTTCCGAATTTCTGCGCATGCGCAAGGGAGAGCCCATGGGTGCGGATTTCACGGACTGACACTCGAAGAAATACGGTTACAGGTAAGCAACCTTTATTTATTAGAAAAAAGTCAGTCTTCCCTTTTGTTTTTTTTATTAATTCCCCCATTAGAAAATGCATAAAGATGTGGGTGAACTACAACTCCCAAAATCATGGGTCAGTCTTTCCCAGATCCCACCAGTATTCACAGATGGCCAGGTTGGGTCTGAGTGCAAGCTTGGTCCAGATCCATTGTCAGCTGGGTTCTGTGCTCTTTGGATGCCAAAGTCCCATATGCCAAAGTCAACAATCCCCAAACCTTTCGTGTATTCACAGTTGGCCATGTTGGGTCTGTGTGCCCAGTTTGGTTCAGATCCATAATCAATGGGGATCACAGGATTATCTGGATGCAGGGAGAACTACAATTACCATCATGTTGGGTCAGTCCCCCCCCCCCCCAAAAAAAAACCCCCCACCAGTATTCACAGTTGGTCATATTGGGCCAAGTTTGGTCCATATCCATCGGTCTGGTGCACATTGCTCTGTCTATGTGGGTGAACCCCCAACCTCTGACGTCAGACCCCTTGAAACCTCACCAGTATTCAAAGTTTGGCATGTTGGGTATGTGTGTCACGTTCACTTGTTCCATCACCAGTTTGGTACAGAGTGCTTTCTGAGTGTTAGTGAACTACAGCTCCCAGAATTCAAAAACAGCCCCCCCCCCCAAACCCCACCAGTATTTAATGCTGGCCATGTAGGTATCCTGTCCCACCTGTGTTACATTACTTCACTGGTATCCTGCCACAGCTGTGTCTCTCACTCGCTGCACTGTCTGGTGCATGTGTTCCCTTCTCTAATTCAGAGCCATGTTACGCAACCAGCGTAGCGCTACCAACACTGGGTCCCAGCTATCATATTTTTGCTGGAGAAAATTAACTCCTTAGAAATGTACTACCTAAGAAAAGTTCTACGGATACCATGGAACTAAAAAGACAAATAAATAGGTCTTAAAGCATATCAAGCCTGAACTCTCCCTAGAAGCCAAGATGAACAATCGAAGTCTATTGTACTTTGGCTATAGCATAAGAAGGTATGACTTGACAGAAAAAAATAATATTTCTTAGTCATTGGAAAACAGGTGATGATAGTGATGAAACCACAGCCCCGAGTCTGCAAGATATTAGTAGGTCTGTTGATGATAGGTGATTTGGAGGTCTCTTATTCATGAGATTGCCATGAGTTGATCGACTCTTAACAACAACTGCAATGTGGGTAGGATGGGAGGAAGGGTTGCACCATTCTGTTTTAGGCTCCTCTGACAGTACTCTATCCTGCTCTCTATTTTGTTAAACTGGAAGTGATGTTGCATCCTATCACCTTTCAAGGTTAGGGAGGGAGTTGACTGTGTGAAGTGACATTATTCAAATGTGTTCTCGGTGGAAAACCTTTTTTTGACCAAAAAATGAGGGAAGGGATTATCTGGGGCTTTTGATGTGTTGGCGAGACCCAAGGGCTTAACAGTGCCATTGCTGCCTTCCATGCAAAACACATTGGCTTTTACTACTGAGTCAATCTCCAGCAAAGGATCACCGCCTTGTCGGGGCGCTGGAGCTTGAGCACCTCAATGATGTCATGAGCGAAACCGTGAAGGGCCACCCAAGACGGGACGGTCGTGGCAGAGAGGTCAGACCAAGCGTGATCCCTGGGGAAGGCAATGGCAAACCACTCCAGTATCCTTGCCAAGAAAACTAAATGGACCAGTACAACCAGAGATATGTCGATATGCCATTGGAAGATGGGACTCCCAGGTCGGAAGATGGCCAAAATGCTACTGGGGAGGAGCAGAGGATAAGTTCAACTAGCCCCAGATGTGATGACGCAGCTAGCTCAAAGCCGAAAGGAAGGCTAGCGGCCGACGGTACTGGAGGTGAACGACGAATCCGATGCTCTAAAGATCAACACACCATAGGAACCTGGAATGTAAGATCTATGAGCCAGGGCAAATTGGATGTTGTTATTGGTGAGATGTCAAGACTAAAGATAGACATTCTGGGGGTCAGTGAACTGAAATGGACTGGAATGGGCCACTTCACATCAGATGACCACCAGATCTACTACTGTGGACAAGAGGAACATCGAAGAAATGGAGTAGCCTTCATAATTAATAAGAAATTCGCTAAAGCGGTGCTTGGATACAACCCAAAAAATGACAGAATGATCTCAATTCGAGTGCAAGGAAAGCCTTTCAACATCACAGTGATCCAAATATACGCCCCAACCACAGCTGCTAAAGAAGCAGAAGTAGATCAGTTCTATGAGGATCTGCAGGACCTACTGGATAATACACCAAAAAGAGACATTATTTTCATTACAGGAGACTGGAATGCCAAGGTGGGAAGTCAAATGACAACTGGGATCACAGGCAAGCATGGTCTGGGAGAACAAAATGAAGCGGGACGCAGGCTGATAGAATTTTGCCAGGAAAACTCACTGTGTATCACAAACACTCTCTTCCAACAACCTAAAAGACGGCTTTACACATGGACTTCACCAGATGGTCAGCACCGAAATCAGATTGACTACATCCTTTGCAGCCAAAGGTGGCGGACATCCATCCAGTCGGTGAAAACAAGACCTGGGGCTGACTGTAGCTCAGATCACGAACTTCTTATTGCCCAATTTAGAATAAAACTAAAGAGATCAGGGAAAATACACAGATCAGTTAGATATGATCTCACTAACATTCCTAGCGAATATACAGTGGAAGTGAAGAACAGATTTGAAGGACTAGATTTAGTAAACAGAGTCCCAGAAGAACTATGGACAGAAGTCCGCAACATTGTTCAGGAGACGGCAACAAAGTACGTTCCAAAGAAAAAGAAAACCAAGAAGGCAAAATGGTTGTCTGCTGAGACACTGGAAGTAGCCCAAGAAAGGAGGAAAGCAAAAGGAAACAGTGATAGTAAGGGGAGATATGCCCAGTTAAATGCGCAATTCCAGAGGTTAGCTAGAAGAGATAAGGAACTATTTTTAAATAAGCAATGCATGGAAGTGGAAGAAGACAACAGAATAGGAAGGACAAGAGACCTCTTCCAGAAAATTAGAAACATTGGAGGTAAATTTCAGGCAAAAATTGGTATGATAAGAAACAAAGATGGCAGGAACCTAACAGAAGCTGAAGAGATCAAGAGAAGGTGGCGAGACTATACAGAAGATCTGTATAGGAAGGATAATAATATTGAGGATAGTTATGATGGTGTGGTGAATGAATTAGAACCAGACATCCTGAGGAGTGAGGTTGAATGGGCCTTAAGAAGCATTGCTAACAACAAGGCAGCAGGAGACGACGGGATCCCAGCTGAACTGTTTAAAATCTTAAAAGATGATGCTGTCAAGGTGATGCATGCCATTTGCCAGCAAATATGGAAAACACAAGAATGGCCATCAGACTGGAAAAAATCAACTTATATCCCCATACCAAAAAAGGGAAATGCGAAAGACTGCTCAAACTTCCGTACAGTGGCCCTTATTTCTCATGCCAGTAAGGTAATGCTCAAGATCCTGCAAGGAAGACTCCAGCAATACATGGAGCGAGAGTTGCCAGATGTTCAAGCTGGGTTTAGAAAAGGCAGAGGAACCAGAGACCAGATTGCCAACATCCGCTGGATAATGGAGAAAGGCAGGGAGTTTCAGAAAAACATCTACTTCTGCTTCATTGATTATTCTAAAGCCTTTGACTGTGTGGATCACAATAAATTGTGGCAAGTTCTTGGTGGGATGGGCATCCCAAGTCACCTTGTCTCTCTCCTGAGGAATCTGTACAAGGACCAAGTAGCAACAGTCAGAACTGACCACGGAACAACAGACTGGTTCAAGATTGGGAAAGGCGTACGGCAAGGCTGCATCCTCTCACCCAACCTTTTTAACTTGTATGCAGAACACATCATGCGATGTGCGGGGCTGGATGAATGCAAAGCTGGGGTGAAAATTGCTGGAAGAAACATTAACAACCTCAGATATGCAGATGACACCACCCTGATGGCCGAAAGCGAGGAGGAGCGGAGGAGCCTTCTAATCAAGGTGAAAGAAGAAAGCGCAAAAGCCGGGTTGCAGCTAAACGTCAAAAAAACCAAGATTATGGCAACAAGAATGATTGACAACTGGAAAATAGAGGGAGAAACCGTGGAGGCTGTGACAGACTTTGTATTTCTAGGCGCAAAGATTACTGCAGATGCAGATTGTGGCCAGGAAATCAGAAGACGCTTACTTCTTGGGAGGAGAGCAATGTCCAGTCTCGATAAAATAGTGAAGAGTAGAGACATCAGACTGGCAACAAAGATCCGCCTAGTCAAAGCCATGGTCTTCCCTGTAGTCACCTACGGATGTGAGAGCTGGACCTTAGGGAAGGCTGAGCGAAGGAAGATCGATGCTTTTGAGCTGTGGTGTTGGAGGAAAGTGCTGAGAGTGCCTTGGACTGCGAGAAGATCCAACCAGTCCATCCTCCAGGAAATAAAGCCCGACTGCTCACTGGAGGGAAAGATACTAGAGACAAAGTTGAAGTACTTTGGCCACATCATGAGGAGACAGGAAAGCCTAGAGAAGACAATTATGTTGGGGAAAGTGGAAGGCAAAAGGAAGAGGGGCCGACCAAGGGCAAGATGGATGGATGGCATCCTTGAAGTGACTGGACTGACCTTGAGGGAGCTGGGGGTGGTAACGGCCGACAGGGAGCTCTGGCGTGGGCTGGTCCATGAGGTCACGAAGAGTCGGAGACGACTGAACGAATGAACAACAACAACTGAGTCAATTGGTGGTGTTGGCTATTCTGTGTCAGATGGAAGGAGGCTAAGATCCCTAACTGTGATCAAGTACTTCCACTCTTTTCTTTTGTTGGATAGGGCATTTTCTCCAAGCAGTATTGCCTGCCACCCACGATGAATCTACAAATAACGCTGCACATGCATTTTTTTCTGTTTCTTGCACACAAGGGATAGGTTTTATGGCATAGATGAAAATCCATTATGAAAAGAAATTGCTCTTCATCAAGAATAAGCTGCAGTGTCTCCATATCAAGTTTAGAAGCTGCTTGTTTGTGCTCTTTCTCTCCTTGAGCTTATCTTGGGAGTTGAGAGATAAATGTAAAGGGCATTTGGTCTGAATATCTTTCTTCAGTCTACCCCGAGGAGTAGTGTTTCTGTGATTGTAAGGGATGTGAGGGATCCTAACCCTGTAGCATACAAAGAGCTCATCAGACAAAAGCTTCTATACTCCCAGTACTCCTATCCCAGTCTGGCCTCAAGGGTGAATAAAAACTGGTCATGTTTAGGTATACTGCTTCATGTGTATATATACACACACACATATGCCTGTGTAAAATTATTTTTCTGCTTGTTGGAATCTTAATTGGCATGGATGTTTGGTTTGCATGCCTTTTAGGTTTGGAGACACCCCCCCCCCCCCCAAACTTAAGAGTTGGAAAGTAAAAATATCTTGAGGCTTCCTTATATTAAGTAGAGGTAGTAAGTGACTTATGATAACTGTTAACTTCTGAACTGCTGTCTTGGGCACATAAGATATGCTTTGCAAATGTTCTGTTTAGCAAATGTCCTCTCTCCAAAGAAAAGGCAGAATGGAGAGGCCATAGGTTTCCTGTTCACTGTCAGGAATACTTCCCTAGGAATGAATTGACACCTGCAGTTATGCTGTCTTATCTGTGTGTTTTTCCTGAGAGTGTTCTGTGTATATACCCTATTTACTCGAGTCTAATACTTTTCTTTTTTGACTGAATTGCATCACCAAAAATGACATGTGCATTACATTTGATGGTGTGTTAGAATTGTGTGTGTAATCCTGTCTGCTTCCTTGCTTGTTCTTTGTTGGCACCTCCCTAAGGGACATGGGTGCCTCCTCCACCCTCTCCTGTCGGGTCAGTCACTCACTCAGTGGCTGCACCATCTCGCCCAGCAGCTCTCCTTGATCCAACAGTCAGAAAGCTTGGCCTGATGCAGATGCCTTGCAGTTGCTGCTGTCACCTCCTGCTAGATCTCCTTCACTTAGCAGTCACTCAGCAATCAGTCTGCCTCGCTCGACTCCACTTTTTCACCTAAACCTGGCAACCCGAGAACTTGGGCTGGTGGAGGTACACAGCTTCCCTTTGCCTGCCGGTCGTTCCGCTACTTACCTCCCTGACACAACTTTGCCTGCACCATTCAGCCTGTCGTCAGGGAGGCAGGCAGTGAAGACCGAGTGAAAGAGCAGGGATGAAGCACCTCCCAACTGACTTCATTCACGAGACGAGGCCTTCAGAACCTGTCTCTTGGTTTTGAAGGCCTTGTAAATGAAGTCAGTTGGGATCCTCGGCAAGCTGGCAAAGGTGTGTGGCTTCCTGTTCTCATATAAGCCTAATAAACTGGGCAAATTACATCCAAGAGTAAATCCATTTTTTGTAATGCACACCTTCAAAATTGAGGTGCGCATTACATTTGGTGGTGCATTATCCTTGAGTAGATGTGGGTAGATCACTTCAAGGTGACCATATTTAACAATAGTTGTGTACATGGTGTATAACAATTAGAAACTTCAATATTATGTCTTCAGTGAACTGGAAAGAAAACTCAGTATTACTTATTTACAAAGACAACATTAAGTCCCAATCAATGGGGGCACTGCAAAGTATAGTATACCAGTGTGCTCTGCAGTGCTCACATTGATAGAGAACTAAAAATTACTTAGCCCTATGTAAGAGGCCATTACATATCCCATACCTTTGTCTTCTGTGTTCTCTTTGCCTTCAAGTTCTGTCTGCTCACTCCAGAAAGTGCCCCTCCCCTTCGCCTTTTCCTTTCAACTCTACTCTACTCCTGCAAGGTGTATCTTTCCTCTTAAGAGCACGTGGTCAAGTTTGGTCCATGTTGCCTCTGGCTGTACAGTAATCTGAGGTTAGGAAATAACTTTCCAAGTGCATAAGCACCCAAGACCCGTGTAATTGGCCCTTCCAGTTTTCTGTGAGCTTGGGCTCAAGCACCAGTGCTAAGATGTGATAGGCACAGTGTTTAGTCTTGGTTGTTTAACCTTTCCCTTTGACGATACAATGCTTTAGCTCTCTTCCTGCTTGTTATTCTGTAAACACCGCATTGCTTTAATCAACTCAGGATGCTCCAAGAACAGTAATCTCCAGTGTGCTGTCTGGAGTTCTGCCACTGGTGTTTTAGGCAAACAAGCGGTCATTCATGTTACAACATACTTTTTAAAAAATGTGAAATGTTTACATTGCACACGTGATGAAGATGGAAAGGAGGAGGAGAGTAGACATATTTGTCCAACACTTATGCTTACAAGTGCTCTGAAATCTCTTGGCATTACTGGCATAAATTGCTGTAGAGTGACAAGTGCCTGAACTCCATGTGGGGAAGTTGTGGGGAAATTGTCTGAAATTAGAATCTACTGGCAAGAAGGCACTAGTATTTCTCATCTTTAGAAAGTGTTCTGACATGCTTTAACATTTACCTTCTTTTTTGCAGCCAGGTCCTGCCAACCTATGATAGTCTGGATGAGCCATCTGTTAAAATTATGAGCTCCATATTTGCCTCTTCACTAAATGTGGTCACCGCCTTTTATGTTATGGTGAGCACCCTATTTTTTAAAAAAACTGTTAACCTTCACCTTTCTCAAAATAAAATGATCTGGATTTGTATTGGTGACGTGAAGAAACAACTGTTTGAAGAAGCGATGACTTTTTCTTTTTTGCCACGTGCAGTCAATGATCTCTGGGAGTGTTTCCAGAGCACAGGATTTTCTAACTGTAAATACTAGTGAATGGAACTGAAGCCGAAGTGTATGTGTATTAATATTTCTGTACTCTAACTGTAATTGCAGCCTTATACACAACTGTTAGGACTTTCTGTTTAAAATATTTTAAGAAATCTAGACTGATATAGAAGGACTGGTTCATTCAACATCTAAATCCCAAGACCATGATGAACTTTGCAGTCTTTTCTCAGTAATGATTTCCCCTTTCTTCTCTTGTAATTAAGATTGGTGCACACATTTAAAAGGAATATTGGAGTAAGGGTAATAATGAAGCTTTTCCCACTTTCCTTTCTGAAATAAAGCAGACATTGTGTGAGCACGTAGACCAAGTGTGGAATACCAGGTGTTAATGGACCACAATTTCTTAACCATCTTTCTTAACCACTAATTCACTAGATTGGCAAAAACAAATGGGAGTCGCAGTCCAACAGTACTTGGAAAGCTAGAGTCTCCCCACCTCTGATCTAGATACTGTGAGGGAATTAATATTTATTTATTCATTTATCTATTTATTACACCTTTAAAGCATCCCCTAACCGATATTCCTTGGTCAGTATATAAAATGTTGTTAAAATAGAACAGTAATATAATTAGACAATGAGCTAATATAACAAGATATAAAATCAAGATAAAGCCAGCAGCAGAGACTAAAACATTGCATTTACATTGCATATATGAAACCATGATTGGCACCCAGTTGATGTTTTACATACATGTCAGTTCCCTTAACAAATGCTATTCTACTTTTTTGATCATAAATGCATTCAATACACAGTTGTATAAGGGGAACTGTGACACATGGTGCATAACTACTTATCTGTGCCTTCAGCTTACTACTAGATTTATAGGGATTGTGTAAAAAGTAAGAAGAGTCACATATATGGAACTGGTTGTGGAATATTTGTGTTTAGAAGGGTAGTATAGCACAACCACTTAACTAGGTGAGTGAGAATCTCAGCTCATATTAAAAACAACAACAAAATGAGACTTCTAAGATGTAAAAGCACTTTATCCCTAAAATGTCTCTGAGTAACACCTCTCCTCAGTGCCATTGGGCTGCCAGTACTCATTGGGATCATGGAGGACAACCTCTGGGATATCTTTGTTGATAAAAATGTGACCATGGCTTCCAAGAGTCCATATTTAATATACTAAAGGAGATTTTGGATTTGCATATCATGAAGTGGTCTATAATACACAAACATTGATGCAAAATAAAATTTGTTAGTCTTGAAGGTTCCAGAAAGTTATTTGTTATTTTTGCTTTGGTAGACTAATATATATCTCTCTCTGCCCCAGGGAAAAAAATGAAATTGTTGTAATATTTTAACTTTGGGAAGAGCATTATGGTCAGAATAACCGAATGCCTTCCCTCTTATTTGAATCACTGTGGAAGTTTGTTTTACTCTGTCATAACTCCATTATAAATCTGCTCTTTAAATGCAACATTCACCTCTAGACACCTAAAAAATATCTGCTGAAATTTGGAAGTGCACAAGGATGTCCATTAAAAGTGATGTCAGATTCCAGATGGTTTACGTGTGTGGTAGAATTTAAGGGATTAGAAAAGTGGAGGGTTAAGGAAAACAAGAGGCATGTGATTAATTAAAGATGATGAGTAGAGAAAAAGATACTTCCCCTTAAAGGTAGACTCAAAGGATACATGTAGCAATTGCACACATGTATGTAGCCACTGAAAATAACTCCCATTTCTTATTTGAACAGGTGGGCTTTTTTGGCTATGTGAGTTACACAGAAGCCATTGAGGGGAACGTGCTTATGAATTTCCCCTCTAATTTGGTGACTGAGATGATCCGTGTTGGGTTCATGATGTCTGTAGCAGTTGGCTTTCCAATGATGATTCTGCCATGCCGGCAGGCACTGAATACCCTTCTCTTCGAACAGCAGGTAAATTCTTGAAGTTTAATTCAGTTCCCTTCACATACACATTATCTTCTCAGTTGCCTTGCCCCTGCTCTATTTCCCAGCTGTCTCATGCAAAATGAATATGCAGAATCTCCACTTTGAATTGTAATGGTAGTAGTCACACTTGGTGGTGTTTTGGGCTGATGATTCATGATGCCCTCTTTTTGTCACAAAAAAGATTAAATAATGACCCAGAGGATGAGTCAGTTTTGTTGTGTGTAAAGGCTAGTGAGCTTACTATGAACTTCTGTAGAGCTCTGAAGATGAAAGAGCATGAAGTAAGTTCAGAGTAGTCATAGGAAAGTGTTGATATTTGTCTTTGGTTTGCTTGAAAAAGTGCTTGTTGAAATTGGCTGTTATGAAGTAGTAGTTGCCCTCAAGTGCCTAGTCTCTTTGTGGCAGAGAAAGTAAGTAGAAAATACGTAGGAAGATGAGCGATTACAACACATAGCCAAATCTCTTAAGACAAGGGAAAATTAATGGACCTGAGTACCTTATTGATGGCTGGTATTATGATGCTGAATACCCCCACAACAAACTCTGTGGCATTCCCATTGAGAAAGCAAGTGGAAAAACTATCTTCAGATCGCATGGGGAGTCCTTCCCTATCCTAATTATGGTCCCCACTGGGAGGAGGAATAGAGAGGATTCCCTGTGTTGTCCCTTTTCTGAATGGAGGTAACAGGAAATTCTTCCACTGGAGAGGATAGGTAGGGTGCAGAAGAATTTTGTGCCCCTCTGCACAGAGAAACTGGAAATTGCCATGAGTGGATGGCATGGAGCCATACCTTATGATGTCATCTGGCTTTCCAGCCAAGATTCAGAATCAAAGGAGCACCCCATGCCTGGGTAATTATCTCCTTTCTCTTGCGGGCCACTGTCTTTATCAGCATGTTGCCACTATCTCAAAGACCACTCAGCCTGGGGTAGATGTCTGACTCTGGTCCCATCTCAACACAGAGTTGTGTTCACCTTCATATGACTATTGTCCTTCCTTGTATAATATCTGTAATGTACAGGGAAAGTAGACTTGAACGGGCCTGCTGAAGGTTTGGAGGGTGTTCTTCTTTAATAACTATCTGTGCTAGAAATGCTGAGTGAAAATATATAATTTCAGGACATTTAGGATCTTGTAAAAGTATTTCAAGGCAGTTATGAGAGCCGCAAAAGGCAAGTAAAGATGAAAACAAAAGATGTGCAAATATGTAATTTAATAAACCAAATGTTGTATTTTCATCACAATTTCACAACGTGATTAGAAAACCAGAATGATAAGATTAGACACTTGCAGATACGAAGGTTAGGCTTCCATAAGTACAAATTATAACACATAATTGATTAGACATGGTAGGAGGAGGCTTTTGCTCAAGTAAGGTTCTAGGTTAAATGTTAAAAACACACCCTGACAAAACTGGGTGAGAAGCCTGCAAATGCAATGAATTGGTTATTTACTATTTAATTTTTTTTAATAGCAAAAAGATGGGACATTTGCTGCAGGTGGTTACATGCCACCTCTTAGATTTAAAGCCCTGACCCTGGCTGTTGTATTTGGAACCATGGTTGGAGGCATCATGATACCAAATGGTAAGTGAAATGTGATTTTTATTTATTTATTTCAAACATTTATATCCTGTCCTTCTCAACCCCAGAGGGGGGACTCAGAGCGGCTTACAATTGGCAATCATTATATGCCAACAAACAACAATCAAAATATGAACAATTAGCATTAAGTTGATCAATAACATCTTCCATAGACCGGGGGGGGGGGGGGCACCACTGAGAAGGCCCTGTCTCTCATCCCTGCCAGTTGTGCTTGCAAAGATGACAGGATTGAGAGCAGGGCCTCCCCAGACAAGCGCAAACTCTGAGGTGGATCATAGAAGGATTGTTATGTAGCTGAATTTTCATATGCCTCATCCCTGCTTTTAAGTGCTCATGTTGAATTGATGTGTATTTAAACCACAAACTCACTAGTGGAACAAGGAATTCTTTTATTTACATGTTAAAATTTTAAATACATATAGGACATATATTCAGTTATTCTGGGGTGCTCCAACCGTGTTAGTTTGATTCTAGTTATTCATACCAGTTCAAAGAAGAATAGTTTTGCAGCATTTACAGAAGGTGCTCAGGGTCTGAGGGATAGAATTTCTAAATTCTTATGGAAACTGCCTCCTTGCAGGTCTTTGTTGTTTTTTCTGGCTATTTTTATGACTTAGGAGACATTCCTGGTCACAGTGACCTAGCGCAGGGAAAGAAACAATCATTATATAAAGCTTAAATTATTTTTACGTTAGAGCTCATTCCTTGTCCCATGTCACCTTTCAAAGTTAGGTCGTGATCCTAAACACACTAACTCTAATTGAACATAGCTATCAGAGATAAGACAATATTTAAAAGCATTTAAACTGTACCATTAAGCGAAGACTCGAAACAATTACCCCAAGTAAGTTAAGGATGAAAGTGCAAAGGCAGATTTCTAGATGAGTGGAGTGTTGTGTGGTTTCCGGGCTGTATGGTCGTGTTCTAGCATCATTTTCTCCTTTATAGCTGAATATTAGCACAACATAATATTGATCATAAGTAATTTCCACAACTATAAACATGATTATGAAGTCTTTGAAATAGGTCTGGATTTTCCATACCTTGGTTAGGTCATTAGAATAGAGACTGCAGTCATGAACTCAGATGAGGAGTAAGAACTGGAAAGGCAGCTGTAAAGGAACTACTGTATTTCACTGCATAATAATCACACTTCTTCCTGTTTTTTGTCTAATGTTTTGTGTGACTAATGTGCAGTGGTGACTACTATGCAGTGAAAAAATGTAGCTATGGGGCCATCCGTAGCTACAGAGGTTTGTTTACGCAAAGCAAGCCATGTAACTCTGAGGTGATAAGTGCATAGGCAAGTGAAGCCTCACCTGCCTATGCACCTGACCCTTCGCATAATAGTCACACTTGAGTGAACTAAGGGTGCAACTATTATGTGAGGAATACTAGAAATGCTGATTTTGCCACCCTGAAAATGGGGGTGCACTTATTATGCAATGAATATGGATAGACAAGATAATGTAAAGATGCATTACGTATGGTTGTGAAAGCTGGAGAGTGAACAAAGCAAATAGGAAGAAAGTCAACTCATTTGAAATGTGACGCTGAAAAAGAGTTCCACAGATACTATGGACTGCTAAAACGTCAAATAAACGTGTTCTTTTAGAGTGAGTCAAGCCTGAACTCTTCCTGGAAACCAAGATGGCTAAACTAAGACTTAGGTAATTTTAGAACAATGTTTCACAAGAAAATACAGTGTGTAGTAAGATAGAACGCCGTAGTAAAGACAAGACCACATTCAGATAGACTCAATGAGGGATACTATGGCCCTGAGCCTTCAGAACCTGATGATGATGATGATGATGATGATGATGATATGGTTACTTGAAGGTCTAGTTTTAACTAAAATCTGTCAAATATAGAAAACAAAAAAATGGGCCATAGATTGGAAACATTATGCATCCCATGATCTATGAAAGGGAACACCAGGATTTTAGAAACCAAGGAAGTATTGCATTAATCTTTTATGATACATGGAGTGAGAAATGACAGATATCCAAGTTGGATTCTGAAAGGGAAGAGGCACTAGGGATCATATTGCAAACGTGTTGAATAATGGATTTTACCAAAGAATTTCAAAAGAAAATAGTCCTGTGATGTATAGATTATAGTAAAGTCTTTGATTGTATAAATCATGAAAGACTGGATTTGCCGCAACATTTGTTTGTGATGGACAGAAATATATCATACAATTACCAGGAAGACCTAGAAAATTCTGAGAAAGGAAATATTTTGTCACGTGTTGGTAGGTGAAATAGCAGGTACCGGTCCTGCAGGTACAGGGATTCTTCAATATGGCTGATAGTTTATATAGAATGTGAACATCAGTTAATTATATGTTTATTGCTGTTTAATGTGTCACAACCATACATTCCTATTTCTATTACATTGTTGTTCTCCAAGATTTTCATGATTTTGGACATTGTCCTTTGAACTCATTGTGCTTCTAAGTAGGTGTAGGCCTGCCTGAACATTCAGATGTCTTGGTATATATAATACTGGTGTTAATGTGAAAGGTTTGTCTGGCCCATATAGAAAACAAGATAGGTTCAGCTCCCACAGCTGTGTTACAAGCTTATTCATAACTATTTCCATTGAATAAATGTATAAGATAGAAGAAGGAGCATTTAAGTCACAGAGGGATTTCTGTGTTCAGGTAGGGAGCCTGGTCAAGTAGCAAAATGGATCCACATTCACCAAATACAAATCTTTTTTTTAATGAGTGCTGTAGTTAAAGAAGAGCCAGAAGAAATTGAGAAGTGGTATTTCCTATATGGTGTTACTATGCTGTTGGCCTGAATCCTTTTGGTAGATCTATTGAATCAATTGCTGAATGATGAGTCAACACCAAACAAACATAATTGATTCAGGATGTCTGTTTAATGGGATTCAGACTTATGTGATCACAAACACATGAGATATTGTTACAATAACTCACATTATTATTTTGTAGTCTGTTTGTAGTCATTCATCACAGGATTCTGAACTCCAAAGTATATACACAAACACAGAGGCATGTATACACAAACATATACACACAAACACAATTTATATAAGGAATCATATGTTGTTGTTAACCATTTCCAACTTACGGTGAATTCATCATGTAGTTTTATTGGAAAGATTTGTTTGGGAGGGGTATCTTTGAGACTGAGAGAGTGTGACTTGCTGAGAATCAAGACACCCAATGGAGTGAGGATAAAAACCCAGGTCTCGAGAGTCATAGTCCAATGCTCAAACCTTATATAATGCAGGCTCTCATATGGTATGAGATCGATATACCACATAGAAAAAAATCGGAGCAGTGGCCATCTTGAAACTATAGTCAGAATCACTTATTATGAATTCCTGTCCCTTATGCCAACTATTAGACTTCTTCAATAGTGCAGTTCTCATGCTCTTTTCATCATTTTAATGCTTCCTGAAGGATTTGTGTATTTGTTTATTTTGGATCAGAGCAGGTATCGTGATCTACTTTGCTGCATGTGCATATGGAAATTTATGTGTTAATTCATCAAATGATGGAACAGAGTATACATAATAATAGTCCAGTAAAAAAGGTGTATGGTGTAGTGTTGGGAAACACACTCTTCACCCATCCCAGCTGTTCACAGTTAAATGGTTTCTAATTAAGGGAGCAGTTAGACCACATGCAATCTCATTATGTTGATCACAATTTGTTTGTTATTTTTCCTCTTCCTCACCAGTGGAGACGATCTTGGGCCTAACAGGGGCAACAATGGGAAGTCTGATTTGTTTTATCTGTCCAGCTCTTATTTACAAGAAAATCCACAAGAATGCCCTTTGCTCACAGGTCAGTGCCTGTTCACACTTTTCTTAAAGGAATAGATATATTTTTGTAATTCTTTTGAAGGCTGTCATGATTTATTTTAGAATCAATACTTTTCACAACTGGTCCAACTCTTCCCCTCCTGTAAGAAGTGGTTTTCATCTTTTGATTTTCCTATTTTTTTTCCTCTGAAAACAGATGAAATAAGGATAGATTTCACACTATTTCTAATTTAGGCATGTGCCACCCTCAGACATGGTAGTCTCACCAGTAGAGAATTTTTGAGTCAATGGTGTTCAGTTTTTGAAGTCAGTGTGAAAGTACTACAGTCACAATCTGGGTCTCTAAACTAAAAGCAGGATTGGACCCTCTAAATGGTTCACCAAAATCATGGTGTGTCATAGGGCAGAAAGGGTTCTAGAGGTCATATTTCATGTGTTTACCTGTATCCCTTATGAACCACTGAGGACTTTAAGATCATCTGGGGAGGCCCTGCTCTCAGTCCCGCCTTTGTCACAAGCACATTTGGCGGGGACGAGAGACAGGGCCTTCTCAGTGGTGGCCCCTTGGTTATGGAACACCCTCCCTAGGGAGATCAGATCTGCTCCCTCCCTCTTGACATTTCGGAGGCAAATTGAAATGTGGCTACTCGAGCAAGCGTTTACAAATACAGAGTAGCTAATATAGGAAATCGAATGACCTGACAATGGAATTGGACAATGCTTGAGAATAATGAGATGCTGATGATGTTGTTTTTACTGCTTTTGTGATGTTTTATACTGTTTAATGTTTTTTATCTATATTATGTTTTATGTATACTGATTTGTTGGAAACCACCTTGAGTCGCCGATTGGCTGAGAAAGGCGGTATACAAATACAGTAAATAAATAAATAAATCTCTGATCAACAGTTTTCCAAATCAACAGGAATTGGATTTATGCGCACTATTTAAGTCTAACCTTAATGCATCCCCAAAGAAGGAAAGATTGATAGGATGTTTTGGAGACATGACTTTGTAGAGGCACAGGAAGTGTTGCGAATGCGTGTTGTGTATTCCCTGCCCACTTTGCCCCTTCTCGCTGTATTTTTCCATGCTACAGAATATTATCCATGCTGTTGAAATGAGATTGTGCCGGTAAGAGCAAACAAGGTAGACAGATTATAGAATCATAGAGTTGAGAGAAACCAGATGGGCCATCTAGTCCACTCCTGCCATGCTAGTGGTTGTTAGCCTGAGCTTTTGAAGGGAAGGAGCATGTTTGTTACAAAAGTACATCCTGAGTCAAGCTGAACAAAAAAGCATTGCATTCTGCCTATGAGTATCTGTTCACTTAGCTGGCCAGTGTTAGTTGCTAGCAGTTGATTCTGGGAGGCCAATTGCCGGGCTAGGAAAGTACCGGTATCTGTCTTAAAAGCATTTAAGATGCTTACCTTTGAAATCTTAAACTATTTAGAACCCAGATATTGGATGGAGCATCTTATTTCATACTATCTTGCCTATGTATTAAAACCTTTGGATGCAATTATTATTTGAATGTGATTAGTAATGTTATCTTTCCACAAAGAACCTAGATTTTTGGGGTGCTCCTAATTTGGTAGGGGGAGAGGGAGAGAACTTCGAGAAAGTAACTGTTAGCAACATGTTGATCATTTTAGTGCCAGATTATGATATCAAATGGCATAACGTTTTATTGCATCTGTGCTGTTCTGTGAGTTTGTTGCCTCTTAGTTTTATGGTGTATAACAATGATAAATTATTCTTACTGTTTTGTAGTTTTACTATTGTATATTGCCCCAAAATCCACTGGAGAGCAGTGTGTTATAATGTGATCTAGAAATGGTTGAAATTGCCATTTAGTATAAAGGGTCTAAGTGAGCAGGCTATCTAGTATAGGTAAGATTCTTCAACTTGGTGCCCAGTTTCAAGAAGGTTATCCATCCTATTCATAAGGTAAAATAGAAATTTTTGTATTAGCTAGTTTTTTGGAAACATTTAATGGCAATATGTGGCTTTGGAGGAAAATTGGGCATTTTTTGGGTAGTTTGAAGAGTTGACTATAGAGGACAAAGAGCACAGAAATGATTACTATGGACAATTATAAGACCTGCCCATTTGCTTGTTGTCAACAGTAATTACGATGCTACACCATCGTAATTACTGTTATTTTGTCATTGTCCCCCCCCCCCCCCCAATTTGAACTCGAAGCTTAGGCTGCATTTTTTCCTAAATACATGACATGTAGCTTAAGAAAACATCGAAGTTATCACACACATTGCAGAGTTACATGTTTGTTCTGAATTTCGCCAAGCAGCCATGGTCATAGCATATTGACATATTACAACAGGCATAGAGAATCTGGGATTTGTAGTTTGGTCAGGCACCAGCACTTTTTGGGAGACAAGGATAAAGATCTTGTAAAACTGCAACTCCCATGATTACATAGCACTGAGACATGGCAGTTAAAGTGATGTCAAACAGAATTAAATCTAGAGTGTGGATGCGCCCTAGGATTCCATATGCCCCTAATGGTTACCTCATTGTAGCCACTGCTTCTTGCATGTTTTCATATCTGGTTTGCCTTAAGACTAGTTGTGTGAATTAGATGTTGTGGTGCTTTATTGTTACTGCATATTATAGAGGATACTGCAGACAACTACAAAACCCTGACATACAAACACATACTTTTAATTGAAGGGTAGTACATACTTTAAAAAAAAAGACTACTTTAAAAGTCCTAACAAGCTTCTTAATATGCATACACGAATCGCTCCTCAATCAAGAGGCTTTGTCTTTTTACTCACATTGGCTGTTGCAAAGATTAGCTCAGTTGCCAATTATGGGGCTTTACTGGTAACAGGATGCTGTATTGAGTTCACTGCCAGAGAGTGGCATGTGTGACACAGTTCAAGGTGGATCCTGGGGCAGGTGAATCCAAAATGTGTTCATTCTCCTCCTCTTTCCATCCAAATCATTCCCATGGGGAGGAGAAAAATGCTTCCCCAGATGTTTTTGTTGGCTCACAAAAGGGCGTCTAATTCTGCCAACTGGAGTTGTTAATTATTACAGACAGCTGGTCAGTCAACATCTGGCAGGGAGCCAGAGACCCAGAACAGCAGCTTGGATTAAGTGGCAGGGGTGGCTCAGTTTAAAAGCTTGGAATGCTGGACAGATGATTGAGTCACTGAGTGACAAGGGGAAGTATCAAAACTCTCAGTCAGGCTGGCGGAGGTGCAAATGACCTGGGAAGCTGCCTCCCTTTGCCGAGAGTTCCTTTTGTAGACCACGTATCTTTACTTGGCACGTTGAGACCTCACAGGGTCAGATTAGAGAATGGAGAGGGCCATGTGAAGATCTGTAAGGAAAAATGCTTGATTTCAGAAAGGGTTATCCTTGATCTTTGGAAAGTCCTCTCCAGGCTCGTGAGAAATCCTTCAACTGGTCATGTTAAGACAAACTGGTACACAGGACACTTTTCTTTTTTTTAGTTTCTAAATAGGGTTCTAAAAACACCCTTGGTTTTTAAAACTGTAAGCATGAAAGAAATTAATTTGTAAGGGAAGGTACTGGGGCATGGAGAAGACAGAGCAGAAAATAGTGATCATTCTATGCAGTTGGTGAACAGTGAAGTGGGTAGTAGTCAACATGGCAGTGCTCCTCATGACCAGCTGTCATGGAATCTGCAATCTGGGTTGTTTATGTGATTTGTGTGTATGTATGCCTGTGTGTATGTCTGTCTGTCTATCTATCTATCTATCTATCTATCTATCTATCAAAATGCTCTGTGCATAATGAGTGCCTTAAAAACAAAAGAATCAGTGAACGAAATCACACCAAATTTGGCAACAAAATGTCTCACAACACAAGGAGTGACCATCACTCAAAACATTATGATTTTGTCATTTGAGAGTTGTAGTTGCTGGGATTTATAGTTCACCTACAATCAAAGAGCATTCTGAACTCTGTCAACAATGGAATTGAACCAAACTTGGCACACAGAACTCCCATGACTAACAGAAAATACTGGAATGGTTTGGTGGGCATTGACCTTGAGTTTGGGAGTTGTAGTTCACCTACATCCAGAGAGCACTGTGGACTCAAACAATGATGGATCTGGACCAAACTTGGCACAAGCACTCAATACGCCCAAATATGAACACAGATGGAGTTTGGGGAAAATAGACCTTGACATTTGGGATTTGTAGTCACTGGGATTCACAGTTCATCTACAATCAAAGAGCATCCTGAACCCTACGAACGACAGAATTGGGGCAGATTTCCCACACAGAACCCCCATGACCAACAGAAAATACTTAAGGCCACCCAATCCAACTCCCTTCATCAGGGCAAGAAAACGTAATCAAAGTCCTCCTGAGAAAGAGTCATCCAGCCATAGATATAGATAGATAGATATGATTCACACACACACAGATATAGTATCCTAGATTTGAAAGGAACCCTTAAAGAAGGACAGTGATATGTCGCATGTTCCAGGGTGGACAAACCAGACACTCTCTACATCAACACTGACAAAGAAACAGCAAGAAATACTGTTTATCCACAAGCATAAAGAAATTACATATATTAGAAACCAACACTTTCTCATTACTTTATTTTCCAGATCAACAGACTGGGCCACAGCAATGTGTGGCAGGGGACAGCTAGTGTGTGTGTGTGTGTGTGTGTGTGTGTGTGTGTATATATATATATATATATATATATATATATATATATATATATATAATATTCTGCCAATTCCCCAAAATGGAACTCAAGGTGGCTGACACAGGAAGATAAAAACAAAATACAACTTAAACAATATGTAGCACAAAAGCTTTTTAAAAATGCATACACCCTCATATTAAAATGCTTAGAGCAGCATAAAATAAAATGTAAGACTAAGGTACAGCACATCGGCTCTTTTTTGTGTTCATACTCTTGTACCTGTGATGGTGGTATGACATAAAGAAAGACTTCCCTTGAAGATATAAAAGTTCAGTAGTCTTGTGTTGACATATACAGTCTTATGCAGAACCTGAGCGTAAGCAGAACCTGAAGACTTTCAAAAGGACCATGTTTATAGCCATTGCTGTTGGCCAGATGTAAAAATGTATGTCATTTAAATTTGAGAAGGGCATTAATAGGACTCTTGATCAGTAAAGAAACCAAATCTCTGCATAGTCAGCATTACTTCCTGTGTGGCCCTTTAAACTCGTCTTCTTTATACAAAGGATCCTTGGAACTAGCTTGATTTTGGTTCCAGGACCCAACATGGATACCAAAATCTGTGGACGTTCAAGACCCATTATATACAATAGCAAAGTAAACTGTGGTCCCTGATATAAAATGGCAAAATCAATGTTTGTTTTGGGGGATTTTCAAAAATATATGTTCAAGTTGTGAATTGTTGAATTCATGAGTAGGGAAAGCCATTAACCATTAGATTACATCTTGAATGTTCAATTTTTGCAATCCACACACACAAACACCAAATTTTCAGCTGGATACATCTGAAGTGTTTATGCAGTTGTTCCTGACTTTCCAACTGAAATCCAGAATTCTTGGTTTATACAATGCTTATAAAAGGTTTAGTTTTTCATTACTCTCTTGAAAGTGGGCACCACTTTCAAATCTGAACAGAAAAGGATAGAACTACATGTTGCATTCTAGCTGTGAATAATGCTAGCCCAGGAGTTCTCAAACTTTTTCAGCCGCAGAGCCCTTTTTGAAGCAAAAGTTTCATGTGGAGCCACAAGAAATGTATGTGTGTGCGTGTGCATGCATGCACACACGTGTATCTGGCATGGTATATAAGTTTATGTTTTTGACCAATGCAAAAACGCCGCTGCCCCCCCCCCCCCCAAAAAAAATCAGGTAGCAAAAATGGGTGGAGATTCAGACGAAATGCAGAAGCCTACCATCCAGTTTACCTCTCCTCTGCCATGCAGGAGAAGCATAATCAGAGCACCTCCTGAGTGATGAGAGGGAAATAGGGTTTTGGAAGCAAGGAAGGTGAGGGAGAAATGATCTGGGTGACGAGGAAGGTGAAGGAAAAAAGGCTGTTGGTCGCAAGGGAAGTGAGGAAAAAAGGCTTTTGAGGTGAGGGAGTTGATGAAAAAAAGGCTTTTGAGGGCAAAGGAAGCAAGGGTAAAAAGCTTTTGGGGGCAAGGGGCCCAAGGGAAAAAAAGACTTTTGGTGGCAAGAGAGGCAGGGGAGGGGGAGGAGTAAGAAAGAGGAGGGAAAGCTTGGAGAGGGAGAGACATTAGTTTTTGTTAATGACTCAACGTTTTCATCATAATTCCCAACATCAAGCCTGTCTTTTTTGTTGCTCTTGCATTCTTAAACAGCTTTTCAATAAGACCCTAGTCCTTTCCTTTGAATGCAGAGCCAATTCAGATCCCATGCATGTCACCTTGCAGCTACATGAACTGAATCTCATTTTGCTCTTCTCTCATCCATTTATCCAGTTCGGAGTGATCTTTTGGGAGTACTTCATGATTCTTTCAGTTTCATTTCAGTTCTCCCTATCTGCCAGATGTCTCTCTCTTCCATACGCCCTAGCTGAACCTGAAAGTGGAGAAGAGCTTTGAAAATGCTTTCTGCTTGTTGCCCTAGGCCAGTTACTTTTTCCAGTTCCCTTGGCATCTGGCAGCAGCTCAGCATGCGTACCCAGGATACAGCAGATGCCTCTTTCCCCTGGGTGTAGTGATTCCAACCATACAGATACAGTCTACGGCCAAAGAACAACTCTGTGCTTTCTTGTCATGAAAGAGGAACCCACTATTTGAAGCTAGATTTACTTTCACTTCATTTCAGCTCAGCATTTTTAAACTCACCCTCCCCTCTGTTGAGGGGCTATTACAGACATGTTAGGTCTCTTGAATGTTTTCTGAACAGCTCCTCTTCTTTTTCTGGGTACAAATGGACCCCTAGAAGCCCTTGGCCTGTACTGATACATTTCTTAATTAAATTTAACTGCAGTTTGGGATCATTGGGGGTTGGGTGGAAACTATTCACTGGCACTGACAGCACATTCGACCTGGATATCTGTTAGGAGGAATGGAGCATTGGATGAGGACATCTGTTTCTCTTAGGAGGCAGAGACTCATGGTGCATGTGTATTGGGTTGGAGGTTTTTTGGGGCACATTACTGTTTCAGTTTGAACCAAATGGCAGTTCTCAAGGTGTTTGCTAGAGTGATTTGCTACTGAATTTTTAACTTTTTTTCTATTTTTTTACTGGTTTGCTTCCAAACCCAATGCTACCAGTCTAAAGACATTATCAAGTTACTTCCAGAGCTTGCAAAATGCTTTTTGTTTATACTAAAATCCTAGAGCCCCACATCCAACATGGTTAGTGCTCTTGCTGGCTAAGAATTTCTGGGAGTGGTAGTCCCCCAGAAGTGATCTTTGTAAGGTCTTGGCCTCTGCCCCAGGCACTGGTGACCTGTGCCTCTTGCCAGCCAGGAGTTATGTGGCCCCGTTTGGGTCTGGTTCTGTGAGACATTGACCTCGTATCACACCTTGGTCTGTCCCAGTGTTTAGTTCAGTTCATTGCCATTCTGTGGCAGCTTCCCTGCTATAACCAAAGAATGAGCAGAAGCAGACAAAGTTCCTTTATTTTTATTTAAGTGCTCTCACTATCATCGTGTTAATTACTTTGCTAGCATTACGGGAAGCTCAAGAAAAAGGGAGGATCTTCTCACCCCACCTACTTTCATTGAGGTCACTTCTACTCATTGCTTATAAATGTCTTGTCATATCTATTACATTTAATTATATGTCACCTGAAAATAAGAAGGGGACTTTATAAGATACTAACCCTTTCAGAAAAACCTGTGCTTGAGAAGTGTTATTTTTCTGCTGGGAATTAATAAATCAGGCTTTTCCTGGGGTGATCAGAAACATGAAGTTCCAGGATAACTTTAAAAATGTCACAGCAGTGGCGAACATTTCAAGCAATCAATATTTCAGTGTTCTAAGGTGTTTTTTTAATGGTCATAAAGTTTCTGCAGTGGTTGGCTTAGAAGTCTGTCTTGTTACGGAGAGGGTCAGGGCGTTTGGAAAGGGCCTCTGATTATCAAAGGCAATTCTTAGCCTGAATCCAGTTGCCTTTTGACCAAAACTTTACCGAAACTGCAGAGGAATGTGAGAGGAACAAAGTCCTAGATGAAGCAAGGAAGAGTAGAGGAACCAGGTCCCAATGAATGAAAGGTTCAAAGTACAAACCTGGAGACCAGGAAAAGCTGAAAACGTCAGGGGAATTAGGAAACAGAAGAAGGAGAAAAGAGAGGTGCTACTGCAGGAAATTGTAGATGTGAGACATTCTGAAGTTAGTATATTTATCTGAGAATAGCTGCTAGATCTTTGACTGAAGGCCTCCAGTCTTCAAGATATCTTTGCAATTCAGCTTAACTCTGTCAGAAATGTATGCTGGATATAGTGATCTTTTATGTATTATTTATTATATTTATATCCCACCTTTCTCCCCATAGGGACTCAAGGTGGCTAACCATGACAAGACACAACTGTATTTAAAACATGGCGAATACATCTAAATATAAAAATTAAACAAAATTAAATATTTGTGTCATGAATACAAAAGTTAAAGTACAGTTAAAATACAGTAAGATACAATTAAAATTACATTTAAAAGCTAAACATCTCCCCAAAATCCCACTCACAACCTCCTCAGCAGAGTGCCCTTATCCTTCCCCTGCTCACACAGAAATGTCTTGACCTGCTTGCGGAAGGCCAGCAGGGATGGGACCCTCCTGGTCTCTCTGGGGAGGGAGTTCCACAGTCTGGGAGCAGCCACCAAAAAGGCCCTCTCCTGTGTTCCCATCTAGAGTGCTTGATTAGGTGATGGGACCGAGAGAAGGCCCTGACCAGATGATCATTGTGTTTTAACAAGCTCACAGTCCTTCAAATAACCTGGGCCCAAAATGATAGGGTTTTATAGGACAAAACCATCACTTTGAGTTGTGCCTGGAAATGAGTCGGCACTGGCAGCCAGTGGAGCTTTTGCAACAGAGGAGTTGTCCATTCTTTGTAGCCAGCCTCAGTTAGCCACCTGGCTGCTGATCTCAGTTAGCCGTCTGGGTGCTGCTCTTTGGACCAACTGAAGTCTCTGAGCACTTTTGAAAGGCAGCCCCATGTGAAGCATATTCCCATAGACCAACCAGGATTTAAACAAAGCATGTACCACCATGGTCAGATCCAACTTGGATAGATGTAGATGTTGTGTCTGGCCCTATTCTTAATAAGATTTATAAATGAGAGAAGCCAAATAAAGTTTAATGAAGGACAGAGAACAGGAACATGGAGGAGAAAATTATGTACATGCTGCAGCTGTTTCCATTGCTGAAGAGCAAAGTTGCTTTTTAAACGCTGTCGTGGCTTCTCCTCTCAGTAGTGGGAATTGCAGCAACAAAACACTGAAACTGAAAACCTGGCTGCTCAGGTGCATTCTTTTCCATGTGTATCTGGCCCTTCTTTGGAGATGTACCAGTGGTGCTTATAGTCTGTTTTTCCCTCCTCTGCTTTGTACTTCCTTGTGGAAAAGTGCAATTTAATCTCCCCCAGTCCATAGGGAGAAGTTAATATTATTTGGGTTCTCCAGTGTATCAATCTTATTAACTGTGAAGCTGGCACACCCAAACTAGCAAACCCCCCAATGTCTGCTTCAATTTCTAAAATAATTACAACCTAATAACTCAATAGTGAAGCATCCTAATTCATTTCTATTTTTGAGAATTTGTTTAATGCTCAGTGGTAGAGTATACTTTTTGAGTGTTGAGAAGGCTGGATTCAGTCCCTGCAAGCCCTAGTTAAAAGCTTCGGATAGTCTGAGGTGATGAGAGAGGCCTATAGCTTGCACAGTAATCACAAAAGAGCCCCCATTTTCCTAGATTTTCAGAAAAATAAACATTTTTTCCCAGATCAACTTAAAAGCTGGTCTTTTCCTAATCAATAAAGATGTAAACCTATTTTGTGTGAGCCCAGTTTCATAAATGCAGAGCAGGAGTGGGTATGGAGGACAGGACAACATCAAAGTTAGGAGTTTGCAATAAGAATTGTGGTCTGTTTTGCCCAGTTCTGCACAAGATGATAGTCTGCTACATATTAGTTTTCAGACAAACTGTGCTTTCTTGGGAATTATCTTTGATAGGCCAACTATAGAGGATGCTGGCTCTTTGAAGCAGGGCTTTGCTTTCCATATGAAAGGCTGCTCTCCTATTCTTCATATTCATTCTCATCAAGAATGATAAAATTGCTTTGATGGTTTGGTGAAAAAAGAAACAGGAATAAAAAGCGAATAGCCTGAAAATGTTTCTTCCAACTTGTTTTGGTGCCTCAGGAACCATTTATGAAAATTCTCCCCCCTCTCTCTCTCTATGTGTCTTTCAGTGATGACACAAATTCTATTTCCATTCATGATCCAAATCAGGACTTTGGATCTTTGTGGATCCTACTGAGGGCAAGTGTAGCAAGCTTGATAGGACTTTGACTATTCCCTCATAGCCACACTTAGAGCCTCATTCTTGGATGATGATGATGATGATGATGATGATGATGATGATGATTTTATTTCTTACCCATTTCTCCTCAAGGCTCGAACCAGGTCACAAAACAATTAGAATACATAAACACAGCAAAAACACTACAAATACACACACTAAAATATACCTTCATAAAAGTTACATACCAAAACATCTCTTTATGAAATACATATTAAAACAGACAAAAGAGATTAAACAAAGGACATGCATTAAAATTCATGTTTATGTTTAAAGATTGTCTGAGTAGGCCTGCTGGAAGATACAGGTCTTCACTTGTATCTTAAATTCTGACAGCTGATTTAGCTTGTTGAAGCTATACCAACAGGCCGATCCACAGCTTGGGGTGACCGATGAAAAGGTCCTCTGGAAGGTAGTTGCCAGTCAGATTCTGGCTGGTTGGAGCAGACTCCCACCTGAAGACCGATGTGTGTGAAGTGGATTGTAAGGGAGAAGGCGATCCTTTAGATAACCTGGACCCAAACCATGTAGGGCTTTAAAGATCAAAACCATCACCTTGTACTTTGCCCAGAAAATAATTGGCAGCCAGTGGAGTGACTTTAGGATAGTTTTGATTATTTGATTATTATTTGATTATTAGATCAAGTTTCTGCCTTGATTACTGGTGACAGTTCAGGTTTCTTTGGTTAGCAGTGCTAGGATTATCACCAAGAGTTTCTACCTGCTCCATCTTAGGTTCATATCTTTAAAGGATTAAATAACCATGTTTGGTTTTTCAGAATGGTTAACTACCTGACCACTTTCCCAATTCTGTGTTCTTCCTTCTTTCTTCATCTTCTCTGATGCCCTTTCTTGGCATCCAAAACACTTGATCCTGTCTGTTTATATCTCACTGTGGTTTCTCATAAACAGATTTTGCCAGTCTGTATCTTAAGAGTCTCTTTCTCTTTTTTCCTTGGACATGAACCACCTGTTCTGACAAGTTTTAAATTGTAGAATGATACCCTCTAGATCTCTTCTCCTTTAAAATGTGCGAGAAGCTGCTCGTTGAAGCTAATGCTGTAAAATGTCTATAACCGATGGCCATCTGGCTTTGTGTTTGCATTATCTCTGTGAACAACATTGCTGCTTGCCCTTGTGCCTTCTACCTCAGTAGGGCTTTGCAACTTTCCCCAGAGTTTTAAAGTTGCCCATCAATGATGTTGCATGTGTCTCATTAGCCAGTGCAGTCCTGCTTCTGATCAGAGCCTTCAAGAACTTTCTCAATCAGAAAGCAGTCTGTCTTCCATGGGTTTGAAATCCCCAGAGAAGAACGAAGGGTCTGTGAACCACTTTCTATGGGCGAATGTGAGAGATGTGTTATTTTTAAAGGATCCACTTGGCTGAGAGACCCCTTTCAGCATCTATCTCCCAAGTGAGAGTGACCGAAAGGGCTTGCTCTCTTGTGTCTGCCACATCTGTGGTTCTAAATTTTTAACACATTAGATATTTTGGATTTGAGCTCCCAGAATCCCCAGTTAGCACGATAAAGAATTGTGAGTGTTGTAGTCCAAAACATCTTGAGCCAAAGATGTTCCAGCCTTGTTTCCAGAGGAGTTTGTTCTGACATACTGTTATTCTGCTTGATCGAATATCCCTTTGAGGAGTGGGAGGACAAATGCCGAGGTTTCATTATGCCTTAATGGCCTCTTTTCTGCATTGCTGCTGACTGCTTTGCTACCTTCTGGCCAGCATTACTGGCATGGATTTTTTAAACATGCTCTCTCTGTTTTCTCAGCACCTGTAGTAGGGCATCGTTGACATGCAGACCAGGTTCTATGTAAAGCCCTTGCAGTGACAATTACAGTGATTAACTAGGTAAAAATAATACATCAGAGTTTAATTAAATCTCCTTCACTGTCAGCCAACAATCCACCTGCCTCTCTCCCCTCCCCCTTCCCTCTCCACTCTTGCCCCACTCCGCTAGCCAGTACTTTTTTCATTTGTAGCTTGCCAGGTTTGCTACTCAAGCGAGGCAAACACTCCTGATGTCCATATTGTTCATCAGTTATTATTGTGTGTCAGCTCAGCTGATCAGCTCTACCTAGTATTCCATAAATTACTGAAATTTCAAGGGATAACTTAAATCAGAGTGAGAGCCTGCATGTGTATTGTTTGGTGCAAACAACAAAGCCATGCTGTAATGTCGAAAACAAACTTCCAATTCTGCAACCAAATGCTACAATCAGTCATACAAGTTAAAATAGTTTCTTATATATTAACACAATCCCAATTCTGCTGGCAAGATCTTAAGAAATTGCAGGTTTGAAGAAATGAATGTGTCTTTGTAAAGTCAGTAAATTAAGCCAAGGTATTGAGACAGTGGGACTGTGGTGTTGGGAAACTTCTTCTTTCTTCTCACAATTGGGGAAACCACAGACTTTTCTGTTTGATTTCTAAGTACAGTGCACAAATTCTTTTTTAAGTCTTCAGCAACAACTGAAAACTTCCTACTGTTTTATAGTCAGATTAAGAGGTTTACCTAAATTTGTATGCAAATTGGTTTTTCATAAAGTGCAGTCCTTTCACCCACATTTTATCTGTCCAAAATTAAAGCTGGCAACATTTACTTTTTATGGACGGTGACTTCCCCAGTGTCCAACTGGTACAATTAGTGACACTGCTTCAGTAAGATCCGGAAGGTACAGGTCACAAAAGTAGCACTTTCCAAGTGCTACCCAGAATGGAGCTGATGAGAAGAAAATCTATGGGAATGACTTCTACTTCTATATTTCCCCATAGGAACCTCCAGTCATCCAAAGCTTTGGATAGGAGGCTGATCCCTGTTGCCAGCAGTTTTCATAGTACAGAAAGTCCCCAAGTTATGAACATCCAATTTACGAACAACTCATAGTTACAAACGGGCCTCTTCCCTCCCTCCCTGCCTTTCATGAAATCTTAGTGCTGAGTCAAAGTGTGTCTGTATCTCTCACTACTCCTTTTTCCCATTTCTTCCTATTGATCTTTCCAACCTCAATTTCCCTTTTCGTCCTATAGGTCTCTCCAAACTCCTTTTTTCTTTTCCTCATATTGATCTCTCCAAACTCCTTTTCCCTTTTCTTTCTATCCGGTTGCTTTTTCAGAATTTTTGGGTTTGTAGTTTAGTGAGGCCTCTCTGGCTGAGCAGTTTAAAGGTTCATCCCTAAACTACAAACCCCAGAATTTAAAGTGGATAGATGTTCTAGAGCAGACATGGGCAAACTACTACCCTTCAGGTGTTTCCCGTAGACTTCAACTCCCAGAAATTTCAGCCAGCTTACCTGCTATTAGGAATTGTGGGAGTTGAAGTCCAAAATACTTAGAGGGCTAAAGTTTGCCCATGCCTGTTCTAGAATGATGAGGTCTAATATCCTCCCTCCCCCTTGTAGTTCTCCACCTCTCCTCTCCTTTATGTCTGGCACCACTTTTAATTGCCCTGGCTCAGTGCTACGCAATGCTGGGATTTGTAGTTTGATAAGGCAGCAGCATTCTTTGGCAGAGAAGGCTAAAGATCCTGCAAAACTGCAGCTCCCAGGATCCCATAGCAATGAACCAGGACAGTTAAAGTGTTGTCAAACTGCATTCATTCCACGTTATAACTACACCCCAAGGAAGCTGAAGCAGGATAATCTGGAAAGGCTCCTGGAGGGAAGAGTTATCTCTTTCTATGGTTTTCCTTTCCATTACCTGGAAGCTTTGGTGTTTTTAAAAAAGATATTCAGCAGTTTATCCCCAGCCTCGGCCCTATAGTTTGCTTTTTGCTCAAGCCCATGGTCACTGGTTGTTGAGGTTGGTTTGATACACTTTTACAATGTTTTTATACTTTGCCATTCTTAATTGTTTTAATAAGATTATTTATGTTATATTATATGTAATTACGTTTTAACTGCATTTTAGCTGGCAAATTTTGTTGTATGCTGGGCTTGGTCCCCATATAAGCCGCCCCGAGTCCCTTCGGGGAGATGGTGGTGGGGTATAAAAATAAAGTTATTATTATTATAATCACACAGGAACTACAATTTGCACCTTTTTTGGCCAAATTACAAAGAGTGTACTTGTTACTGGACCTGTTTCGACTTACAAATAAATTAAACTTAAGAACGAATCTATAGACCCTGTCTTGTTTGTAACTTCAGGACTGTCAGCTCTGTTGGATAGACAAGATTCAATGCAACCTTTAGAATGCTATTGTATTGCTAGTAAGTTCAGTGTAAAGCACAGTTTAAATGAATTGAAATGTATGTTGCAATGCCATAAAATAACCTGATAGTGTTGTTAAAACATTTAGCTGTGATTGACTGAAATATTCTAGTGTCATAGAAAGTACTGAAACATAGAAAAATGGATGTACTATCCTTGGTTGACTACTTAGATTTCAACAGTGGAAAGTCAACAAAAAGAGAACAGTGGAAGATTTCGGAACTGGAAATAGAAGCAGACAGGAATAGTTTGAAAAGAATACTGGGTGTGGTCTTAAGAGGGGCTGACTGAAGGTTGGAGAAGAAGGTCAGAGCAGAGCTGGAAAACATTATTGTAAGACTCTGAATCATCCAGCCAGCAGGCAGAAACTCTGGGAATGAGTATTGTCACATTTATTAGCAAAAAGACTTGCATGTTTCTTGTAGGTCCTTCAGGGAGTTTCATCAGGCATACAGAGATTAAGAAGTCTAGCAGCTGTGAAGGAGGAGAAAGAAGTTTGAGTGGGGACAAAAAGCAGGGAGGGAATAAACATAGGGGAATGGTGGGTGAGGTCAGGATATGAAGAAGGTAAGACTTTACATATTGATTAGAAATCAACAGCTACATATTTGATTCTGCTTTTGTGTTTCCTGTTTTCATTAAGAACCCCACACCACACCACACACACATACTGCTATCTTTCCCACATTCCTCTGACTCTGTGCACGTTGTCTTTCTTCATATTTTATATTAAAAGACATTCTTTCTGTGCAGCTCATACTCTGGATTGGTTTGGGTGTATTGCTCATAAGCACCTACACCACCTTATCTGCAACTCAAGACATCCCAGCAAAAATAGAGGCTGTGCAACCAGAAAAATTACCAGTAGAAATAAAGAACGTGCTGGACGAGGATCCCATCAAAATTGCAGGTAAGTGTCAAGTCCTTGGTGTGTCCTGCTCCGAACTCTCTTGCACTGTGTTGAAGTGGTTGCATTCCTTACATAATTAAAATGTAGATTTTTCAAGGAAGGTTGATGGATGTTGTCTGAAGTATGTCTTTATATAATTTTTAAAATTCATGAGATGGGTCATTCACACACACACACAGGTACATTGTTGTCCTTTTGTGAAAGAGCTTTGCAAGTTGGGAGAGGTGACAGCTTATGGTGCCTCCTAGTGAATTAAGTTAGGAATTGCACCAAAACCCTGCAGTAAAAGGTACCCTATGAAATTTAGAGATAGCATTTTCTGTGCCACCTGTATGAAGGGCGCCAGCAGCCAAAACTGTGCTTTTTTCAGCCTCTCTACTGATGATGTATTTTCCAAGGTTTCAATAGTGACCCATTTATCATGTTCAAAAGTTATGTAAATTTATGGCAGCCTCCCTTTTTATTCCATTCCTTCCCTTTCCTTCCCCCGTTAAATGTGGCCAGGATATAAATTTGGAGCTTGTTTCAGTCTTGACAAAGCCTGCGATTATGTCTCAGCTTTGTTTACTGGCCTGCATTATTTATTATTTGCTTACTAAGGTTGTTGATAGAATTATGACCAGGCAGCTGCAGTCTCACCTCACAAGGCCATCACAAGCAGGTGTCAGCTGCCCTTTGCTTCAAGTCACCATTCTTTTTCCCCCCCTTCTCCACCTATTGTTTATCGGTTGACTGGGCTTTTTTGTCCCCACATGGCTTGGATTGTCACTGTGAAGACTTGAAATAGAAGCAGGCAAAGAAAGGCAAATAGAGTAGGGAACTTCTGGCACTCTGAATATTTAGGCTTACAGTTTCCATGAGTATCACATAGACATCTGTAAAGCAAATGGGAGATGGGAGACCAAATATCTGGAGAACCAAAACATCTGTCTGCCATTGTTTTCTCTGGATCATTGTGCAGTATTCCTTCCATAATTGAATGCATTTCTGAGATGCTAGAGTCATAGACTGAATCTTCACTGCCAAATAATGCAGTTTGAATATAGTGCCTTTCATTGCAATTCAGACTGCATTAGATGGGTCTACGCCAGTGTTTTTCAAACTCTGCTCCTCAAGGTGTTTTGGACTTCAGCTCCCAGAAATCCCAGCCCTCTTACCAGCTGTTAGGAATTGTGGGAGCTGAAGTCCAAAACACATGGAGGAGCAGAGTTTGAGAAACACTGGTCTGCATTAACCATATAATGTAGTTTAAACTACAGGCAGACCCCAAGTTATGAACAAGAAAGGTTCTGTTGATTTGTTCTTAAGTTGAACTTGTATGTTAATTGGAATAGGTACATTTTAATGTACCTATTCCAGGTAAATATATATAGAAGGAGGAGGGGGAGGGGGAGGAGCGAGCGAGCGAGCGAGCTTTGGATAGCACAGGGAAGGATTAACATCCTTGTGGTATTGGTTTTTCTGTCTGTGCCCCTGTTCAGAAGATTTCTGTAGGAAATAGGCAACCTTCTCAAGCCTTCTCTGTTTAATTATTTGTCTGTATATAATATACTGTTTTATTTACTGAAGTGTGTATGTGTTCTTTGGTACGCAGTTTTTCCTAACTCTATGTTCTTGAGGTTATGGGAGGGGTTGCAGGGACTGTTTAGAATACAGTTTAAAAGTTGACAGTTGAGGGATGACCGTTGAATATGACCGTTGAAAGTAGACAGTTCTAAAGGAGAGTTGCACAGAGCTGTATAGTGTTGAAGAGACTGATGAAGACTGAAAGTTAAAGACACAAATCAAAATGTTTTAAACTAACAAGAAATGTGCCTATTTATTCAAATGCTTGAAGTTGTGAGTTTAAAAAACAAGTTATTTTTTAAAGAAGTCTACTTGAATTTTGTCTTTTGAGAGCAGGAAATAGAATCAAAGATATTTATGGGAGAGTAGATGTGTTTTGAACATTAAACAACACTTCTGAAGATCTGTGCTTGCTCTCTCTCTCTCTCTCTCTCTCTCTCTATATATATATATATTGTGCATTGGCATATTCTCTGTTCATAATAGTTAAGAATCAGCAGGAAATCAATCCATCAGCTGAAAACCAATTGCCAAGCATAAATACAGGTGGAAACAATTTCTTTTCTTAAAAGATAAAAAGATTTTGGTTTTCCCAGTTGGTTATAATCCAAAAGGTTATGATCCTAATGGGTCATAATTCTTCATTTGGTTATGTGACTAGTGATTGTCCAATAATTTCACCTCACTTTCCACTGGATTTGGAAACTTTTGGCTTGTTGTGGAAACAAATATTGGTGATAAAGCTTCAATTAAGACATACTTCCCTTTGATTGCTCTTTCAGGAGTGGACTTCCCTTCCTAGGGGTAGATCTCTCTCACTCCCTGTTGTCTCACCGCAGTTCTTAACTTTGAGTTGTTTGTAAGTCATATGTTTGTAACCCGGAGACTGCCTGTACATTATTTGGCAGTGTAGATCCATTCTTTGAGGAATTGCTTTCTCTTGGTATCAAAGGACACGGGGGAGGATTCTTTTTAAATGCAGACTACTGTACTTCTCCCCTTCCTTACTATATTTTAATAGGTTTTAATTCAGTTTTGGTTGTAATATGATGATTTGTTTAACTTATTTAAACCTTCTTAGAACTTAGAGATTTTACAATATATTTGTATCATCACCTTTCTCTGAAGAGAGTGAAAGACAGACTAGAAAACAGTCTTGCCATAGCCTAATGACTTATTGAACTCAGTATGGTTTTGAGCCACCCTTTGACTTTCATTACATATTATCTGGCAGTGAAGAGTGGCTCTTCCTTTTCTTTACATTTCTTGCGGGATCCTGAGTGAGCAACATGACTTAAATCAGTATTTTTCAAACTTAATAACATTTTACCATTTGAGCAGAAATTAAAAAGCCCACCCCCCCCCCTCAAATTGTGTTGCATTTTTCATGGTTTCTGTTTAAAAATGTTAATGGGGAAGTCAGATTTCAAGGTGACAGATTCAAGGCAAAAGCAATGTGATGAATAGGCATGGCTTCTGTACTGATGGTAGGTTGATATCTCCTGGGTTCTTCAAACTGATGCATGAATACTTCATTATGTGCATGTAATGTGTACAAATTAGCTGTACTCTTCCAGTTCATAGTATATTTATGGTGTGGCCTTCAGGGCTGAAGAGTTGTCTGCTCTTGGATTATGCTGACTGACTGCCTTGGTGAAAATCAAATCTCACCCTTCTCTTTCCACTGCCTCTCCCTTTCTCTGATACACATGTTAGCATGAGGTTTTGCTTAGTAAACTTTTGTTCTATAATGTATCTCCCAAAAAGCAATTTTTCGTTTGGCTGCTTGGAATTGTTTTCCAATTTGAGGACCACAGATCATGCTCAGGATGCATTCATATGCATACGTCCCACCTCGGAGTCTAAGATCTTCTGGGGAGGCCCTGCTCTCGACCCCGCCTTTATCACAAGTGAGACTGGCGGGGACGAGGAGCAGGGCCTTCTCAGCAGTGGCCCCCCGCCTGTGGAATTCACTCCCCGGGGAGATCAGATCAGCAACCTCCCTCCTCTCATTCAGGAGAAAGCTGAAAACTTGGATGTGGGACCAGGCTTTCGGAAACTCTGGCAGCTAAAAGAAAAAGAGAAAGACCATAATGATGGGCAAACAATGAAGAATCTGTTGGACCTTGGAATGCGAAACACTGACCATGAGATTGTTTATTACTATGCTATGGTGCTATATATTGATGTTTTTAAGCTGTTAATTATTTAATGATTGTAACTGTTTTTATATTTGTATGTATTTGGATATAGGCATCGAATTGTGCCTTCTTTTTGTAAGCCGCCCTGAGTCCCCCCTCGGGGGTGAGAAGGGCGGGGTATAAGTAGCAGAAATAAATAAATAAATAAATAAATGAATAATAAATATATAGTGTCAATAGACAATGCAAAACCTACATTGTCTCATTTTTCTACCACTTTTTAGTTGCATTAGTTTTGTATTATTTCATGGACATACTACAGTATATTAATTTATTCATTTTTACAGTCCCATGCTCAAAGCTCAAGACAGATAAAAGTGCAAAATTGAGTAAGATTATTAGTGAATGCAATTTCCGCACCCATGTCTAACTTTACTCTGCCCTTGGAATCCTGCCCACAGAAGTGAGTCTCATCATTCTTTCTACTGCTCTTCAGACTTGGACAACTGGCAAGTTTTTAGTGAGACCAGGTTCTGTAATAGTTGAGTGACTAACTGAGAAAGGTCCCTCAGGCAGATCTTGTAGCTCAACAAATGAATACAGAGAAGATAAATTTTAGACACATAGTTTATAACCAACTACAAGCTAAGGCTTTGTAGTTTATAACCAGTTTTAATTGCCCATAACCAGAACATTGCATTATGCCCAATATAGACTAGAGATCTCTTCACACAGCCTGTTTGGGCCGTGCCGTTCCATTGGCAATCACAGCTGAAAAAGAAGGCATGCAGGGTGGCTTGTGGGTGCCCTATGCACCCTTCCTCCTCCCCTCATGTCATGGAGAGGACAGGATAGGGTGCTTTGGCACCCTTTCCTCTCATCAGATGGCAGAAAGGGTGGTAATGCGCAGCAATACCCATTGCCCAGCTTTTTGCCATCACACAGCAAAAAGCAGTGGAAAGTGCAGGTAACTCCATCGGAGCTACCCAAATGTGGAGGAGAAAGCACCTTTCGATACTTCCATTCCACTTTGGGAGGAATGTGGATTGGGCCTGCTGTGTGTCGTGTGATGGCGGATGGCAGGCCTGTCCTTGCTGTATATAAGAGCGGCAAAATGCGGCAAGAATGCCCTGTGTGAAGAGGTGGTAAGATGCCTTGGCAGATGGCAGAGTTTTGGTTTAGTATGTTCCTAGTGTCCAGTCCACACTCTGAAGTAGGCAGCCATATTCTCTATGACTCCTCAGAAAGTTCTGGCTAGTTTTCAAGGACAAACTTGTGTTACCCATATCCTCCTCATCCAAGTCTAACCTTGAGCAGAGCTTAGAAAAGTTACTCTTGTAGATTAGTAATTTTTCCAAGTGCTGATCATGAGAAATGGCCATTCTGTGATGATCTGATAAATATAATTGCAGCCTTTTCATTAGATAGGATTGTCAGAATATAACCAGTGGCCACACTTGGTAGAGGTACAAGTCATAGGAGTGAAAACTCTGATAACACATGAGAGAAAACAATGTGACTATTTGGCCCAAAGGAAAAAAGAACAACAAAATACATTCTTTCAACATGTGGAGAGTGGTATCATACCATAGGGCAGTACAGCTGATTGTAGTTCTTCCTGTGCCTTCCTTTGACATGCCTTTCAACAAACAGGTCTGTTATTCAACAACCTTGAGTCTGCCATGGATTAGTTTGCCAAGAAGGCCTCATATTCCCCAAACAGCTGCATTCTGTCATTCAAATGCATAGATGAGCTGCAGTGTTACTTGGCTATTGCTGGTGCACCCCTTCAGCCCACATCTGTTTCTTATTTCTTACTCAAACCTCTTGTGAAAACACATGGCTTTTCTCGTTAGGCAGCATGGAGTTTGTTTTCACCATGTTCCTGATTCCGGCCCCCTCCCACCCCCCAATAATTGATGGGCTGATTTGCTAAGGCTCTTCTTACCCGTATGCTGTGCTTTTCACCTTTCCCCATTTGCTGTATGCCGCTTGTCTGTCTACATATGCTGGGGTGTATGTGTGTGCTAATTTTTTTATTGCTGCGTTTGATGTTGCAGAGCCCAGAACTGTACAGACTTTCATTAAAACTGTGCCCCGTGGGTCTGGGGATTATGAATATTAGAGCGCTGCCCTTTTATGTGAACACATACTGACCAGCGAACTTTGAATAGTGTTTTCACTAACAACACCCAAGTGCCCATTATGCCCCCCATCTGTATTGCTGGGGGTTTACTGTCAGATGCTCTTTGGGAAGGTATAAAATCCCTTTCAGAGAGGCTCTGCTATTACATATAGTGCGTACGTACGTTAAAAGGTTGCTAAGCTGCCTTTGAAAGCACATGAAGTCAATTATCCACTTTTTTTTAAAAAAAAATCTAATTAGGCAATTTTTTTCTGCTTTTGAAAGATACCTTCCCCTCCCCCAGAGGGTCTCCCTGGGCAGATTAAGATTTTGTAATATTTTTTCAGCTTCTTACTTGAACATCATTGCTTAGATCCCCACCCCCACTCTCTTTCTCATCCCTCTCTGATTTTGCTATATCAAAGACCTGATTCACGATCTTTCTATGCCCTTTCCCTGGCAGTTCCAGACAGTCATTTTAAGCTGTCTAAATTGGCTGCTGTGTGTGTGTGTGTGTGTGTGTGTGCATGTTTTAATCTATCCATTCAGATTTACCATTTTTTGATGTGATGAGAAATGGCTGTGACTTGGTGTCTTGTGTGCATTGTCGGTTGGTTTAATTTATGGTCGTCGTATATGGTTACCGGTGAGAACCTACAAGCCTGACATCTGTGTTGCATGCAGGCCAGAGGGGATGTGGGAGAAGATATAAGGGGGCAGGTAAAACAGGCACTTCTAATCGGGCACCTGTATCAGGCATTTAGGATACACCTGCCCTGTCCTCCCTTTCCTGTGGCTACCCACCCACCCACCCACTCACTCACTCACTCCACCCACTGCTTGTTGGTTATTCTTCAGACAAGGAGCTGAGACGCCACCGAGAGAAACGTGGATTTTTTGCCATTCCTCCCCAAGCTTTAATAGCTGTTGGAACAGCTTGGCTCGCTGGAGCACTCCCTAGTGCTTTGGAAGAGCAATCTTTTAATAGCTCCTGCGACACAGAAAAAGGAGCGATTGGCCTGCTGTCATTTTTTGTTCAGTTTTACAGTCTGTGTGTCAGGAGAAAATAGTGAACTAGTTTCCCTAATGCCATTCTGTAACCTTGTGAAAGCGATAATAGTTATGGTTTGTAAATCTCCAAAGAAGTCTATTTTTCTACCCTTCCCCCTTGTTCTTCCTGAGCAAACACGTACAGGATGCATCTACCACCTTCCTTTCCCAGGGAATCCACATAATAGTCTTGTCTTGAACTAGGGCCTGCATTACGTATTGAACAGTATTTTGTGATTACTTTTCCATACACAAGAAGTTATTTTTTTTCCCTTAAAATCTTTTCAGTTGATGTTCTAGATTGCATGATACAGGCTGAGAATTGGAATTGGAAATATTTCTGGGAAGCAACATTAATGCAATATGGTGTTCTCTCTGCCTCAATTCATCCTCCATCTCTCCTCACAAAAGCTGGTGTTTCCTCCATTTCAGAAAAGTTATCAAAGGCTGGTATCTCAGCAAGTCCCATTCTGTTCTCTGATGTTTTATGCTTATCAGGTCCCATTCTGTCTTTTCTTATTCTACTTCAGAGCACTAATGATCAAATACCTCAATTTCCCCTTTTCTTTTGGAGGCAGTCGATTTTCGGAGAGGGGTGTGTATGTGTGTAGGGGTGGGGCGGGGGGGGGGGAGGAACTGGAGAGTCTGAAATGAGCATAGTTGTCACTGTCCTCATCACCTTATCTTAACTTATATGAATGCTAACTTGGAGGCCAGGGTCGGGAAACATGTCGCCTTCCAGATGTTGGACTGCAGTTTTTGGCATTCCACATCATTGGCTTTGGTGCTTTTGACTATGGAAGTTTCAGTTCAGTAACATCTGGAGAGCAGCAGAGAGGTCACCTCCCTCTGCCGTTCAAAATGTTATAAGACTCTTAGACTAGGATACAGAAATGCATTTCTCCTTTCCCTACTAACCTCACTCCCTAATATTGATTTTAAATGTTGGAACATTTGAGCACAAATTCAAAGTAATGCCCGTTAATTCAGTAAGACTGATTCTTGTGTAAGTGAATGTAGAATTGTAATGGATGTTCTAACTGGCTTGTTTGAGGAATTCAGATTTAATTTCTTATTGCCTACTTTGGTCTACACATCTTTGTGGTTTTTGGAGGTACTTCGTTTCCTTATTGCCTCTGCTTACAGCACAGTAGAATTGACTGCTTATATTTCCGTTTAGCTTTGTCCTAAGCAAGGCATAGGCAAACTTCAGCCCTCCAGGTGTTTTGGAATTCATCTCCCACACTTGCTAACAGCTGGCTGTTAGGAATTGTAGGAGTTGAAATCCAAAACACTTGAACAGCCAAAGTTTGCCCATGCCTGTCCTAAGCAATACAAGATGTGTCAAAATGATGGACCCAGTTTCCATCCATGACAACATGTTACAATTACACAAAACGTTACAAATGATTTAATGAGTTATCAAGTTATCATATTTTACCAAGCATTTTGAGCCAGAAACAAATCTAAAAAAAAAAAACTTTACAAATGGAGAGTATCTCATTAGGCCTTACGTTGTAGGGATGGCATTTGTGAATGACTAGGGCTAGGCTGTTTGTGTGCTGGGAGGGGCATCTAGTAATCATTCAAAACTCTGTGGAGTTTCAAGTGAAAAGGGTTTAATTCATGGGCAGTTCATGGCTGCAAATATATAGCAATTTTGGAAACGGTCTGTATATTCCTTCCTTTCAAGGTAAATGTGTTAGGGACATACAGACTGAAGAGGATCCCATCTCAAGAGCTAGTTGAATTCAGTAACTCTTTGGAGTAAAGAGACATGTGATTTGGCTAGGAAGTTCTTTCTTACCCAGCATTCCAAGCTAATAAAGCTTAGCTTTCAGCAAGAGCTTTATCTTTAAAAAATGCTAACAATATCAACAATGGAGATTGATGTTGTTCCCATAAAGACAGTGCTATCAGTGTTAGAGATCAGTATACGTTTGGTGCAGAGCATGCAGGTATCTATATGCATGTGCTTGTATACACACATTGATTTCTTTTCTTTTTTTGCAATCATTTTTTTTATTTTCGTTTAAGTCTTCTTTAGGAATGTAATTTAACTTTTTGTTTTAATAGTTTGACCTATTCCCAGCACAGACATCAGTGGAGGCAGACAATCCAAGTGGAATCCTATTTTGGTTGTTTTCTCTTTCTCTCTGTTAGATAGCAATTGCGCACTTTTCCCTGGGTCCTTGTTAAATGGCAGAGGAAACAGGTCCTGTCATATGGGACTATCGGAGGCAAAACTCCATCTCTGACACACAAGCAGTAATTCTACTTTCTTTAGGATACGTGCTGAGAAATTAGCTGGTCCATACTTCCCTCACCCCGTTTATCCGGTTTTATCCTGTCCTTCTAATCATTTTTCCTTTGTAGATAATAAACTGTGCTTCATAATAGTCAAGTAGACATTTTTTCTTGTTTTCTGAGGAGAGATAATTTCTGAGCTACCAATAATTTTGCTGCTAGTTTTTTCTCCAAAAATGGAGCTGTAGGGGAGTGAAAATATTTTCTAGCTCTTTACCCCATTAATATTCTTCCAACTTTGGACTGGTTGGAATCTGTAATTTTATCCAGATTATGCAATTTGGTGAAAGAAGACATGATGGATGGATGGATGGATATATATGTGTGTGTTTGTGCAAGAAGATGTTGGTAAGGGACAGTATGATATACAGTCATATCTCTCTGTGGTGGGAGAGGCTATATTGTGTATCTTCTTTAAAAAATTGAATCTGCTGTAATGCAGCAGGCGATGTGGGCAAGAGTAAGTGCGGGCCACATCTTCCCAGGAGCATTGCTACTATCTAGGCAGATTCTTGGAGAGAGGATAGGAAAAGCTTTTAGGGTTGCTCATGATGAGATTTTATTACAACCCTGAGAGACTGATTGGCGGACCATTAAAATAAAAGTGGCTGCTTAAAGAAACCCTATGAGAAATGTCCCTTCTTCACCCTTGTCCTAATACAGGCAGAGGGTGATTGGCTTGGGTTGGCTGTAGGTGCCCCATCGTTTATTCCCAGTATTTGGGGTGGGTTTTTTTGCCTCCCCTCCCCTTTGCCTGCCCAAGTCTTTAGCCTTGTGATGTTTTTTCCCTGTTGTTTTTGTAAGCCAAGAAGCTTTTACAGCCTCTTCGCCTTTTCCTGTTAAGCCCAGCACCCCTCATAAAACATTAAGAGGCACAGCATTACTGTAACATTATCCAAAGGGACCACAAGGGCGACTCTACAGTTTCAGCGATTATTACACATCCTGGGCAAAATGGTTCTCTCCAAACCACATATAGCCCCTTATAGATTTCTAAGCAGCATGAGAGGCCATTAATTCACGCCCCGATGATGAACATAATTTTGCTTCCTGCTGAGAAAATGATGGCTTAGAGGCAACTTTGTCTTATTACAGAGTGGAGATTTTTGTCCCCCCCCCCCTTTTTGTTTTGTTTTGTATGTGTGTGTCTGTGCGATATATATTCAAAGCCAGAGGTTTAGGCAAATGCTTGCTAGTTACATTCCACACCGGTAAACGCCACTGAAGCATTAATAAAGTATTGCCACAAAAAAACTTCAACCATATCACAGGGAAATAGTTAAAAAAACAGAGAATCTACATGGCTTTCCCTGCTTTTAACATTACAGCTGCAGTTTTGCTAAGTGACTTGTACAAAACAAGCTTGTCATTGTTCAAGCAATTCCTGAGCAGGTGAAAAAAACAAGTTCTCCGTGATAAAATTAAATTATCTGTAGAGTCTTCCAGTGTCACAGTAAAGGCTAACTCTATGATAGCCAGTGAGCATAAGCTTAAAATGGTTGAACACACACACACACACACACACACACTGTATTGAATTATACTGAACTGTGCTGCATTTTATTGTACGGTATATCATCGTTTTTAAATTTGTATCTCACTTGCAGTCCCTAGATACTTTTGTTAAACCATGGCTATCTGTGAAAAGAAGGGGAAATAGTGAGCATTCTTTCTTTTAGCTCTCCATTCCCCTCTGATAAGATGGGAGTCTCCCTGGCATTCTTTATTAATGCTTCAGTTGTGTTTACCAATGTGGAATGTAATGAGCAAGCATGTATCTAAATCTCTGGCCTTGCAGCTGCACTATTTCCCCAAAGTTATTCATAATCAAGATTTTGGGGAGAGAGGAGACTAGAAAGTCCTTGCTAAAAGTCCTTGACTGTTTACTGTTTTCTTAGCTTTTATGTAATATCAGATCCACAGTTTCTCTGGACATTCTGGTGGGGGAAGAAAGCTTGGAAGCCCATCACAGTCTCTTAAAGGCTCAAGGCTGCCTCATGCGTTATATTTTTCCAGTGTGTGTTAGGTTTTGAAAGCAGATGCTGCTGTGCTTGCAAATCACACACTTTGTGTACGTGAGTTATGTATGACACAGTTGTATGCAGCAGTTTCCAAACACAGATGTTTGGGGAAGGGAGAGCGTGACTTTTTTTCTGTGCACAGTTTCACACAGGAGGTGTTCTTGGTCTTTCCTCCCTGCGTTAGATCAAAATAAGAAAATTGCCAGATGTTACTTAGTCCTCAATGTATAAGAAGATCGTTGGGTTGTGGCTTTTTAAGATCAGTGAACAAAACATCTATATTCTCCACATATCTACATATTTCTGAATAGCTGTCTCTTGCTATTCTTCTTGCATATTCCTCTCTGTTTCAATCCACATTTGCTCCCCCGCCCCCCAAATTTCCTTAATGAATAATGCCTAGTCCTTTTCTCCATTTGTCCTTGTTGAGTTTTTCCCACCTAACAGGGATTACATGTGGAAATGCAGTAATTTGGCATTAAATTTACATAACCCTGAGACTGTAGAATGGGTGCTTTTAGAGCTCACAAACACACTCTTGCTTTCCCACAAAAGATGTAAATTCAGTTTCTGGCTGTTAACACAATCTTGACCCTGTTGGGTGCGCATGATAGGTTGATGGTCATAATTTATCCCTTAATCTTGGCCTTTTGAAGCACCACAGAGTGTAAGAGACCAGGTTTATCATCCAGCAAAGAATGGCATCCTGCTCTTAAGAGTTAACTCAAAGTAGTGGTTAGTGCCAGTCTGCAAAACCTCAGTTAGCTTGTGTTGAGTTTTCAGGAAATTGAATTTTTTTAAAAAAAACCCAGTTATAATTAATTAGCACAAACTGTTGTTCTTGTGGTATTAGCTTTTTTTGTGTCCATGACACATTTGAACAAAATTTGCCAATTTTCCACATCAGGTAGCACTGCTACAGAGATAGATTTTACCCAGAATTCCTTATTTCTCTCCCCCCCCCCCTTTGTACCCTGCTTTTCAACCATAAAACTACTATTTTAAGCATAAATCCTAATATTTATGTACTGAACACCAAACTCTGCCCCCTCCTCTCTTCTCTTCTCTCTCTCCTGCTAGGTTGAGTGCAAACTGTCCCAGATGGAGCTCATCTGTCCCATCTGGAAGAAGTATAGATGGAGGCAGAGTTTCCTGAGGAGTAGGGGGGAAGTGAGAAGAAAAATGGAACAGGGTGGAGAAGGGTGTTCATATAAGTGTGAAAGCAGCTATTTCAGGATAGATTCTGTTTTGGAAATAGTTGGTGCGATTTCGGCTGCCAGAAGTGCGGGAACAGTTTGAGCTGCTTGGCTTCCCTTGCAAAGCTACATCTTCTGTAACATTGGCCTCTGAGTAATTCTAAAATGAGGTGCCACAATCGAAACAATTCACTCTTTTATTGCAAATTCCCCGAGTATCCATTGCTTTTATAGTGTGGAAGGGATGAATCTGTGCTTAATCTTTTGGTTCAGCAAAATAGTGGCAAAGAACATAGATATATCCCATGCCTTTCTATAAATGTAGGAATCCCAACATCCTTGAGGAAAATGTAGCCTCTAAGCCAGAGTGGGAATCATGCTGCTGTCTAGATGTTGTTGGAGTAGTTTTCAGCATTCTTTACTACTGGCTATCCTGACCAAGGTTCGTGGGAATTGCAGTCTTTGAAAGGCTGTGTACTTCTAACTTCTGCTGCAATTTGAGAATATCATTAAGAAAGTCTGAATGGTTGAGAGATCTTTCCACCCTTCTTTCTACATATGTTGTACCTGCTGAAATCTCAAATCTAGTGCCCCGGCTTCTTTTCTGAATCCCTCTCAGCTGCTGCTGTTGGTGCTCCTCTGCCCCACTCCCTCCTTTGTGACCATTTTCCTTCTGGGATTTTTTAAAAAGGTTTTAATATCTTTAACCTCCTACTGTGACTGTTACTTCTCCTGCCTGTTCCTTGTGGAGCTTTGTAAGCCAGCCTCCTCTCATGTTTCTTCCTGGTTCCAGGGCCCCAGCAGGTGAGCTCCCTTGGCCATGCCTGACTTCTCCACTCAGCCAGTTGTGCTGCTTGTCATGCATGGAATGCAAATGAGCAAGAGCAATGCTGCCATCTAGTGGTCCCTTGCACCAAAGAGCAGGACCATATATTTGTTTATTTATTTATTTTGTATGTCAGGAGTGACTTGAGAAACTGCAAGTCACTTCTGGTGTGAGAGAATTGCCTGTCTGCAAGGATGTTGTCCAGGGAATGCTCAGATGTTTTGATGTTTACCATCTTTGTGGGACGTTTCTCTCATGTCCCTGCATGGGGAGCTGGAGCTGACAGAGGGATTTGGTGGTGCATTGGACACGAGTAAATATTTGCCTAGTTTTGTGTGAGTATATGCAGTGCAAAGGAATAAAAACCAAAAGGAAAAGGATTAAAATAGCTTCTTTTCAAACACTGCTGTGCCATTCAAACTGACAGTCCCAGCCCACTTCTTTTGGATTTTGTTCTATTAAAAAAGAGAAAACAACAAAGAGATACTATGTGTACTTTGGCTTTACATTGTTTGGACAACACAGGAATCTGTTTACTTGATTGCATCCATGCTTTTCAGACCAGAATCCAGCAGTGGAAGACATTGCACATAAGCATGACAAACCTGTATTGCAAAATGGGAAGGAAGAAGTGGAACAGCCACAGATCAAGGTTCCCATGGATGTGCCCAATAGAGATGAGAAAGAGAAACCAAAGGAGGAGGTGCAGCTGGACCGACCTGACCAAGGTGTGTTGAATTAGAACTGAGAAAAATAAGAGAGGCTGCAAGCTTTAAGCATAGAGATTCATTAGTTCTAACACCATTGATCTAAGACAGGGGTCCTCAAACTTTTTAAACAGAGGGCCAGGTCACAGTCCCTCAAACTGTTGGAGGGCCGGATTATAATTTTTAAAAAAATACGAATGAATTCCTATGCACACTGCACATACCTCCTTTGTAGTGCAAAAAAACCTTAAAAACAATGCAATAATTAAAATTAAGAACAATTTAAACAAATATAAACTTACTAGTATTTCAGTGGGAAGTGTGGTCCTGATTTGGCTGATGAGATAGGATTGTTGTTGTTGTTGTTGTGTGCTTTCAAGTTGTTTCAGACTTAGGTTGATCATGAGCAAGGGCCGGGTAAATGACCTTGGAGGGCCGTATCCGGCCCCCGGGCCTTAGTTTGAGGACTCCTGATCTAAGAAATTAGATGGAACCAATGGTGTATGGTTTCTAAATTTGCCTCTAGTCAAATCAGTAAATTTGTGGAGTAATCATAATAGGCATACACAAATGATGTTTTCTGCTGTTCCCCATCTTTTTCATATCTTTGTAGGTTTTGCACAGCCTGTGGGAGAAGCCCATCGCCATGAACCACCAGTACCGCATGATGAGGTAGTGATAGATGAGGGTCAGGATCATGAGGAGCCTGAAGAGAAGCGGCCACCAGCCAACAAAGAGGTCTTAGTGGAGGAGAATCCAGTGCTTGGGGAAGACCAAGCACAGCCACAACCTCTTCCCAAACAAGCAAGGGGAGATGGCAGCCAGGAAAAGTTGGAGGATCATCCTGTGAGAGACTCCAAGCTTCCGCCAGATTTGGTTGCACATAAAGATGAACACCCCCCTTATAAAGACCTTGAGCTCGAGAAGCAGGGTGAGGGAAGAGACAAGGTCATGGGGCGGAAGGAGGGTGCTCTTCCACAGGAAGGAATAAAAGCTGATCAGAAGGAGATTGACACAGGTAAGTACTTCCTCCTAATTCTGCCTCTTCTTCTTGATGTTTTGTTTAATACTTGAGCCTCCGAGATTTTATATTTTTGAGTGTCTATATGAATCATTGCAAGACATAGGTGGCATTACCAACATCATGACAATCACACTAATAACCTGCAGGGGCACCTGAATTATGCCCATTCTGTGCCTCATTCTGTGCCTTCCTGTTTCCCCTTGACCACCAACCAGTTCTCTCTCCAAAGTGCCCCTGCCATTTGGCCTCTACGTGATTACACACCCTGCCCCAAAATGGCTTGCTGTATACTGGTATTGCCCCTTGCTCACTCCCATTCTAGCCCTTGCCAAAAAGAGACTGAGAAAAAACCAGACAGATCCCGTTCCTGAAATAAACATCTATACCTCAGTTGAAATTAAAATGCACAGATGCCTTGGCACAACACACACACACACACACACACATATCCTTAGAATCTTTAAGTGAAATGTCATCAAAGCCCTGCTTGACCTTGCATGCATCACACATTTTCCAGCAATGGGTGTGCAACATTTACAACCCTTTTAGTCTTCGTTGAGGTGGGGAGCAGACAGCAAGTGGGGGTGAGGTGTTATGAATCAGCTGGCAAGGGCAGACTTGGTGATATGCAGTGTACAATTCTTTGTTTGATGGCTAAGCATTAGGTTCTCTGCCACGCTGGGGACCTTGAGCTGGGAGAGCTTATAACAGGTGCTACATTGTTTAGTGCCCATTCCAAAGCTCTTAGGGTTAAGGTTTGCATTTTGATGGGCTCAGGAAGTTAGCACTGGTTTGTTGCCAGGAGACCTGAATGCTGTTAAATATTTTTATGACTCCTGCAGCCATCAAGTCTGCATACAGAAAATGGGCTCGTGAAGGAAGGGGGGCACGCAGCAGCAGAGAACATCTGCCACTTTTCTTGATCCTTCCCAGGGTATCTGACCATCTCTTGATTGCAGGTGGAAAGGAAGAACTGGTTCCTCCAGAGAGGCCGGAGCCAGCTCAGGTTGAGGAGAGAGAGATCCATAACGCTGAGGAGAATGCAGACGTTAAGCCAGAGGGTAAGCCTTGTCCTTGCTCTGTTCACCAGGTGCAGCCAGGTGGGCTCCCATCTGCTGGCCTGGCAGCCCTGACTGCTGTGCCAAAGAAGAAACAACTGAATCAAGGCTAGGCTGCAAGGCCAGATCATCTTGCCCAGCATGTACTTAGAGGCTGCTGACACCTGAGCACCACAATCACATCGCTGCTCTGAGACAACAGTGAAAGTGATAAGCTTGCCAACAAACTCCAGCGCCCCCCTGCAGACCCTACTTTAATGGAGAGCATTCTACTCTCTCTTCACGACAACTTTGGGACAAGTAATGCAACATGCCCCTAAAGAGAGGTTCCCTTTCTTGCAGTGAGCAGGCAGCCATCCTCTTGTGACTTCTTGGGAAAGTAACATTTTCTTTGTGGTGGTTTCTCACAGATAACTTTTTGTTCTTCTGTTATGAAGAGGAAGAGTAACAGGTTGTCATCACCTACCCTGATGCATCCCACCTTTCCTTCCATTTTTGTTTCAGTACTTTAAATGTCACTGAAACCAGCATTGTTTTTTCTCTCTCAATCAAAACATGCCATTCTGCCAGTCTAATGAGTAAAATGTAATCTCAGAGCAGGTCCTTGCTAGAAGTCCTCAATTTCCAGTTTGTATTAGATGTTCCTTCACAAGTTCATCACCTATGGAAAAAGTACCCACTTTATCCTTATCCTGACATTTTCAACAAACATTAGATGGTCCCGTATACATTTTAGAGATTTTCTCAGGTGTTAAAGTCCATTTAAAAATATTTTCTCTTAAGATTCTAGCTCAAAGTAAATATCAACCCTTTGGACCACATTTTCCCCATTGTTCCGTTTGAATACTATGGTCAGTAATAAAGCTAGTTGCAAGTATGTGCTGAAAGCAAATGCAACTTTATCCTAAGTCTCCAGGGTCTGCATATACGGGAAACAATACAATGTATGTGGTTATATTCCATTTTTAAAAGGAAGTTGTGATCTTATTGCCAAGTTTCCAATCTTCAAACTATCCATGATTTCCTTGCCACTAGGCCTCCCATCTTGGAATCTCTTCAGATTCCCTCAGTTCCTTCACAGCTCCAAGACTTCTTAATCTCTATATTCCCGAATCTCCCTCAGTTTGAGAACAGTCACAGCAGGTGTGGAAGCCATTTTTCTTTTAAAGGTCACAGTGTTCCTTCTCTGAGTCCCTGTCTGCTTTTAGCTTTTATGTTCTGCCACAATCTGTGACTTGCTTTTGATCATAACTTGACTTTCCTTTGAAAAGAGAGGCCTCTTCTTATTTACAGTGCATTCTGTGTTGCTGCTTTTCAAGATACAAAGAAGATCTCATAAGGCAAACAAATACATCCAGAATAATTATTATTTCTAGGTGGTGGGGTGATTACATTTTTTTTTAGCTGCAAGTAAATGGATAGATGATAATGCAAGGGTTGTGGAGGGTAAAAACATGCATGTCACTCTTGAATTTTTGTATGGAGATGCATACAGACAAATTTATTTAACCCCATTTTTATCTCTTTTTCCTTTTGCTACAGAAGATGGGGAGAAGTTACTAGACCATGCAGTTCTGTTGCAAGTGATTAAGGAACAGCAAGTTCAGCAAAAGCAGCTCTTAGACCAGCAGGCAAAGCTCTTGGCAGTGATTGAGGAACAGCATAAAGAGATCCATCAGCAGAGGCAAGAAGAAGGAGGCGAAGAAAGACCAAAACAAGGTACAGTCAACACACAGGAGCTAAGTAGGGGCAGTAGGTGCAGGATTATCAGCTTCAGCTCTGGGAATGCTCCTTTGCTAATGTTCCTTATCTCATGTGGCCCTACAGATCCATCTTTAGCCTGGAAACCAGGACAGCAAGCTATTTCATAGTGTGGACATTTACGCTTACGTATAATTGAAAACCACAGGGGCATAGATGAAATGCAAGGTGGATGGTAGCACTTTAGGAACTGTCCACAAAGGTAGTGAGCTTAAAAGAAAAGTCTCAATTTATGGCCAGTATGCCTTTCAGAATTAATTCTGTAACCATGACAGCCAGGAGTGGTATTGGTCATATTAAGCAGAAGACAGAAGTTTTATGTAAATTCCTCAGTGGTTGGTATATTTCTGCTTTGCCAGAGTGCCTATATACTTGAGTGTAAGCTGATCTGAATATAAGCCGAGGCAGCTACTGTTAAATTTCAAAATATAAATAGATACCACTAACATTACGATAAATAATAATAATAATAATAGAGTAGAATAATTGAAATGTAATAATAACAATAATAATAGAGTAAAATAACAAATATAATAATAGTACAGTAAAATAATAGATGTAATAATAATAGAAAAATAATACATGTAATAATAGAGTAAAATAATAAATGTAATATAATAATAATAACAGAGTAAAGTAATAAATAACCTTGACTCGAGTATAAGCTGAGGGGGACATTTTCAACCTATAAAAGGGGCTGATAAACTCGGCTTATACTCAAGTATATACTGCATACAGTAACTAAGAGCTCTCTGTTTCTCTTTATAACAGAAGTACACCAGGAACCTGGCATTCCTCTTGCCAAGAGTAAGGAGAGAGAGGATGACTTTGAAAATAAACTTGAAGATGCTGCAAATAATATACTTAATGATATCCCAGACCATCCCTTGCATGTGATTGACAACCACCTCTTGGACTCTGAGGGACAGAGAAGACAGCAAGTCACAAATCCAGGAGACCAGAAACCAATGCACAGCAAATTAAGTGGAATCCCACTTAAAAACGCTGCAGCTCCTGAAAAATATGGTGAGAAAATTGCACAGCACCAAGCTGGGAAAAAACAAGCAGTGAAGCTGCTGGAGCCAGTCAGAATTAATTCACAGATAGAAATGGCTGATGGACCCCATCAAGAAAAGCAAGCAAAAGATGAGGGGTTGAAAGAAGCCCAGAATATTCAAGAGGCACAAAATATTCAACAAAAGCTCAAAAATGATTTGAAAAAAAATGAGGCTGTAGAAAGAGATGAAGGCCAAAAAGAAATGCTTGATGCAGCACATGGGTTTGCTGAAAGGCTTTCCAAGAAAGAGAGGGTTGTCAAATATGACAAAAGAAAGGAATCTCCTGACCAAAACCAACAAGTAGATCCTGCACATAAACCAAATGCTGCTGAAAAAATGCAAGAGAACTTGGTCCCAGAAGCTGTGAAACCTGACAAAAGTGAGGAGAAAGAACTCTTACCTTTGGATCAGCTTGGTAGAGCACAGGGCCAAGGAGGCAACAGTAGAGAGAGAGCAGCAGCTGGAGCCCACATTCCACAAACAAAGGCAGGGCTAGATTTAGAAAGAGAACCAAAGGAACTAGGGAAGTTACAGAAGTCTGATAATGATCATGTCTTAAAGCCGGAGCAAGTTCAGGCTGCTCCCAGGGATCATGAAAATGCCAAACCCAACAGAGATCTGAAGCTACAAGCTGAGTTGGACTTGCGTCGCAAGAGGCGAGACCTGGAAGAAGAAGAAGAAGGGGAACCAGGGGAGGTGATAATTGGATTGAACCCCCTCCCAGATGTGAAAGTCAATGATCTCCGTAGTGCCCTGGAAACTCGATTAAATCAGGCAGCAGAAGGTGCTCAGCAAGCACTTCACAGTCGACAGATTAAACAGGTACAAGAAGCAGAAGACGTGTGACAGACCAAGCCTTTGTACTATTAGAACAAGGTGGAGGAGGCCATTGGCCATCTTAAGATCTCTCTTGATGAGCTGAGTGTACTTGAGTGTGTGTTACAGTTTTAATCAGCTGGGTGCTGAGACCTGAACAATCATAGGCCTCCTGGAGCCAGAAATTCTTTTGCCACCAACCAGTGTCTGCTTCAGTACCATATTACCACTTCTTTCTGTTGTAGTGGTGTGTAGCCTACAAAGCCCAGGTTCATCGAGTTGAGTTTTGAAGAGTGATTGTGCTTGCCCCATTTCCAAAGAAGCATTTTCACTCTTCCGCAATTGCCTTGAATTTATTGTTTTAATTTTTGTGTTTGAAGTCTGTTGTCATGCTTGTCAGTCTTGTTGGAAGCTGCTCCCATGTATCTGCATCCCTTAAATTAATCTTGGGTTCTTTCGTTCTGCCCTATTTACCCCTTGGGTGTATATACCTTTCTGAGTAATATCAAGAAGCCAAAAGGAGTTATCTTATGTATCTGAAATAGGAAGACATTCCATTCTGGAGATATCTTTAAAATAGGCTCAGAAATGGATGCCCTAATCTTTAGCCAAGGGTCTATACTAGCAATAACAAAGGGGTTGCCCATCCTTCCTTCATCTCTTGGCTATGAAAGTTTAGCTTTATGTTTCTAAAACATTCCTATCCCAAGTGCATTATGGAACCATATGAAGACTGCAAATTACTTGCTGTAAGAGGGAACAGTGTTAGAAAGTCAAATGAAAGGATTTTGAGGAGGCATCATCCAAGTGGGGCAGCTTGCATCTACCTCTTTCCTCCATGGCAAGTGTTCAGAGCTTCCCCCATAACTCTCCCCTTTAGTTCTTCAGGTATGTAACAGTTGATAAGTCTGATCTGTTACTCCCAAATCAGACATGAGCAGAGCTAGTTTGTTTCAGGCACCTGGTAAGAAGTGTTACTTTTGTTACTAAAAAGTGATATGGCAAAAGGAAAAAAGTCCATTCTTGAATATACATTGTATCCAAAGGTATCTGAGTTTTCAAGCTGCAGATACAATAGAATTTGGAGTTATAAAACTATTTTGCTAAACAGGACCAAAAAAAAGTCCTCAAGTTTGTACACTTGACTTATCTCCTGATAGCACTTTCATATAATATTCAGCAGGCAGGAATGCTAGGGCTGAGTGATTACATCTCTAACACAGCCTTACTAAATTGGGTTCCCATCAAATGTAGATTGCTCTCACCATCCATGGGAGTTGTAGTCCAACAAATCTGTGGGATATCTGATTTGGAAAAGGCTACACAAAAACAAATCCTTCCTGAAAAATGAAATCAAGCAGGGTCCTCTTTGCCATATCTTGTTTGTGAAATGTGCTTGATATATCTCCATTCAAGGAGATACAGAAATGTGGCTGGTTCCACTTGCCTATTTTGAAGGCCTTTTTGCCTTGTCATGATTGTCATAACTGTATAGCCTTAATCTTCAAGTCTTATTGACTTGGTTTCGTCGCTAAACCATAGTCTACTGTGACAAGAATAGGCTAAAGCCAGCCTTAGACTTGTAAAGTCTTGCCTTTCTCATTCATCATTACTACAAATGTAGCTTTTTTCTTCTTTTGCATAATCACTATTTGTCACATTGTCCAAACCCACAAACTGTTTGTTAAAGTTGAAACAAAGTTTCTTGAAATGGTATGACAAATTGTGATGAAGTAAAAGCTTTCAGATCCCTCCTCACAGAGGAGACTGGACAAACCCAACATTGACAAAACTATGGTTTAGCCTGGCTTTCCTGAATTTCAGGGTTCCCAATTGACTTTAGATGACTCCCATCACCTTTGGCTAGGGATGGTGAGAATGGTAGTCTGACCGCATCAGAAGACCCTACGTTTAGGAGGTATAGAGTAGCATGTTGTTTGAATGCTGCTCAAAGCACAATCACGTAACAGTCAGGACTGCGGTTGCTTCGATCTCATAAGTAACTATGGTTTCTCTATGTGGCGTGTTTCTTGTAAATACCAAGAAACTTGTTTTAATGTAAAGCCCTATGGAGGTGTTGGACTTTCTCTAATCAAGGGTGATGAGATCAAGCACTGCAACTAAGGACCAAAGATACTTCCAATATTCTTCCATAGAGAAGTTGGACTTTAAATGGGTCATCTCAAACTATGGAAGGGAAGACAGTGAAGAGGGAGTAGGTTTCGGTTGGAATGCCTCCCTTGGTGCATTAGCACAAGTTCCAATTTGCAGTGTTGTTTACTGACAAGCAGCTGAGACCATGGACAGCTGCACAAACCAATAAAGTGAATGCAAGCATTTTTTGCAGATGTCTTCTTTCCTTGTTGCAAATAGTTTGTGTAATGATTGGTGAACTGCAGACTTTCAGATGATACACACCTTTAACCAGTTGTGTCTTCCTTGCCTTTTGATCCCACCTATTTTCAATCTTCTACATTCTCTATTGATTGCACATGCCATCTACCAAGTCTGCAGGATTAGTTTAGTGTAGTCTGTTTTGCTATGATCTTATGGTACATCCAGATGGAAATTACTATTTTCATCCTGATCTACTGCTGGCACTTCACATCTAAGTAAATTACTGTATAAGATACAGGCAGTACAATTTGGACTACCATAATTGTAAAAGATTTACAGAAAAGATGCAATGACATTTTAATACTTTTATTGACATCCATCCACAAACACCGTCAAAGATCCAACATTCTGTGAGATAAAGTCTAGTCAAAAGATGCATCTAGGTGATACTTGACTCCAGATCTTGAGCAATTCTGTGTGATTTGCCTAAGAATCTTAGAAACTCTGTGGTCTTATGACTAAGAAGATGGTGATGGCAATCTTGGGTCAGCAGGAGCCACAGTGCTGCACTATAGCTCTCCTGGGCAGATTCCCAAGCTGTTTAACAACCTTGGCCTAAAAAACTTCCCTCTCCGTAGGCAGTTTCGCTGATGAGATTTTTTTTTTCCAAAGCTTCAATTAGAAAATCCATGTTCAGAAGGGAAATCAGACATTCAGAATTGGAGATTCCTCAACACGGCAGGGTTCAAAATATGTATTATTTTTACATGCCACAGCTGAATTGATATTCTTACATAAATTAACCAGGTTTATTAGAGAAGCCAGATACCCTGGGCTTTCTCTCCTCTGTTCCAAATCTTCCAGAACTGGAATTAACAATATCAGCTAGTTTAAGCAAAACTCTAGTTGAAGTGCCCTACTTCGAATTTTGTTCTTATAAGGACCAGGGGAAGGGGTAAATCCTCAGGGCAAAATTGATGTTAATAGCTAATTGAATCATTCTGCAAACACTGGCTCTTAAGGGAGAAAGCTGCTTGTTTACTACTCCCAATAGTTCATAAATATCCCTTTGCCCAGTGCAAAAGGCTGGTTAAATTGTCTTCCAGTACATTCCAGCCTTCTACTCAGAATACTGCACTGTCAAAACATGTTTACTCTCTAAGTCAAAATTTTTTAGAAAATTATTTTTCCAGGCAGTGCTTGCTTACATACATCGGTTGAAAACATAAAACTCTGTGTATTGTGCACTATTCACCTTCTGAATCTATCTCCTTGGTATAATATGATTGATGGGCCAAGCGCTGTATGCTTTTGTTCCAAAAACAACTATAAATGTAGGGTGCCAGACAGTGTCCACTTCAAGGCCTTATTTTACATTCCTCTTCACCTATAAAGAAAGATCAATCTTAATAAGTCAATATTAGAATTCACATCACTGATCATCAGTTGCCAGACACAAGCTTTGGAGACACTATTTTGAAATCCCTGTAGTTGGATTTCAAATGGGTTTTCCCTGAAGAATGCTACATAAATGTCACCTGGATGAAATATGCTGGTTTAATTTGAGAAATAAAATATGTTACACATCCTAAGATTCTGGCTCCCTTTTACATTTACATCCTGCATGAAATTACAAGATAATTTCATGCAGGATTCCTACTATTCTCATGCAAGGAATAATGAGCTTCTCCACCAGATCACAACCTGCTACTTAGCAGTTTCTTTGGTTAAGTTTTCTTATGACTTAATGTGAGCACATACATGTATGAAAAGAATGCTTACAACTGGCAATTGTATTCTAGACAGCTAGAACATAAGTAAAACCATGTACTAACAGGGCCATGTGCTTTCCTAGTGCCATGTATGATTTGTAGAAAAGACACCTGACAAACCAAGATGTAAACATATCCTGGGATTGGTATCATATATTCAGTTTTCAAATTCAAATTGATATTTTTCTTAACAAAATATTGTAAGGCACTGATAAAGCTCATGATTCCTCTTTTGCCACAAGTATGGAAGTTAGCCTACAAGTTACAAAATCATTTACAGGAGAATACAAGGGTTCATCTAACCTAATACAGGCTGTGTGTGTAAATTACTTAAATTACACTTTTAAAATGTACCTGTTTGACCTGACTTACATACATATTTGACTTAAGAACAACCTACAGAACCTATCTTGTTCATAACATGGGGACTGTCTGTTTGATGGTTCTCAGGTCAAAGACCTTCATATTATTGGGTACTACCCATGAATTAAGGCTTCCCATAATCGTCTGGAATCGGTGTAAACTTGTTTATTTTTATATTCATGCAGATGCAGAAAAGTAATTCAAAATTGGGCATTTCTTTTGTGGAAAGAATTGTAGCTTAACAAAATTTCCCATGTTGCCGAATAGTGCATGTTGTTCATAATTCGATCTGCACGTTCCTGAAGTGCAATCGCCATCAGCCCTTGCCAGCCAAGCCAATAGTAAAGAAATATCCTGTGCAAGGATATTCTCCCTAATTGATATGCAAATAAGCTGTAAACAGCTAGCAAACTATGTTTTGTTTTGCAGCCTCTATAGATCTGAACGGCACTGCCATTGTTGTTTGACATAATGCTCAGCAGCTCTAGCCAGCACAGGCAGAGATGAAGCGTGATAGGAATCATAGTACAGTATCTGGAGAATCACTTCTTTCTCATTCCTGCTATTAGTGCTTAAGGTGCAAAAAAGAAGTGATAGTAACTCCCACATAATGGCTTATTTCTAGCTCATGAGTTCTATAGCAGCTTGTTCTGTAGCAGAAACACCAAGTAAAGAAGCTGATGTAAAACAAAAATGGGTGACTCACAGCCTTGGTGAAGCAGTCCATCAGCATCTCAAATTCCTTAGCACACACATTCTTTTTCAGGTCCCCTGGACCTGCTGCATGAGCGGCTACACACTTGCCATAAGCCGAGGCCTGCAAAGACCAACGTCAGTCAGATGTAGACAGAAGCAGACCACTCTGTTTCTTCCATTGTAAGACACATCTCTAAAAATTGGGTGCATCTTAGAATTACATGTGCTTTTCTTATATATGAATAAAGCTTATTTTTCTTTTGGTAGTAGTGTACATCTTACAATTACTGGCATCTTAAAATTGAAGAAATACGAGTATTTTCTGTTCATGCTCAGAGTGAAGGTGCTGGGATCTCACCTTGAGCTGTATCGTTTGGGATGCCACCATCTACTCATTCCATCTCCTCCATTGGAGGAAGGTCTGCATGATGCAAAGCAATGATAACCATACCCCAATATGAGATACACCACAGTTCTAGGACAAGTCCTAAAACTGTATGGTGAGACTTTGGAAAAGGTGATGAAGGAAGAATACACATGAAGCTCCAGGAAACTTCCTGGGCTGCATCGCAAGCACGGTTGATGGGAATGAGAGAGGGGGCCTTATTTTTGGTTTAAATGTGGATCTGTGAAGGTTTTGGGTGGATTGGTTATTTATGTGTTTTTCCTTTTGTACGGCATTGAATGTTGGTCGACTTTGTTGTTCACCACCCCGAGACCCTTCGGGAAGATAGAACAGTATAGAAATAAAGTTTTATCTATTATTTATTTATTAATGCAGATTGACACCACTTGAACAGAATTAACATGGAATGATACCACTTGAACAGTCATGGCTCATGCTATGGAATCCTGTGGTAGTAGTTTGATGAGGCAGATAAAGCCAAAGCCCGTTATAGAACAGGCCTGGGCAAACTTTGGTCCTCCAGGTATTTTGGACTCCAACTCCTACAGTTCCCAACAGCCTCAGGCCTAAAGCTGTTAGGAATTGGAGTTGGAGCCCAAAACACCTGGAGGGCCAAAGTTTGCCCATGTCTATTATTGAAGGGCAACACCCGTGATTCATGGCAGTTCAAGTTGTGTCAAACTGCATTCATTTGACAATGTAGATACTCTCTGGGTGACAAACTATCACCCAGTTCCCAATGGCTCACATATTCCTGCCGTGATAGATGTTATGTTGCAGTGGGGGAGAGCCAGCATAGTATTAACTTAATAATAGTAGTAGTGATAGCGATAATAACAAAATAGCTGGTCTGAGCATTGGGTTATGATTCCACAGGCCAGGGTTCACATCCTGCCCTAGCCATGGGCACCCATTGGGCCTCCTTGGGCCAATCACTCTCCTGTAGCCACAGAGGAAGGTAAAGATTAATCTGAGTTGCTGTGAGTTTTCCCGGCTGTCTGGCCATGTTCTTAAAGTGTTTCACCCATATCTATGGCAGGCATCCTTAGAGGTTGTGAGGTCTGTTGGAAACCAGGCAAGTGAGGTTTATATATCTGTGGAAGGTCCAAGGTGGGAGAAAGAACTCTTGTCTGCTGGAGGCAAGTGTGAATGGTGCAACTGGCCACCTTGATGAGCACTGAATAGCGTGCAGCTTCAAAGCCTGGCTGCTTCCTGCCTGGAGGAATCCTTTGCTGGGAGGTATTAGCTGGCCCTGATTGTTTCTTGTCTGGAAGCAAGAGTTCTTTCTCCCACCCTGGACATTCCACAGATATATAAACCCCACTTGCCTAGTTTCCAACAGACCTCACAACCTCTGAGGATGCCTGCCATAGATGTGGGTGAAACGTCAGGAGAGAATGCTTCTGGATCATGGCCACACAACCCGGAAAACTCACAACAACCCAGTGATTCCAGCCATGAAAGCCTTCGACAAGACTAATCTCCTAGGCCAATCTTGCCAAGTGAGCCTATGAGTCGTAACCGGCCGGCAGTGGCTCAACGACGGCGGGGTGGTGGTTGCGGCCGGGTGAGGCATCCAAGGCGATGCGAGCCCGACCTGCTTCCTGGGCCTGGTGAAGGTTTGCTCTGAAGGCGGCGGCCCCGTCGGGCCTCCGTACCTGCTCCCCACAGCTCGCCAGCAGCGCAGGGAAACGCTGCATCTTCTCCCGGACGCGGCCCCAGACTCCTGGGCTGGGCATGGCCTCCCTCGAAGAGCGGGAAGCCCAATCCCGAAGCTACCCGACCAGCTCGGCCTTTTCCCGGGAGGACGCGGATGAGAAGCCCCGCCCAACAGCCGCGGCAAAAGATCCCCCGGTTTCCGATTGGCTTAACTCCAGCTCCGCCTCCGTTTTTGATTGGATCACGGCACACACATAGAACGTTTCGGTTGGATAGCCTTCTCCTTCATGCCGGCCGGCGTCTGGCCGTGACAGCTACTTCCCACTTGCGGAGAAGGTGATTGGCTCGAGGCCTACAGAGCCTGCTCGTGATTGGATAGCCCGGCTTCAGGGGGGCGGGCCAATGAAGTTCACAGCAGGGCTTGGCGGTGGTCATGGCGGCGGTGCCTTTGCGGGATCGGCTGAGCTTCTTAAGCCGGGTATTGCCTGGAGAAAGAGAGCCTGAATTGGAGGCTAGGTTCCCCATTCCTCTGGGCGGTCTGTGAAAGAACGGGGTTCACCCTTGAGGCCTTTGGCTTTCCCAGGCCTCCTTTTGACAGTGAAGGGCGAGGCGGCCTCAGTTTCAGAGTCGAACTATATACATGGATACAAAACAAAAGGCCGCATTTTTGGGCTAAATTATCCTTCTGCTAGTTTTTAAAGGTTTTAATGATGCTTGGTTGAAAACTTTCTTACATTCAGATTGTGATAGGAATGTGCCTAAATGGCTTAAAAGCTTTCTGTATTCGGTTTATGTATGAATTGGGCCTGCCACCTAACCACCCTATACATTGAATTGTCATTAAAGTTGAATGGAGATTTTTTGGCTTGTAAACAGAGGTAATATCTATAATCTACATCGAGTTGTCAGTCTTAGCTAAAGCAGAATTGTTAAAGGAATTTAAATATTTTTGGACTTACTGCTGGGTTTGTGATTCAGTTGATCTAGCGGTCAGATTTAAATCCAAATGTCCAGTGTTAATAAAATACTTTTGTGAAACTTGTTTCCAAAAGGTATCAGATATTACAGGAATCATTGGAGGGGGCTGTGCTGAGGATATTAATTCTTTTGCTACAAAATGCCATTTCTCATCCCTGTAGCAAAGTGATTTCATAGGTTTTGATTTGTATGTAATATTCTACTCCTAGTCAGCAATGTCTTCTTACCTCTCTCGATATATATATGTATATGTGATATATATATTACATTTTTCTTTTTTTGGATTTGGTATCTTTTGGAAACAAACTCCACATTTGTCAATCATTGAGATTTTTGTTTTGATGGTAAGGAAACACTTGGTTGCAGTAAAACATCTACACCTTGACCACCTTCCAGCGCCAGGTATAGTGACTTGGGTAGGAATGTGTCATAATTTGTAAATTATCCCTGGGAACAGATAGGCAAATTACCATCTGTTTCCCATTCCAGTTGGTGTGGCCAATTGATAGTACTGTGGTACTATAATACTGTGGCATGTTTGCTTGAATGAAATTATCATGAAGAGGCTTGATGTGAATTCTCCATTTCAGGCTAAAGTCTGTCAGCTGGAGCTATTGATTTGTAGGGGAAAAGAAAACTGAACTATATCTTTAGATTACTAGCAGCTGGTTATTTAAGCCGCATCTCTTCTGTCATATAATGCAGTTTGAAATTGCATTATATAGTCAGTGTGAACTCATATAATGCAGTTTAACCACATTGAATTTCATTGTATGAGTCCTCTATACTGACCATATAATGCAGTTTGAAACTGCATTATATGGCAGTGCAGATGGGGGCATAGAACACAATGTGAATCATACATTCCTTCTGAGGTTGTTGTACTAGAGCTCCCTGCATTTTCACCATTGACTATTTTAACTAGGCGCATGAGAGTTGCAGTTCAATGATATCTGGAAAAACTAATGATTTTTCTGGGTCAGTAGCACCCAAAATGACTTGGGAATGTGTTTATGTATTTTTATTTTAAGCTATTTATTTATTCAGCAATATAAATATAATTATGCAATTTGTAAAGTCTGTCATTCTCCAATATAGGAATTGTATCATATATACACCCATTAAAACTAACGCCCTTATCATCATCCCTATAAGCGATAATCATAAAGTAAAAAATTAAAATTGCCTTTATGTCTCCCACCTTAAAGACATACTATGAAAATATTGTTGTCATCCTGATCACTTATCTTCAAAAACTCCTTTATTCCACCTTACGATCTCAAAATTTTCCTTGATTTTAAAAACTGTTTTTCAGCTGCCCATTCTGATCAAAGGCACCTCAGATGATGAAGCCCCATGTCCAGGGTACCTGTTTGAAGAGATTGCCAGTATCCTTTGGTCCTTAAAGAACTGAAAGCCAATAGAAGTCTGAGAAAACCTTTTTAACACTTCCTTTTGTCCTAGGAAAAGTACAGGTTATTGGCCAGAGCAAAGGGCTAATATTTCTGATGGCCTGTGATCAAGTTGCTGTAGTAACATCACCTAAATATCTTTTGAACATTTGCTGATGATAGTTAACTGATCTGATATGAAACCTGAGAAATTTAGATAAGAGAAAGCTACTCAGGTTGATCGCTGTGAGTCGCCTTCGGGCTGAGAACAGCGGTATATAAGTAAGGTAAATAAATAATAAATAAATTAAAGATGAACAACCAGATGTCCTGAGACCATAAGCAGACATTCAGTTTTGCTTGGAGTTCTTAGCTAAAGGTAAAGTCGGAAAATTATTAGTCTGAACTGCTGCAAGAAAATATGTTCTTTCCCCAGCAGCCTACTTAGGTATTGATGAAGAGATATGGAGACAAAAAGTGGCAGAGAGAAAACATAGGCTCTTCCCCACCCATTGCTGGCTTCAGCCTCACCTGTTGAACCAACATGCAATTTCTATAAGACATTATTTCCCTAATGCAAATTTGGACCTCAGCTGAAAAAGATGTGTCTACATCTAATTTAAACCCATGCATTTTCCAACACAATGTTTCATTTTCAAATATATATTGCATCTCTGTTTTTAAACCAGCTTGAATTAAATATAGTTTGTTGTTGAATTTAGTGGTAGGGAGAGGTTACAGAGGAAAACAGTTATGCTGTTGGAAACAACACATGTTGAGCAATAATTGTGTTCAGGCCATAGCAGGAACATTCTGCTGTCATGTAGGATGCGTCTACAGTTCTGAATTAATGCAGTTTAACACCACTTTGATTACCATGATGCAGTGTTATAGAATCCTGGGATTTATAGTTTGATGAGGCATCAGCAATATTTTGCAGAGAAGACTAAAGACCTTGTAAAACTACAACACCCGTGACTCCATATCATTGAGTCATGGCAGGTAAAGTGGTGTCAGACTTCATTAATTCTATAGAATTAATCTTTAAGTGATGCAACTAGCTAGACCATCAACATATTTACTATGTTAACTCTTTAACAAGACAAACTTCCAGAGATTTCACATGAGTCAGCAGGAAGCAGCCACTGTCTTCTCGAGTATCTCCTCAATCGCCTTCAGAACTGCTCCTGTCATGTCAAGCTGAAGGTAATGTATTGTTTGAAAGATGAATCAGTTCCTACAGCAGGCACTCTTAAAACCTGAGACATGCTCCCTTTTTATGTGGGGTTCCCATGCTTTCAGTTCTGTATTACATCTCAGTCAGATGTTCACTTGCATCCTCAGGTGCTCAAGATTTTGCTGCACATGTGCAGCCATGGCTCCTCCCACTTTGTCCTGCAGCTCAAGCGGAATTCATCCTTCATCCAAGAAGCCACAGGTAAACCTCCCAACAATTCCTTTTCTACCTCAACAGTCAACTGCATTTTCAGAAAGCTCCAGGAATAGTAATTCACCTTCATAGTCTTCCCCTCACCCCCACATTATTTAACATTGTTTTTCAGAACCAGAAATGAACTTCTGTGATTCACTTGTTTTTTACTTCAACCTCTGATTTTTTTACAATCTATGCAGCCCTGGAATGTCCCAGAGGTGGAACTCCCCAAATAGTCTAGTTCTGCTCTAGATTATGAAAATGGTTGTGCTGGCTAGATGATTCTGGGGTAGCATTACAGAAAAAAAACCTCAGGTCTTGCTACTTTTGGTTCTCTCTCTTTTTTTTTTTTTTTTTTTTGTAATTCATGAAAAAGAAGTGGAACTTGAGTGCATACTAGTGTTAGGCGAAGATTCAGTCTCTATAGGATGGAAGTGGTTTTGAAGAGGGTTCTCTTTGGGAATACTGGCACAGGCCTCTGGCCTATTGATTGTCTTATTGTTGCTGCTACTATTTTACTGCTGAGAGCTAGTGTGGTTAAGAGTACTGAACTGGAACTTGAGAAACCTGGATCCTATTCCCCTTTGGGTTTGGTCTCTTTCACACTACATACCTCTAACATTATGGCACCACTTTAATAGTCATGGTTACAGTCTACAAAATCCTGGGATATATAATTTGTTGAGCTGTCTAGCAGAGAATTACAAATACCTCAAAACTGCAGATGGCAGAATTCCATTGGATTTAAAGTGGCATCAGAGTGCTATAAACTGTGTGGTGTGAAGTAGACCTCAGGCACTCTTTCCCAACTTGTTCTGGCCTTAGGTTATGTGTTGTTTCTCAGTCTACCTCACAGGGTTGTTGTGAGGTTTAAGTGGGGGTGGGGGTGGGGAGGGCACTAAATACTGCCTTGATATCACTGGAGGAGTACTGGGAATATAAGTGGAACCAGTGAATAAAAATAATGCCTTCTTCATGTCCTTAAAGAAGTATATAGAGACAGAGGTGTGACCAGGGCAGACCTGGAATGTAAATTCTCAGAAATCAACATATTAAGCTGTGACTTGCAATGAAGTCAAGTTGGATTTGCTATTTTGGTGGCTCTCTTTCAAACATTAACATGGCAGCAAAAGATCAAAAGAGTTTACTCTTTTTCTTACTAAGCCATTGCTTCTACATAGATTTCTTCCTGCCTCAGTTTCCTTGTTAGCTGATGATCCTGCCTTGCTGCCAGAAAGTAAACAAGGAATCAAATACAAGGCGGGGGAGCGGTGATGGTGCCATGGTTACTTCCTGTGTGTCAGATGAAGGGTCTCGCCTAATGGCAGAAATTGTGATAACTGACTGTTAAAAATATGCCAGCTGTTATGTGTGGTGGTTCTTTTAGAAATAAATTCATTGTCCCAGAAGTTTGATGCAGAGTACCATACCTGGTATGTGTGTGTGTGTGTTTTCCCATTCCATTACATATGCAATTTTGAAAAAAAATTGTCCATTTGTCGTTAAGGTCAGCTGGGATTTATTAAGCCAATTTCCTGTACAATATTTTTTTTTTGCCTTCTGTCAATTTTTGGATATTTTCATTCTGACCATTTTATTATTTTGCCACACAGTAGGGCCTATATGTAACAACTTTCCTTTTTATTGTTCTGTATCAACATGCAATACCATATTTTACAAGAGAAGGGTTTGTGTATTATAGAATTATAATGTGATGATTCTACCCACATCACAGTTCGACCAAATGCTCAGTATTGAGATGATTGACATAAGAAAGTTGTTATCTAAGCTGTTTGCTGTCATTGTGAAAGGGTGAAATTTATACATTTCAGTTGGTGCAGGTGCTGGTCTATAAGGGAGTAGGCCCCAGGAAGCTTGACTTTTAGACTTGTGTAAAGCATCCAAGGATGGGTACTGTAGCCTTCTTTATCTTCTCCCCACTTTGGCTTTCAGTGTTCGCTGGGCCTCCTGATCCTCTCCATGGCAACAGCTTGTATCAGAAGGTGCGGATGGTTGCACAGGTGAGTGACAAATCACAGCCATAAGATTTGAAAGGATTTGCAAAGCTGACCATGTGGAAGGACTGACTGCCCAACATGTACACTGCATTGAAATTTCCTTTCTTCGTGTCCCTTATAGGACTTGGCAATGACTTTATTTTCAGATGCCTTGTTGCCTCAGCCTGCTTTGCATCCACCTAAAGATCTGCCTTCAACAGGTAAACCAGGGCTGGCTAGAACAAGGGTGGGCAACAGATTTTCAGAAGTGTGAGCACCCACAAGTTGCCTGACATCAGACTCCTGTTTTGAAAAACAAGCTTTTCTGTTCACTTGCTTGCTTATTGTTAAACAGTGTGGAGGGTCTGTGCTTGTGCATCCTGCACCATATTTTGAAGTTTGCTCCAGGGGCCTTCCAAAAGGGACCCTTAGCTCTTATTTCCAGGAAAAAAGAGCTCAAGAGGAATAGGAAAAGGGTGTTAACAGCTGCAAAAGCAGAGTTGGAGGGCCACATTTAACTCTGGGCTGCACTTTTCCATCCCTGATGCAGGGGAACAGATCCAGTCTAAAGCACGAGTCTTTATATCACTGAAAGTCTTGGATGGGTTTGCATTTATTTAAAACAGCAGAAACCACCAAGAGATTGCTTTGCGTTTATCTTGCTCACTCAGCCTTTTCAGTAGGGATTTAGATATCACCGTTCTTCTCTTTCCCGTCTTCTCTACACCTCTGGGGAGAAGAAAAGTCATTCCATATTCTGAGTTAAAGGGCCATACAGACTGCTGCCCTTCAAAAGGGCATTCTGTCCAATAATCCCAACTCAGGAGGACTGAAAAAGCCATGCTGTCTCCTTCAGACTTTCAGTGGATCAAGTGTAAATTCTGTGTCAGGCTGCTACAAAACTGTAACTATAGAAAGTCCGTTGAGAACAGGAACTGATATCTCCATCTGCGTGTTGACCTTTGCTGTCTGCATGATGAAAGTAGAATTTATTTTGTTTTTCCTGCTAATCTTTACACTTCTTAGCTTTTGTCTCAGTTAGTTCTCTTTAGTAAAAAATGCGCCTTGATTAAAAAAGCGGCAAGAGTCTCATTGTTGCAGCAAAAGAGCCTTGGCGGGATTTTTAAATGAATGTTTTATAACTGATTTTAACTGTTGTTTTTAACTGTGTTATTTTATAATGTATGTGTTGGCATCTAATGGTTGCCTGTTGTGAAGCCGCCCTGAGTCCCCCTCTGGGGGTGAGAAGGACAGGGTACAAATGTGTGAAACAACAACAACAGTTGTTGTTGTTGTTGTTGTTATTCTGCGATTTCCCTTATGTCAGTCTGTATGGTTTATGGCTATTTGTTTTCAGCTCAAGTTGTCTCCTTCTCCCAAGTCATTTACATCTGGTCATCTGGTTAATATGTGGCCTGATGATATTATTTTGTAGATGAAATACAATCATGATTCTTCTGCTCAGTAAGGTTTGGTGGCATGGAGATCAGTAAACAAACCAACCAAGACTCCTTATCTGAACAAGATGGCACTTGAATGCTGGCAAAGGGGCAACACTGATGGGGCGGGGTGTGTGTGTGTGCATGCAGCACCTCTATCATAATGGTTTTAATCTTAATTTAGGCTCCTTTTATTCTTCTCTTCCTAGGAATGGGGTCCAAGTCCAGCTCCCACAGTTCCCTCCAAGGCTTTGGTTTTGAAAGAAGTAGTTCCCGTGAGTAAGGGCTGAGAGTATGATGGTAAAGTTTTTGTTGTTGGGGGGCACTGCCAAGTTTCCAGGGCAAGGGCTTTTATCTTCCTACATATCTGTTAGGTGTTTCCATTTTGCCCCCTTTCCCCAGCTTTCCTTTGGAGAAGCTCTTAGTCTTTGCTTTCTTCCTACCTGGTATAGATAAATATTTCTCTTTCCTTGAAAATCACTTGGAGAAATCAAGCTATACAGCAAGCCAACCTGTTTAGGGAAGAGCAAGGGTAGTAAAGAAAGTGAACCCAACCCTCCCTCTTTTTCTGATAGGCCAAAAGAATGAGGGATGTGCTGAGTGTCACCCACTGTGGTTTTCCCCTCTGGAAACCCACAACCAATAAATAACTCTATCTCAAGCCTGGTTCCATTGTCAGTTAGTGTGGACCCTCTCCCTTTGGGCTAGCCTGTCTATTCCCTGGATAAATTGCTGTGTATTAGGAGCCCCTGGTGATGCAGTGGGTTAAACTGCTGAACTTGCTGATTGAAATGTCCACAGTTTGAATCCATGGGATGGAGTGAGCTCCCACTGTTAGCCCCTGTTAGCTTCTGCCAACCTAGCAGTTTGAAAACTTGCGAGTAGAGCAATAGGTACCTCTCTGGCAGGAAGGTAGCAGCACTCCATGCAGCCATGCTGGCCACATGACCTTGGAGTTTCTATGGACAATGTTGATTCTTTGGCTTAGATATGGAGATGAGCACCACCCCCCAGAATTGGACAAGACTAGACTTAATGTCAAGGGGAAATCTTTGCCTTTACTTATTAGTACCAGGCTTTTCCCTGTACCATGTATTATCACTGTGTTTAACATGCTACTGTACTCAGCCAAATAAATGATCTGCCTTTGTTCTCTTTCAGCCTCCACTGGCAAAGTCCTGCTGGCCACCATCCAGAAAGCAGCGGAAGTGGTTGCCAGTGCCATGCTTTCTGGTCAGGAGCTGACTAGTCCTCCCAACAGGGCGTTGACAGATGATGCCTATGAACCAGTCCTGGCTCCTTCTTCTGCCAAAAGCACTACCTTGCCAACAAAGACATCTACTGTTGCTGTTCATAAAATGTGTGGTATGGTACATCCTGTATACAAAGCTTATGGACATGGGAACAGCTTGATAGCCTTATTGGTTGCTTTATGGGAGGGATAAAAGCAGCTGACTGTAAAGTATAGATGATCTATAACTGATATTAATCATACATGATCATCATTTTTTTCCTTCTGGATGAAAGGATGTTATTTTCCTCATGAATCCTCTGCCCAGGCCTTCTTGTTGGAATACAAACACCTGGCTGTGCATTGCAAATTTCTGATTTCAAGATTGACGGAGAGATGAGCGAATATTGTTTTGAAACCTGCCATTTTGAGAAGTGATGTATTTCATGGTTATTTTCCTGAAATTTTCCTCCAGTGAACCATCAACCAGGGCAAGTAGGAGGTGGGTGGGAAGAATTGGACAACGGGGAAAGCTCCCAGAATTCTTTCCGCGAGAACAGCGAGTTCAGCAAGACTTCTGGGTCCTACAGCAAGTCAGGCAGCGACAACCACTCAGGCGTCCAAGAGGCAGGGAGTATAGTGGAAAGGTAAGACAATGGGCTGCATGGTCACAGTTCAGAGGGCGTTGATATGCAGTGATAGGAAGTAAGAAAGAGAAGGCTTCTGTGAATTCATGCATCCATTTTTCCTAGGATGGAAACTGAAAACTTTGCAGATTGCCTGCAGGAAGTGAGCCTTGTCAGCAAACTAACCAATGGCTCAAAGGTCTTCTTGACACGTGAAGAAACCCAGCATTTTATCAAGGAGTAAGAGCACTCTTTCTTTCCTTGTGGTAGCTTACATCTTGCCAATATTTCTTCTCACTCCCACTGATGCAGGAATATCCCCACATATTGCCTCTTTCTATGCTGTATGTCAGTGTTGATTTTTGTAAACTATTTTGTAAACACTTGGATAAATGTTCTCAGGGCTGGCACAAAATAGTTTGTCGCCCAAAATGGAAGACCCAAATAGTACCTGTCCCTCATTCTGTTGATCTTATGACTGACTTTAAAAATTGTGCTTACATCTATTACCTCAAGAGCTTTTTTTTATTTATCCCCTCGTTGTGCTGCCTCATTTCCATTCAAAGCTAATGAATAGTTATATAGACTTCCTCTTGTTTCTGATAATCCATATGTTCAAAGAAATTCTTACAAAGATTAGCTTGCTTTTCTCCATATTTCATAAAATTGGCCCCTAGTCTCTTCATTTCTGTTCGTTCTCTCTCTCTCTGTCTCCATAGATGTGGTTTGCTGAACTGTGAGGTGGTCTTGGCTCTACTTAGCCGAACCCTGAAGGACCCCAGTGAGTGCATCTGCATGGTGAGGAAACCCTTCAGTCTTCCAAGACACAATTTACTTCAACAAACAGGATACCTTTCCTCCTTGGATTTGAAATCTGGAGTTAAGCTGACATGGAGATGGTTTATCTTTGGTCTTTGTTAGGGCAGCCTGGAGAATCTGTCTCTGTAGCAAAGCAACATATTACAAGATGTTCAAATCAGTGATACTCCAATAGCTCCAGCTGTGCAAGTTGGGTACATGTCAGCATTTACTTTCCCGACCCTGCTTTTTTTTCATCCACAGAGAGCCATGTGTGCCATCTATTCCCTTATGTGTTCTGACTTGCTCTCCCATGATCAGATATTTGCTGTTGCCCAGCCATACTTGCAGGAGCTCAGTCAAGAGAGGCCTGGGCCTGTGGCCAACAAAGCAACAAAGGTAATACACAGCCCCAGATGTTGTTTTTTATTTAAAGGCAACTCGTCTTGATGTTGTTTCCCCCTTCATGTAGCCTGTTTGTCAAAGGGCAGCCCAGCATTTCCTTTTATCCTGCAGCAGTGGAAGCTTTATTGTTATCTTTTTGTTCCTGGTGCTTAGAAATGGGCTCTACAGTGTGTGGCTTTGTTTTGGTTCTTCGGTGGTATTTTTAGTAGATCAGAAATGAAAAATTCCCTTATTTTTATAGTGTAAGAACACCAAAATCTGCAGGGTGATCTGACATCATTCAATGACCTGACTTTTAATCATAGTACACCATAATTTGATATTCTTAGAGATGTATTATTCTTAGAGATGTATCCTCTCTAGGAATATCCTGGGTCCTTCAACACAACTCCTTGGTAATTTCCAGAGGAAGCATATTATAGAATTTCCTTGAGGATCAAGCAAATTCTTAGAAAGCCAATTTTCCCCCAGGAATGGACAAGTGAAACTGTAGAAATGGGTTTCATAGTTATGGGGATCTTACTGCATCTTGTGCATTCTAAGACATTTCACCCCTCTTTTTGTGGAGGAGCACATATCACAAATACATTGGAGGTACTACAGGTAGTACATCTTGACTTTAATGGAAACAATATAATCTTCTGTATATGACATAACAACTCCCAGAGTCTTCCTCAGGTCAGGCTGGGTCATAGAACAATGTTGGGTGAGGCAATTGCTGCTTGTTCTGGGTTTTCCAAGAGCCCTCAATGTGATAGTATTGTTGAAACTATGCTACTGTTGGATTTAAAATATGTTCGTAATAAATAATGACTGCATGGGCTGAGAGGAAATTAATCCAATTTAAGGTGTTCTCACACTGTGGTGGTGTTTGTATTAGTCTTCAGCCTGGTGTTGGTGCCTTTTTGTGGTGGGAGAGGCTCTTTTCGGGGTGGTACAATGCTTCTCATATTTGGCACACTCCTTTCACCTCTTACAGATCTTGCGCCAGTTTGAAGCCCTTAGCAGGACCCATCCCACATCCAAGAGCTCGCTCCCAGATGGCAGCCACTGTGTTCCTGCCAAGACTTCCTTTGCACATGCAGATGATCTGTTGACGGACGTGATGCCCTTTGCCGGAGAAACTGTCCTCACACCCATGAGCCTGTCAGCACAATCCTCTCAAACACCTAATCTTCTCACAAGTGACACATCCCTGTCAGAAGGGCAGGGACTGGAATCTGTCTCCTCAGGCCAATGTGATATCCTGCCACTGAGTGTCAGCCAGAAGAGAGAAGAAGAATGCAGGCTCCAAAACTCTGAACCCCCGGAGGACAGGCCCCAAAGGGGTGACCCAGATGGCACTGTTTCCTTGTTTGCAGGTATGGAGCTAGTGGCCCCTTCAAGCATGATGCTGGCAACAGTGGAAGTTGCTGAGCAGGAATGCTTCCCACCAGCTCCAAGGACAGCACCATGTACTGGAAATACCAGGAGCAGTGAGGATAACCAGAAGATATCTGCTTTTTCATTCCTCAATGCATAGCAGTTCCAACTCAAAACAGGCGAGATAACAACAAACTGGTATTGGTTTACTTTTCCTTGTGGTGGTTGCTTTCCTCACCTGTCTTTAGAGAGACAAGGCTGATTCTCAGTTGCTTGTCCAATCACTTTTTTTTGTTTTGTTTATGTTAGTCCTAAAGAGCGGAGACTGTACCAGCATTCCTATAGCATCATTTGCAAACATGAAATAGAAGTGCGGTGTTGTGTGGTTTCCGGGCTGTATGGCTGTGTTCTGGCAACATTTTCTCCTGATGTTTTGCTTTCATCTGTTGCTGGCATCTTCAGAGGATCATGCTAGAACACATACATACAGCCCTGGAAACTACACAATGCCTCACTCATTCCAACCGTGAAAACCTTCGGTAATACATATGAAAGACAAGATTTGCTGTTTTCACTATGGCACTGAGCTGGTTTCTTTAGAAGCTGTAGAAATATCACCTTTCATTTTATTTTTCACTGTTAAAATGGTGCTGATTTCTTTTTTCTATCTGAATAATATGTCTGAATAATAACTCAGACTATGTTTTGCTCCCCCCAGACACTTTTATCTTCCGTTTGACCTGAAATCTTGAATATAAGAAATGGGATAAGTCCCTGGCAGCACTCCCTGTTTTTGCTACTATTGGTGAAGGAAAGAAAGCTGACACAGGTTTTTTGTAGCCAACAATTTGTACTATCCTTCAATTTTATTTATTTTTATGATGCATTTTCCCAGACTGGGAGCTGAAGTGGCTTATGAAAGTCAAAACAAATATAGCTACACTTCATATTGTACAAAAGTTAAAGAATAATATCACACAAAAGCATAAAATAGATCTCCTTAGATGATATATTTATGGCTTACAACTCACTGAATTCCCTAGCCAGCATGGCAGTGCCAATCAGTGTTGGAGTTACTAGGAGGTGTTGTCCAAAAAAGCAACTTCTCAACTTGATACCATGGTAATACACAATTACAAGGTAGCTTTTAGAGTTATTTAATTTTGTTTGAAACAGAGCTAATTCCTGCAGTAAAAATTCTCTCTTTCTTCCATCTCCCTTCTCCAGTCTCATGTGCAGATGGGGAAGTGCTTCGCATGTGCCCAGGCCTAGGAACGCTGTATGCCACATGGGGCAGAGATAGTGAAGCCTTTGGCTCTCCAGAGGTGTTAGACTGTATTTCCTAGAAACCTCAGGCAATGGTAGGGGATGATGGGAGCCATAGCCCAAAATGCTTGGAGGTTCGAAGGTTCCCCAACACAGATATAAAGTGCTACATGCTGTATATATGTGTAGACTTTGGTTAGTTAGCCATGGGAATCATTGCCTATGCTTGACATGCTCATTTAAAAAAGAGCTGTGGCACTGAAAATTGATGCCAAGCAAAAATCAAATCTGACTTCTTACCACTGGTACTAATAACGTCTAGTCTTGTACGGAAGCATATAACTGCTAGCAAATATGATGAACAAATCATCCATGCTCAGAAGGCCTTTGGTCATTTCCAAGGAGTTTTGATGAAAAAACTGAAAAGCTATTTAAAATGGAATGGTAGGTGCAAGATAGAGAGCAGTCTTCTGTTGATGTAGGTATCGCCCAATAGGTCTTCCCAGTGCTGTTGCCTCAGTCATCTCAGTGGGGGTGAAATTTGTGATAGTTTTGAGTGCTGGGTCAAGGATTAATATCCTAGCAACTGTCCTTGCCTACTTGGAAAACAGTAGCTTACTGATAACATGAGCTCCAGCTGGCATGTCACCATGTAACTGAATTCATAGTTGCTTGGAAGTCTGCCTAGATAAGGCAAGCATCTGGAAACAAGGATCTTTGATTTCATTTATCTGCGTAAGAACATCTTAATACCACTTTCGGTGGCTGGTTTGTTTTTAATCTTTGAGTACTTTAATTAATGACAACAGTAAATCCAATTGCTAAAAATATAAGTAATTACTTTATATAATTCATTTTACAAACTTTTTTGCTACATTAACAGGAAAATGCCCAAGAAAATCGGTATTTTGTTAATAGCAGAAAGATACAACAATTGCAACCTCACTGGGAGAATCCCTTTGCATATTGGGTGCTGTGACAAAGGAGGCTGTCTTCTGAACATGGATATAATATGGAGCCCCTGGTGGCTGGACTGAAGACTGACAGGTCAGAGGTTCAAATCTGGGGGAAAGTGCAGATGAGCTCCCTCGTCAGAAGCCTCCCACAAGAATGGTAAAACATCAAAACGTCCAGGAGTCCCCTGGGCCATCCTTACAGATGGCCTGTTCCCTCACACCTGAAGCGACTTGCAGTTTCTCGTCACCCCGGCACAAAAAAAGCTATAATATGGTAGACACTAGGCAGAGTTTCCCTATGTCCTAGGAGTTTGGAAAGAGCACACCATAATTTCCATTTAAAAAAAATATAGAGACCAGGATATTTCCTTCTTTGCTTTCTTAAAATGCACACTGAACAAAACATCAATAAAACACTTAATACTCCTACCAGTACTCATAAGAAGTCCTTTCTAAATCTTGTCACTACCACAGACAGACCACTAGACACAAAATATTTCATGGTGGCTCTTATGTATTTCTGAATTTCATAATTATTATTGTGGTGTTAGAGGAAAGTTCTGAGAGTGCCTTTGACTGCCAGAAGATCCAACCAGTCCCATACTTCAGGAAATAAAGCCCTCATTGGAGGGAAGGATAGTAGAGGCCAAGATGAAGTACTTTGGCCACATCATGAGAAGAAAGGAAAGCTTAGAGAAGACAATTATGCTGGGGAAAATGGAAGGAAAAAGGAAGAGGGGCCAACCAAGGGCAAGATGGATGGATGTTAGCCTTGAAGTGACTGGATTGACCTTGAAGGAGCTGGAGGTGATGACGGCCGACAAGGGAGCTCTGGCGTGGGATGGTCCATGAGGTCATAAAGGGTCGGAAATGACTGAATGAATAAACAACAACAATTGTGTTCTTATTTGATGGTCAAGTAAAGGAGAGTTATTTCCAGTTGTAAGCAATGTTGCATGGAATGCAACCAAGAGTGTCAGGCAAGTCTGAATTCCTATGAGAAGTAGGAAAGGGCTCTCTCCTTTGCTGTATTAATTTTCCACAAAGATTCGTTTCTCTTTCTGTTTGATGTTAGTGGTGTTTGTTTTTCAAAAGCAGAATTTTCCATCTGCAAACACACTTGACTGTAGCCCTGATTTGCTATAGTTTATAGACCACTTCAAAAGGAATGGACTTTCTCTCTCTACACACACACACATAAACATACATGCAAATACATTGCAAAGTCCACTTCAAAAATAAGATTTTTCCAGGCTATAGTAAAATTGTTTAAATTATATTTGTTTTGCACTCAAGGTGCTGGCCTGTTATTATTCTACAATACTGATTTGTTCATTTTCCCGAGAAAAGTCAATTTAACTAATGCATATCATTCCCTGGTTCATTCAATCAGGACCTTGAATTCTGTTGGTCACCCTGCCTTAAGGCAAGCCAGGAACAGATGAGATGTAACACAATCCTAGTCATGTTTACTCAGAAGTAAATCCCACTGGGTCTACTTGGGCTTTTTCCTTAATAAGTATATATCAAATTGCAGCCTTAATTTCCCCCTTGCTCAACGTGATCTGTCAGTGACGTGGATGGTCTGGACCTTTTTATCCCACCTGGATCTAGCCTGTTGTTCATCTCCATGCAGACTCTGCAACATGATCCCATTTTGATGTACAGGGTTAGTCAAAATGCATAGGCCAATAAGCCATTCAATTGAATGGCTTATTGGCCTATGCATTTTGACTAACCCTGTATATCTCCTGGGTTTCACGCATTTGCTCTTTTGAATGTGCTGCCTATTCTCGTTTGTCACAGCTGTTTCTGTATTTGTTGAGTGCAGGGATGCCTGATAAAAATGACATTCACAGACTGATCCTAGGTTGCTCCTATGTTCATTGAAACCAAGGGGCTTAAGCCCCCTTAAGTCTGCATAAGGATTGGGCTACAGCTCTGTATAACATAGTAATAGAAGCAGCTGATGCCACACTACAACTGAGCACAGGCATAATAGTTTGGTAGTGAGAGAGCCCCATGGAGCACAAAGGATGCTCTGTCCTGTCCCCCAGATGGAGTGGATTAAGGGTTTCTCTCTCCCTACACACTTCCCACTTGTTCTGAAAGCTCACAGAGGAACTGCTCTTTTAACCACAGCAGAGCAGTTTCATAGAGCTGTGCCTGCTGCCAATTAATTGTTCGAAAACAATGTTGTTCATTACATTTGAATGCACATTGCATAAAAAATGTGCATTGATGTGTGATTGTGGAATAAGTGTAAAACCACAATTTCTGAAATTCAAAAAGGTTTCCCAACTATGGGTGTGAACGGTTGCTAAAGCTGGTGACTTGCTGGCTGGGTGCTTTCTGGCATTTAAAGATCTCTTTAATGCACAGGGTGTCCCAAAAGTCGTCATACATAGGTGAAATGGGAAATTGTAGCAAAATGTATTATTTACAAAATATTCATTAAAAAATATTTTCTATGTGTTGTATAGGTAAACATAAATACAAAAATATTAAAAATATTAAATGCATTAAAATATGAGTTTGTTAATTTTTGTTATGTATGGAGGCTTTTGGGACATCCTGTAGTATAGCACTGTGTATGTGAATAGAGCCTGTTCTTTGCTGGCTGTAGTGCAGACATGGGCAAACTTTGGTCCTCCAAGTGTTTTGGACTTCAACTCCCACAATTCCTAACAGTTGGTAGGCTGTTAGAAATTATGGGAGCTGAAGTCCAAAATGCACAGAGGACCGAAGTTTGCCCATGCCAGTTTGAGTGCCAGCATGCACAATCTGGCTCCCAAGCGACAGAATAGATACTGTAGGCCCAAGGTCTGCTAGCGGCAACCACATTCATAACAGCAGCAGCAGGAGCCCCAGAGCAGTCCTATAGGCCAGTGGAGGGCTCAACCTCTGGTCGTCCAGGTGTTGTGACTTTGGCTGCCAAAATTCCTGATAGGTGGCCAAGGTGGCTGGGGTTTCTGGGAATCAAAGTCTCAAAGCACGTGAAGGACCAAAGGTTGGGAATTACTGGACAATATATTGGCCATCCATCTGCCCTGGGAGCTGGAGGAGAAGAGTATGGTGTGCAGAAGCATCTTAAACAAAAGGATTTGACCCTCATGAATAAGTTATAAAGCTAGTGCTGATTTTAATTTGGGGTGTTGGCAGCAATACAATTTTAGAGGGTTATATTATGGGTAGGTGTGGTGCTAACGAGCTGACTTCAAGGCAGAAAAATCTGGATTATTGGGTAGTTGTAAACCAGGTCTTCTTACACTTTGTCTCCTTCTGACCTCTTTCCGTCCGATAATTTTTATGTGATTCCGTATATAAAATAGCTACGAAAATCAAATGTTTAAAATAGATCAGCATTTACGATACTTGCTCAACAAGAACAGCTGAAGCACTTTCTGAAGAGTCCACTGTAACTAAATGTTGTTGCTACTAGATTCATGTCAATGTCTAAAACAGTCACACAAGTGGAGTTCAGAAACCTTTGACTCCATCTTCTCTCCAATGGGGCCCTATATGGGACTCATAATTTAAATCTGCTTCCTTTGATGCAATAGATTAGGATGTAACTGTATTGCAGAGTTATAGGGTTAGGGTTTTGAGACCACTTTAACTGCCATGCCTCAGTTCTATAAAATAGTAAGTTAAGGGTTCCTCTCCCCCTTAATGACTTCACACTTACCCTGATGGCTCATGGTGTTTTGTAGTTTTGTGAAGTATCTAGCCTTTTCTATTAGAGAACTGTGGTTCCACAACGATGTAAAATCCCAGAGGTTTGCACTATTAAGACCTAGCAGTTTAAAATGCTGCCAGAATGCCATAATCCTGCAGTGTGACCCCACCCTTGCCTTAAGGAAACTTAAGCTCCTACCTTTGTTCTCTCCATTAGTCCCTAAAGGCGCTAATACAAGATCCCTTGGCAGAGACCGACAGGGCTAGGCCTCTGAATATGTCCCACTGAGCATCCCAATTCCCTTCTTTTGGGACCCTTTATTTATTTATCATATCAAAAGTGAATTGAGGGCACAGCTGTAATATATTTAAAAACACGAAGTTTAAAAAGTTGGCATTATACTAAATTTCCCTTGACCAGAAGCTGGCCACTTGGAGTGCCTTTGGTGTTGCTATAAGAAGGTCCTCCATTGTGCATGTGGTGGGGCTCATGCTGCATTGTAGTAAGTTCTCTGTGGTTTGCTCTTCTCCACACTCGCATATTGTGGACTCCACTTTGTAGCCCTACTTCTTAAGGTTGGCTTTGCATCTCATGGTGTCAGAGCAGAGTTTGTTCAGTGCCTTCCAAGTCACCCAGTCTTCTGTGTGCCCAGGAGGGAGTCTCGCATCCAGTATCAACCATGGGTTGAGGTTCTGGGTTTGAGCCTGCCACTTTTGGACTCTCGCTTGCTGAGGTGTTCCTGCGAGTATCTCTGTAGATCTTAGAAAACTATTTCGTGATTTAAGGCATTGGCGTGCTGGCTGATATCCGAACAGGGAATGGGCCGGAGATGTCACAGCCTTGCTCCTGGTGAGGGAATAAGCTCTGCTTTGGTCAAGGAGGAGTCCAGTGTTCAGACCACCACTATGCCATGCTGCAGAGCCATACTCAAAAACCTCAAAAATCCAAAACAGGTGGCGGAGATAGTGACACCTTTATCGGTGATAGTCTGATAGATGGGTCCGGGAGCTCTGAGTGTTACAGAGATGCCGCAAAGGCGGCTGTGAATAAGGGAAGGGGGGGGGGCAGACTGAGAGCGGGGAGAGCGAAGGGAGGGGATGCTTAGGGTAAGGGTTAGGGCAAGGGTTTGGGTTACGGTTAGGGTAAGGGTTAGAAGTTTTGGTTAGGGTACCATTTAGGGTTAGGGTAAAGTTTAGGATTTGGGTTAGCGTCAGGGTTAGGATTTGGGTGTTTGGGTAAGGGGTTAGGCTTGGGCTTACGGTACAGTTCAGGGTTAGGGTTAGGATTTCACCATTAAAGAACTCTTACATTCCTTCTATATTATCTGTCTCCAGCCTGGTTTACATTAGCTAAGTCTCTCTTGCGCAAACAGGTCTCCCAAAGGAGCATTGCAGCATCTCTGTAATGCTTGGAGCTTCCAGACCCAGCTATCATACTATTACCCCTTTCTCTTCTGATACTTCTGGGTATTAACTTTTGTTTCATACACTAAATCAGGCATCCCCAAACTGCGGCCCTCCAGCTGTTTGGGCCTTCAACTCCCAGAATTCCTGAAAATGGAACAAGCTCGTTTGGGCTTCTTAGAGTTGGGAGGCCTAAACAGCTGGAGTTTAAGGATGCCTGCACTAAATGGTTAAAAGTGTTGTGTATAAAATGACCTTTGGGCTACAAATACAAAGTGTACCTGAGGCATGTGCAAACGTGGACCCCTTCTCCAGCACTGTAATGCAGTGATCACACTGTAGACCAGGCCTGGGCAAACTTGGGCCCTCCAGGTGCTTTGGGCTTCAACTCCCATCATTCCTAACAGCTTAAGCGGCTGAGGAGGAAAAGGAAAGAGCCTGAGGCTATTAGGAATGGTGGGAGTTGAAGCCCAAAGCACCTGGAGGGCCCAAGTTTGCCCAGGCCTGCTGTAGACTCACATAATGCTCTTTTGGAGTCTACCCAGGGACCATACAAGTTCCAAACTGATTTATATGGCCCTGTAGATGGGGCCCAGGACCTGTTATCATGTCTGCGTGTGTCAATGCAAGAATGCCAAAATCCAGAAACACTTCTCGCTCCATGAGTTTCGGAGAAAGGCCTTTCAACCTGTTCTCTCGCCTTTGAATCCGCCTCCTCGCTGCCTTTTCCCTCTCTGAAGCGCCCGCGCAATCTCCCCGCCTTCTTCTGCCTTGCGCCGGTCAGCCTAGCGCCGCCGTCAGAGACAGACAAGGGGCTGAGCCAATCAGAAGCCGCCTATCTCCAGCCTGGCCAATGTGATGCTAGAGGGGAGGCGGGCCCTTCCTCCTCCTGGTTGCTATCCGCGCGGCGTCTTTTGTCGTGGCCTGAAAGAAGAAGAGGGGGGGGGGGGCAGCTGGAAGGAGTTTCCCATGGTGCTTTGCGGGGAAAGACTCAGGGGGCGCCGTACGAGGAAAAGTCCCGGAGGAAAGAAGCGAGGGAGGCGGGCAGGTAGGCAGCCCTCTTGGAGAAGCCACTTCGGGCGAGGGTCTCTGGGCCTAGGGGCGCCTGTCTCCCTTCAGCTTGAGCGGAAGCCGGGAGTGAAGCCCCGGCCAGAGGTGGAAGCCCCGGGCTCCCCTTCTGGGTCCCGCTGCTGAGGTAAGCGAGGCTAGGCCTCGAAGGCCTCCTGGCCCCATTCGGTTCCCTTGTTCCAGAGCCTCCCACGGTTTGGTGTGCAAGTAGCCTTTGAATTATATTGCATTACATTGGCCCAAGCTCCTCCTGGGAGAAAAGAGGAATTCTGCAAGGAAGGATATTTTTTTCGTGTCAGGAGCGACTTGAGAAACTGCAAGTCGCTTCTGGTGTGAGAGAATTGGCCGTCTGCAAGGATCTTTGGTGTTTTACCATCCTTGTGGGAGGCTTCTCTCATGTCCCCGCATGGGGAGCTGGAGCTGACAGAGGGAGCTCACCCACACTCTCCCCAGATTCGAACCCTCTCATCTGTCAGTCTTCAGTCCTACCGGTACAAGGGCTTAACCCACTGCGACATCGGCGGTTCCTGCAAGGAAGGATAAAACTGCCTTCCCTTCACCCCCCAACTCCATCCCTTCTCAAAATGGAAACCCTCCAACCCTCTGTTCTCGCAGATCTTTCCAAGCTGTGTGTCACGACACACTAGTGAGCCGGCTGCAGTGTGTAGGTGTGTTGCACGAACCTAAGGAGAAACTTCTCGGTCTCTGAGAAATAAACAATGAATCATATTACTTGTGTGTGTATGAGAGGTTTTCATGGCATCTGTTGTATCCCCATACATGTTGTGGTTACATATATATAGGGAGCCCCCGGTGGTGTAGTGGGTTAAACTGCTGAGCTGCTGAACTTGCTGACCCAAAGGTCGCCGGTTCAAACCTGGGGAGCAAGATGAGCTCCCACAGTTAGCCCCAGCTTCTACCCACCTAGCAGTTGGAAAACATGCAAATGTGGGTAGATCAATAGGTGCCACTCCTGCCTCGGAGTCGTCTACGGACAATGCCGGCTCTTTGGCTTAGAAATGGAGATGAGCATCAACTCCCAGAGTCTGACACGACTGGACTTAATGTCACGGAAAACCTTTACCTTTGTGTCTTTATCCTTTACAAGGGTTTAGAGCAGGGGTCTACAAACTTTTTACACAGAGGGCCAGGTCATAGTCCCTCAAACTGTTGGAGGGCCGGGTTACAATTTTTAAAAAATGAATAAATTCCTATGCACACTGCACGTATATTATTTGTAGTGCAAAAAACACTTTAGAACAATACAATAATTTAAATGAAGAACAATTTTAACAAATATAAACTTATTAGTATTTCGTTGGGAAGTGTGGACCTGGTTTTGGCTGATGAGATAGGATTGTTGTTGTTGTTATTGTGTGCTTTCAAGTCGTTTCAGACTTAGGTTGACCCTGAGTGAGGGCTGGGTAAATGACCTTGGAGGGCCGTATTCGGCCCCAGGGCCGTAGTTTGAGGACCCCTGGTTTAGGGTAACCCAGGCATGGGCAAACGTTGCCCTCCAGGCATTTTGGACAGCCTGTTAGGAATTGTGGGAGTTGAAGTCCAAAATGACTGGAGGACTGAAGTTTGCCCATGCCAGGTATAAACTCTGGTTTGTTAATAGAACTGTGTCTCAAAATCATGCATGTCTGAAAAGTATATCACCGACATGTTTGGAAAACTCTTGCTCTATATACGCATGCACAAGGCCAAACACTAGTGGAGAAATCAACCCTCCAAAACATGGGCCAGTCAGAGTACTGTACTTTAACTCTTCCCAGAAGAGAACCCTACTCTTTTCTGGAGAGAGTGGCTTAGCCTGTCCTGGGACAAACTACATGAGGCAACTTTGCTCTCACTGATTCTGGCCTTTTAAATGTTTTGATTTAAATGGACTATTTTAATGTCTTAATGATGTAATTTTGTTTTTATATTATTATTTGACTCACACTTTATGTTTTATACTGCTTTAACATAATTGTTGTTTTATGATTTGTTTGTTTGTTTTTAATTTAAATAGTTCTATTTGTTTAATTTATTGTTTTTATTAGCTTATTGTCTACTATTATTATAGATTGTGACCTGCCCCGAGTCCCCTCAGGGAGAGGGGCAGGATAGAAATAAAGTTTATTATTATTATATTATTTATTATTAAATGCTGGCAGGAGAACCCACAGTGGCATTAACTTGGCATTGGTGCTTTTCCTCTCCATAGAATGACATCAAAATCCATAGCTTTTGGCTTCAAAACATGCCTTTGACTTATACATGACATTGAGTTATACATGAATATCTATGCTAAGTCTTTTCAATAAAAATAAAGGTTTCAGTAAAAATAAAAATTTAGATTGAGCATCCCTTCCCCAAAAGGCTTAGGATCAGAAGTGTCTTGAGATTTTTAAAATCTTGGAATTCTTGTGTTTGCAAATATATGTTTACGTAATGAGATTTCTTGGAGATGGGACCCATGTCCAAGCACAACATTCATTGGTGTTTTATGTACACATAGCAACTTTATGCAATATTTTAATAGTTTTGTGCATGCAACAGTTTGAATACACTAAGCCAGTGGTTCTCAACCTGTGGGTCCCCGGGTGTTTTGGCCTACAACTCCCAGAAATCCCAGCCAGTTTTCCAGCTGTTAGGATTTCTGGGAGTTGAAGGCCAAAAATCTGGGGACCCACAGGTTGAGAACCACTGCACTAAGCCATCACAAATCAAAGGTATTAGTAGTAATTTTTTATTGATTAGCCTTTAGGCCATATCACAGTACCAAACGAAACAACCAGGCTTGATAAGACTTGATTAAATGATATGTAGTATGTTAAATATGACACTTACAACAATACAGTAAATAAATATGATAAAACTGAATATATACATCATATTTCCTGGCTTCTCTTCAGATCGTATAAATCTTTCACCTTTTACAAATCAAAGGGGTCACGATCTCAGCCACCCATGTGGATAGCTGTTTGGCTTTGAAGGCACACCTTAATGTGTGCAATATTCATTTTAACCAGGAACTATAACAATAATAATTGTATGAGCTAACCTATCAATGTGGTTGTACAACAGAATTCATTTGATTTGTAAAAGTAATTACTTTCTCAAGAAAATTTAGGTATGCATGTTGCTTGCATGATCATACCATTTCCGAAGGCTTTTGTAATTTTAAACCAGATTTCCACAGAAAAGCTGCATGTTAAAGTAAAGGACTCTACATGGTAGCATATTGTTACATGATAAAAAATGGTTGGAAATCATCTTTCAACAGATATAAAGCTCAGATTACTGAGGTTAAGAAGGGATCGGTGCTATTAAAACATTTGCAATTTCACATTGTTACATGAAAATAAAAACATGCTTTATGTCTTAAATCTAGGAGAGTAAATTTTTGCTTTCATTTTGTTTAAAGAAGCAGAGTGCCAATTTTGTCCATAGTTCTGTAGTTTTCTTCCAGCTATAGCTGCTCCCTTGAATCTCAGCAGTCTGGTTTCTGATCTATGATCTGCCTTTCCTGGGTGAGCGTCTGGTTGCCATAGTGAGCTCCTTGTTGATTTTTCCTGGGCCAGAGAATTTGCAGTTCAGAGTGTTTGTAGGAGAGTACATGTGTAGATGGGCAATTTCTGCTGTAAAAGATAAGTCAAGCAGGCCTTTAACCAGAACCTGTTGCATTTTAGAAAACCAAGACACTCCACATAATAACTGAACACATTATTTTTGTTCTTGCTGTTGTTGGACTTCAGGTTACAACTGACTTATAACAATCCTAAAGCAACCCTGTCAGAAGGTGTTCTTGGCACAATATGTTTATAGGGAGTTTATCTTTGTCTTCCTTTGAGGCTGAGAGATTGTGACTTGCTCAAGGTAACACAGGGGGTTTCCATGGCTGAGCAGGAATTTGAGCATCCTTGTCCAATACTGAAGCCAATACACTACACCATTTTACTTGTTCTACATTACTCTTTGTGATTTGTGAGATATAGAGATAATTTGACCGAGATAACCCTGCATTTTTTGGAACACAAATAAAATTAATCACTGTATAAAACAAAAAACACGATGAAAGTGAAATTATTGTCATTTTATCTGATTAGTGACTCATATTAATTGCTAAAAGCAAAGCAAACGGATTAGTGAAATAGTGTCCTCACATGCTAATTTAGTAAAATGTAGTTAAATTTTATTACATTCAAAATCAGTAAACTATAAAGAATGGAAATACAGTTGGCTCCCCGTATCCATGAATTCTGTATCCACAGATGCAACCATTCACTAATTGACATTTTATTTTAAGAAATCTAAATTTAAACCTTTTTCCGTGTTATATATAGGGCACAATTTTACTACTTGTAGTAAATGGGACTCCACTGGGGGGAGGGGGTTCCTGGCCAAACCCAAAAATTTAACATGGGCCCAATGTTGTTGAAATATATCTTCTTCGAAAGAAAAGAGAGCTGAACCAAATAGGTATGAAAATATTTTGGAAGTTTGTTTTTAGAATTATCATGTTCCCATATAAATAAGTTATTGACTTCTAATGTTGATGCTTCTCTTTAACCCTGAGGACTAGATTTTTTTTTGCTTTGGAAAAGGAAGTTGGGAGTTCTCAGAATTCAAATGCATGCCATAGGTACTTACATTGTAATGTGTTATTTAGAGTATATAATACGTTTTGGGACATGCAATAAATTGATGTTTGAGACCATCTTTCTTTCTGTTTCCCTGTGTTTCCAGGGCTTCCCACTTTCCGTAATTCACAATGAAGAGTGTCCGTGGAAGCAGCTCTTCTTCCCTCCAGGGTGCTAGTGCCAATGGTGTGGATCTCAGCCTAACAGGACTGCCTATCCAAGTGCTTCAGCGCCCCAGCAGTGCCTCTCCAGGCAAACACATCGCTCGCTCCATTTCTGTCATTACAGAAAACAAGCCCAAACGGAATATCTTAGTGAGTATTGCGGACAAAGCAGTTGTTTTTATTGATATGATTTACCAGCATGTAATAAATATGTTTCCTTTTAATTATAGTGCTTAGCTTCATTTGTATCAATGTGTATGCTTTATTGTTCTGTGTGAGTTGATCAAGGGAGGTTATTACAGTTTTATAATACAATAGATTTTTAACTTGAGGATGCTGGAAGGTAAATTCTGTCCCCCAAAACATGGACTTTCTGTCTATGTTTACCTTGTAGCTAAGGGAATATTGTGGGCTTTATCATGGATTGCAGATATGTACCAAGATTCAGCCATTTCACACAGTGGGCTGCAAGATGGGTGAAGGCGGAGTAGAGTTCTGTATAGTTTAATGTTACTATTTTGCCCTTGTCTTAGGGAATTTTAAAATATTTTAAAAATTCACCGCTACACATTGCTTCTGAGGGAGAAATGACAAAAGGCGTGTTCTAGTTTCATTTTTAGGGCTATAGATATTCTGAGAGAGAAAGAAATACTTAAATAAGGTTTATCAAGACTTCTTGTTCCCACCAAACTTTTTTCTGTATTAGTAAATATGGCAGCGTAACTCTGAATTTAAGGTACATTATTCAAATTAGAAAATAGACTCTTTTCAAATTCATTTAAAGTGTACAGAAATGTACAATGAATTTACACTCTTGTGGGGAAAATCTGTGTCCTTTTTTGTTTCTATAAATATTTTAATTGTAAATAATAAATGTTACTTTAAAAAGCAAAATTAAGGTAACAAGTAATACTGCCAGTGTCAACTTTCAACCCTTCCAGAGTCTGTGCTGTCATCATCATCTGCCAGTGCTACATTAACTTCTTTTTGCTAAGGTGAATGTAGATGGAGTACTTTGATATCCATGCATTAGAAAACTTTAGAAAGCATCTAGTTATGGCCAGCTCTGTTTATTACTGCTTTGTGTATTTTTCTCCTAGGAGGATGCTGGGTTTGGCTCTTCTAGAGCTATGAACAATTTGAGAAGATCCAATAGCACCACTCAGGTTAACCAGCAGGTGAATAGTACATTCAGGTGAGCCTTAAAGATATCTCTCTGAAGGGCAAGACAACTGTGTAGGATCTCTCAGGGTTTGTGTTTGCTTTTCAGGGCACATTTGAGAAATTGGGATATTTTGCTTCTAGAGGATCTCTTACAGTTTGAGAAGAAAACTTGGCAGCTTTTGGTAGTGTAAATGAGTTAGCCTCTTGCAAAACAGATTGTGTATGTTTTGGAAATGAATTAAGCAGTACGGTGTTTAAAATCATGCAAGGCAAGGCCCCTGATTAATGCTGTAATTTTATTTTTCTTCAGTCCTGAACACCATCGAGATTTCTTGACTTTGTTTGACAGCAGCTCAGGTGGAAGAAAGAAACTGGCAAGTTTGAGCAAAGTCTCACCAGAAAAGAAAACTACATGGAACATCCTGGTAAGGGCATGGTCATATCAGAAAATACAAATATCAAAGGAACAGTAGTTTGGATTGATGGATTTAGTCCTAAGCTTTGTTTTTTTTAAGCATTTTCTTGCTAAGAAGGGAAATTATCTTCAAGACATTTGTAGCCTTCTCGAATATTTTTGGCTTATGTATTTGTTATTGGAAACTGCATTAAATATTTGAATGGTATTGCTCTGTCACTGGAGAAATGTAAATTCCTGTGTGAAGCTGCCATACCTAGTGCTATAATAAGTTCTGTGTAGAATGTTCCTATATAGACTATTATTGAGTAGCATCCCACTCCAGCACTCATTCTTCCTAAAATTAAAAAGCAGTGGAAAGGGGGCTGCCTGCTGTTCTAATATCCTCTGGGTCATGCCAAAGGGAATAAATGTCTCCGCACTAACACTCAATTCTAGGGCAGCACTAACTCTGAGAAGTGGGCATCCTTTGGAAAAGCTTTAATGTTGCAACCATACAGCAGCAATTACCTTAGTCATTTTAGCTGTGGAGCATTAAATTGGGAATGAGCATAGAAAGACATTTCTAATTTTTAAAAAAACTATTGTGAAGAGGCATGAAAAAGAATTCTGTCTTGCAGTCGTTTTTTTGCTCTGAGCCACCTTTGCTGATTCTATTAATGGCATTGGTTAGCATTTGTTATCAACAAAAGGTTAGCACAGCTTCTGTAGCTTATGAGTGTCAGGTAAATGCAAATACCATGATAATCCCAAGGCTTCAACTTCTTATAAAAGATACATATGCTTCCCTTTGTACATAGTAAGAATAATGGTAGAACTTAGTTGGATACTCTACATGTGGTGCATTTATAAGGGCGTTGATTAAAAGTGCCCGAAGAAGATCTACCAGAAATAACTATAATGCTTTTCTGTAATGCATATTTGTGATTATGTTGTGCAGGATGAGCAGCCCAGAACCTTTCCTGTCCCATCTACCACCAGGGAGGCCCCTGCAGGCATGAGGAAGAAAGAAATGTATGTGCCACTTGCGGCCAACTTCACTGCTAATAACAGGTAGAGAAAAGTATATTGACAACTCGATGTTACTTTTGGTGTCTATGATAAACAGCTGAAGCAGTGCTGCTTTTCTTTCTTCTCTCACCATTTGTTTATGTCCTGCCTCTTTCCCTGTTCCGGCCTCAAGGCAGATTAGGGTCCCTTCATATAGCCATATAACCCAGAACATCAAGCAGATAATCCCACAATCTCTGCTTTGAACTGGGTTATCTGAGTCCACACTGCCATATATTCCAGTTCAAAGCAGAAAATGTGGGATTTTATTCAGCTGTGTGGAAGGCACTTAGAACAATTATAATAGGTATAGCAAGAAATTAACAAAATCCAAAATTTAAAATGTAATGATATTAATAACTGTTAAAAACACAAATCATTGAAAAAGAAGCAGCAAACAGAACTTCCACCACATTATAAAAGGCCCATTACCCCTGAGCAATCAGCCTTCAAAATATGCTAAAAGAAAAATATTTTTGCTTGAGTGCAAAAAGGTAATTAAGGCAGTATCAATCTGACTTTTCTGGGAAGAGAGTTTCAGAGGTAGAAGAAGGCACTGGGAAGGCCTCTCCTAGGTTTCCACCAGGTGAAGGTGATGTGACAGAAAGAATGGCCTCTCCAGAAGATCTCAAAGCATGAGCTGATTCATAAGGGAGAAATCAAACTGGGTCTTTTTTTTGGGGGGGGGGGGGGGGGTAAGCAGTTGTAGTATGATTTCTATCGATATTAGAAAAACAACAATATATATTGTATTGTCGAAGGCTTTCATGGCTGGAATCACTAGGTTCTTGTGACCTCACAACCTCTGAGGATGCTTGCCATAGATGCAGGCGAAAGGTCAGGAGAAATGCCTCTAGAACATGGCTCTATAGCCCGAAAAAACCCACAAGAACCTAACAATATATATTATCCAAATTGGGTTTGGATAATATTTATCTTCAAGTCCACGGGGAAGAACCTAACAGAAACTAATCACACAGTTAGTATTGTCAGACTTAACATTCCGTGCAACTTGCATCAAAACAATCAATTTGTCTTATTTTTTCTCATTATTGCTGAAATGTGGCTCTGTTTTTAGTGATCCTTTAGCAGCCCTGTCTTCATTTGACATTCCAAATTAGGGTCACTGGAGCCTTGCCAGGTGATGGCACCTATACTGCCTATAAAAATTCTCACGTGATGCTTTCACTCTCCTTTCTACCATTCACCCTCCTTGTGGTGAGTAAGACTTTGTTTAGATGACAGAAGAATAAGTGAGAGGACCAATGGAACAACAGGGAAATAATCACATCAGCCACACTGTCTCTTTTTGCTCTTCCAAATACACACCAGACAATCTTATATTGAACCTCATGTAGGTCAGAGCTGTCCAGTAGGCAACAGCTTAGAGAAAAGAGGCCAGATGAAAGGCGAACTGACAGGCACCTTTGTTTGTTGAGATTAATTACTTGTTTGTTTAGTTGATATATTATGGAAACCATCCTGACATGTTTTCCTTCTTTCCTGTGAGGAGTAACAAAGGTGCCATGGGCAACTCCGTCACTACCATGGTGCATAACAACTATTCCACTGCAGACAAGGGCCCTGCACCTAAAAGTTCCAACCAGGCCACAACCTCCCTCAAGTAAGTCCTTATGGATTCCTGTCTTATTCATCCTTTCATAGGTGACTGCAAGTTGTTGCAGTTAGAAAGCTTTGCCATGGGACCAAGGCATGTAAAAATATGCATAGTGGACTATTGGTGTTTTCTTTCCTTAGCAACATTATCAAAGCCACCTCTAATGAAGACACAGAGAGCAGCAGCTACTTGAAGTCTCAGAAAAACCTTTCAAGTAGTAACATCCTGGCCTGGAACAACAATGCCAGCAGTAGCAGTAAGCTGCTGAGAAGGCAGGAAGTGTCAGAGGAGGAGGCTGAGCGGTGAGCATGAAGGACACAGTATTTAATGATAGGAGAAAAGATAACAGGATGGCAGATCGTAGCAAATGATGAGCGAAGTCACAAGACAGCTCAAAAAAGAGTACATCTTTCCGTTTCCCCTTTGCATCTTTAAGAAGAATGCATCTGTAGAAATCATGCAGCCCTTCAAATATTGTCACTTCGTTTTACAATCATTAGTGAAAAAAGCTGGGAGTTGCAGTTCAAGAACATCTAGGGAGCCATGTAATTCTCGCTGTGCTCTGAGTTTTTGATTCAACATTTTATATAACACTAACAATTAAGACTTTTTCTAAATATAAGAGCAATATGTGTAGGAGCAGGTTTTTGTGCATGACGCCTCTCTGCCTATCTGCCTGCCTGCCTTCCTTATGGCAAGATTTGCTTTTCTAGACACATTGCTTGGAAAGCAATACTCACTACTTCTTTGCCTCTTTGTACCCTTTCAGGTTCATTAACCAGGTCAACCTGGCAGCTGTAACCATCCAGCGCTGGTACAGACGGCATTCACAGAGGCACAAGGAAGGAGTAGCTCAACTTGGGCACTTAATAGCTACTAAAAGAGAGGTCTGTCTGTTGCATGTGTGTCTTATGAAGAAGGCTTTTATGTTTCTACCCCTGGTAGTTAATGAAACACAGTTTCCCTGCCATGGAAGAGTACATCATAGACAAAGTTAGCCCTGCTACTAACGCTGGAATTCAAGGCTGAGGAGTAAACAAGCTTGGGAAGCTTTCTTCTACAGGAAAGTGACCCCCCCCCCCCCCCCACACACACACACTTACTTTTTGAACTCCTCAACCCTGGAAAGCAAAGTATTTGTGAGGCTCTGGCAGATTCTTCTTTCTTAGATTTCACTTAGCTTATGTAGCATGTTTTCTTCTGTGAAAGGAGAAGATAGGATAGTGCTTTCTCTGGATACTTCTGAAGAATAACTGTAGAATTGAGTGGGTACAACTAATGATTCAAGATTGCATCAAGTACATTTTGCTGTGTATCCAGAACAAGTTGCTGTGATTAGGTCATTTTGACCCTTCTGGTGTTCTGTCAGTGAAATTGTACCTCCTTGTTCTGCTATGACATTTGCTCTTTAAAAATAATAACCTTGTTTTGGAGTTATTCCCAGACAAAACAAGAAGCCTTGCTAGTTTTTCAGATCACCCAAGGCTTCATAATTTGGTGTCAGTCATACCTTCTTCAGATTTTTTGACAAGAAAACCTACTTGTCAAAGTAAATTATTCTGATTTACTGCAAATTATACTACTTATTTAAATATTCTACTTCTATGAACCAGTTCGACAAAGAACATGTAATAGTTTAGCAAAAATTAGAATAATTGACAGGCGTACTTAAGATACCTAATGTCTGATCCCTTGTCATTCTTTTCTCTAAAGACATGAAGTGAGAATTTTGACCTTAAAAACCCATTCTTTACAGCTACTCAACAAATGCCAATTTGGTATTTACAGCCCTCTGCTTTCTTCTGAAATGGATCTTATGTTCTGAAATTTGACAGTAGTTAAGGGAAAGTCTTCTTCTATAGCAGGGAAGCCCTGTTGTCAGTTAATTTCCCCACTTCTGTAACTGTCAGTACTCTGTTGTTGGAAGTTGTTGATCTTTTTTCCTGAGGGCCCTGTAACTTGCTGGTCATTTCAGAACAGGATGACATAAATTAAGAGCACCTTGCTATATAGTTAAATCATTTCTGTAGGTTGGATTCTCAAGGAGAGGAAAAACAAAATTCTTGTACCAGGAAGTTAGAGAAGCAGTTCATTCTGTCATATGCTACAATGGAATACTAATAATTGAACCTGAAGAAACAGCCCTTTTTGTTGTTTATTCTTAAGGAAAGGCAGCAGCAACTCACAGAGGAAGGCAATATCTTAGACTTGCAAAAGAGGCGAGATGAAGAGAGGAGGAAGATTCGAGAGGAGAAGGCACGTCTTGCTAGGAAAGCAGCCATCCTGGTATGAACTTGGTGACAACACTGTTAGTTTGAGCATGCAGGGAAATACTTCTGTATGTTTTCTTAATGTGTTAAACTAGGAGTTGGATCACAGTGGATTTGTTCTTAATTGTTACTAGTACTATATGTTGAGGAGCAAATGGACCATGACGTGGCACTAAAACCATTTTTTTTTCATACAGGAGCTGCAACAAAAGCGGGCCCAAAAAGCCTTGGATTCTCAGTGCATGGTTCAGGAGGAGTTAGCAGTGGTGAAAGAAGGCAAGAAAGCCTCAAGAAGAAAACCTGAAAAGGCTGGCTCTGTGAAGAATATCAGCCCTGCCAGCAGTATAATTAAAGCCAACAACACAGGTGAGAAATACTAGCAGATCTTGAAAGTGTAAATCCAGATAATTCTGGAATTTTGCTCTAGCCCAGCTCCCATGGACTTACCTTGGATCTGTTGGGCACAAAATCATCTTGTCAAATTGCCAAATGCAGTCGGAAAGTGTTTAATTATAGACTGCAGTGAGGAGGTGCAAACAGTATGTGCCGTGTCAGAGATTTTTAGGATAAGAAATACGTTCACAGAAGTGTAGATTGCCTAGGCAACCTACATGCTGATTTCTGCAATGTTTGGCTTACTGAGAGGCCCTGAGAAGATTACTTCAAAACAAACTAACTCCAGAGGTACCATAACTGAATTACACATCACAAGTGTTGTGGGTTACAGTTCAATTTGTTCCCTAAATACATAGTCACTGCCTCCATCTGTATTGGTTTGCCCAGTTACTTGGTATAAGGAAATCAACTAAGAGGCCAGTATGTACTGTCATTGGAAATTGGTGATCATCCCCCACAATTGCCATCAGACAAGCTCTATACTTTCATGTTTGTCATGGAAAAGATTTCCCAATCCAATTCTCAAACCCCTCTTGACATCCTTATGCAAGCTCCACCTGTACATTCTTGTGGGTACTGTTCCCACTATAGCAAATGTTTTCTGTTGTTGTTTACAGAAGCCAACTTCCACTTGGCAGTTACAGATACAGAAGAAAATTCTGTCATGGCATATCTGTCTGTTCCAGGACAAAACAAACAACCTGAAGAGCAGCCACAGGTGCCGCCTTCCTTTTTTCCCCATGTTGCTGAAAGAATAGATACCTTTTCTTTTACTCCCTCATTTCCCAGTTTACTCGTTTCCCAGTTTTCTTTGCTGTGGAAGATTCTGTTTAGCTGATAAGTGCCTGGATTGAAAAAGTTATCTACCTTCACTTTAATGAAACATTAATGATACACACGTGTAGCACCCTGAAAAGAGATTCTGATTTTAGTTTTATTGAGCCTGCAGTGGTGAATTAGTGTTAGTAACCAGAAAAGTTTAGAGTTAGATTTTCAAAAAAATGCTCATTTAGTAACAAAAAAATCTATAAGCCATCAGCAAAGAGAGAATTAAAGAAATAAAAAAATATTTATATTATGATTGAATGAAAAATATAACATACAGTGTAAAGTATAGAAATAGTTTTCTACTATTTTAGAGGACAAGATAGTACATAAGAAATACCTGTATAAAGACAGAAGTCATTTGTGCAAGAATAATGGATTAAGATCATTATCTTCATAAGAAACCTCAACTAATCAACAAATCATATTGCTGTCTAATATTTTGTCCTAAAAGTTCCAGTAAAGTAGTTAAAGTGTATTCAGTTTAACGGGCCAGATGCAAAAAAAACTAAAGCTTATTCCAAACAGGAGAGATGGACCTCAGGTGTTCTCAACTAAATCAGATTGTTTTTTTGTTTACATGCTTAATAACCAGAGTCTTTAATGTTGTGTACAGATAAAAGCAAAATAAGTCAACATCAAAATATTTTTTTAATCGGATTCAAACAAAATAAAACTAGTATTTTGGGTTTTCTTTTTGTAATAGAACTGAAAGGAAAAGAAAGCAAAAGAGATAACATGGTGCATATACCTAAACAAAAATATTTGGGAAATTTTAAATGTCTGAACCTGTCACCAGAATGTACATCATTGTTAAGGATACCCAGATATCATCCCTGTAAAGCTTAGCTCACTTCTAACCACCCAACTCAGAGAGTCCTGGAGGGGACTTCAGCTAAACATCTTCAGAACCTGATATAGAACAAGGTACTCCTTCAAGTAACATGACCCTAAACCGTTTAGGACTTTAATAGTTCAGATAAATATAGAAAAGTCACTTGAAAATAAACTAGTGAAAGTTCAGCTTCACAACAGAATAAAATACATTGTATAATTAAAAACCAAAAGAAATTGATTCCCTTCAAATTAAACATGAGCCAGATATCTAGCCCAAAAAATTACTTTAACTTTCATCCTAAAACTATGCAACAAATAAAAATCAGTTAACAAATTGAAACTCATCAAAAATATAACACACCTTCAGTTACTGAGACTTGACATTTTAGTTGTACCTTTTCCCAGCTTATTTTATTACCATTTCTGTGCTGGATTGATGAAGGACATTGAGAGACAGACATTTCAAAGAACTCTTTTCTTTTTTCTTTCAAAAAACTGAGATGTTCAAAAGTTGTTGTTGTTTTTTTTGTCATGTCAGGAGCAACCTAAAAACCTGCAAGTCGCTTCTGGTGTGAGAGAATTGGCCGTCTGCAAGGACGTTGCCCAGGGGAAGCCCAGATGATTTGATGTTTTATCATCCTTGTGGGAGGCTTCTCTCGTGTCCCCGCATGAGGAGCTGGAGCTGATAAAGGGAGCTCATCCGCCTCTCCCCAGATTCGAACCTGTGACCTGTCGGTCTTCAGTCCTGTCGACACAGGGGTTTAACACACTGCGCCACCGGGGGATCCCGGTAGTACCTGTGCATGTGTGAGGTCTGCCATTATCACGAGTTAGGAGTATCATATTTGTATGCTCTTCCACCCTGATGTGTTGATTAAACTTGGCTTTATATCAGCGTGTTGCCTCTTGCATCACAGCATTCAAGCCGATGGTTTGCCCTCCAGGACAATAGATCTGCTTAGAAAATCAAGCTATGAGCCAGACTTCTCTCTAGATATCAGTTTTTCTCCATAACTTCTATAGCCCTGTCTTCCCAGTGCACCTTCTCACCCATTCATCTATTGTCAGCTACACATTCTTGATCCAGTCTTACTGTGTCTGCTTTTCTCTGTTGCTTAGGATGTCACCTCTGGAAAGGTGGCCAGTGAAGACCTGGAAACTATGATCACGACAGCCAGCAGAGCCCAGTCCAAAGTGACCCTTAATGAGCTACTAGACACCCTAAAGCTGTTGGAAGAAGAGCCAGAGTTTCTGTCACCACCAAAGACCAGCAAAGAGGATAAATATGCTTGGATAGACGGGGTAACTGGATTTGGTGAACCAGACATCTTCTTACTTTTGTCTATGGGTCTTTTTCCTTTGGTTGTGTTGAAATGTTACTCTGAATTAACAAACAAACAAATTGTTTGCAGAGCTTGTGTTTCAGGAGGTGTTTCCTTCTAGGGCAGAAAAACTATGCAAATGAGAGAGAGGTTCCCTTATGCTTATAACATTTTAACAAGCCTTTGGGGTGGGGGCAAATTATGAACTTCAATGGCTCCTACTAACCCAAAACACCCAGGATGGTATTGCTTATGCAACTATCTCTAAGTAAAATAAGTTTGGTGAAAGTGTTCTCTTGTATCTAAAAACTTCTGTCTTCTATTTACTCATGTTTGCATCCAATAATGTGCAGCTGAAGTGAACCAGAATTCATTATCCTGGGAAGTCTAGTTCATATGGGCAAGCTAATGTCCACAACAATTTCATATTTATCCACCATCTGTAAATTAATTTCCTCTGTTCTCTTTTGCTATTGTTGTCAGAAACATCCTGACATTTTCCCTCTCAACACAGGGGGCAAACTCCAATTCCTTGACTGCTGACAATTTGGAGAAGTTTGGGAAACTGAACTGCTCCCTGGGAGTCCCCGAGGAAGGCACATTACTCTCAGAAGCCAAACTTCAGAGCATCATTAGCTTTTTGGATGAGATGGAAAAATCAGAGCAGGAGCGACCTAGGTCTGCTGCCTCTGCTTCACACCGAGAGGTGAGCTTCCAAAGAAATTCTGTGTTTTTTCAATAGACATAGGTATAGTCATTTTACAAGAAATGGTTATTTGTCCCCAGCTTGAAGAAATGGGGGAAAAAACATTGAGTTTGTAAAATCATGCAATCATCTTTAGATAAGAGCTACGTCTTGCTACTATATCGGCTTCCTTCTAGCACAAATGGCCGATCTTGTCATCTGCTGTGATGACCAATGAGAAGCCTGGGATAATTGGTTCTGCCTCAGGAAATAAAGGGTATGGATTTCAACCAGTAAGATTTGGGTTGAATTTTTTGGGAAAGATGTTCCTTATAAAGGGGAAAACTTGGGGTACCTATTTATTAGACTACTGAGCACTAAAATGAATACTAGCAGTGACTGCATCTCATTGTCATCATGCTCCCTTGCTGGTTATCTCTCAGGGGATCTTGTCAGAAGAAGAGCTAGCCCACCTGGAGCAGGCCTCAGCCGTTGCCACAGAAGTTACCAGTTCTATCATGAGGTTGAAACTGGAAGTAGAAGAGAAGAAGAGAGCCATCACGTTGCTACAAACGGCGCTGGTGGGTGACGAGAGCCCAATTCCGGGGCAGGTCTGCATGTGCACAGAAGAGGGAAAGATTGACACAATGTACAGCAAAGCCTTAGGTTATGTTACATGTGTCATCCCGAGAAACCAGAAGGGCGGAGCCCTGCTCTCTCTGCCACCTTTGTGAACTCAGACTCACCCTTGAGCATCTTCATGGGCAGAGTCTCTGCGTAGGGATCAGTGTGCCTTTGATCTCTTCTCCCCAGCTCCTCTCTCCCTCCCTCCCCCTGGATTTAATTTGACAATTCTGCATAGCCTAGTATGTGGGTGTTCTTAAAATGCCCTGGTTATTGCCCCTTGTCCTGGCAGGCTCAGCAGCGGGAGCTGACTGTGCGACATGTCAAAGAGACAGAGAAGGAATTGAGCCACCAGCTGGCTTTGCAGAGGGAGCAGTATGAGGCAGCTATCCAACGGCACCTGGCTTTCATTGACCAGGTAACATCGCACCCCCTTTTCTTGTTTGTAAACAGACAGGGCCTGGAAGATAGAGATATTATCCTATCCATTCTGTTTACCATCTGCTTGCTAGACTCCCTTGTGTTTCTATGTCAGTGGACATAACCAATTGACTGCACTGTGCTTGACTAAGATACAGGCGGATGAGTGGGTGAATAGGAAGATATCTCCTATATCAAATGTCAGCTTGAATTCATTTGCTCTATGATGGCCAGTTAGTGTCCCACTATATGAAATTCAGTTGCTTCCTTATATCTTTCCTTTTATTCAATCTTCAGCTCATCGATGATAAGAAAACTTTGAATGAGAAATGTGAAGCAGTTGTGACTGAACTGAAACAAGTGGATCAGAAATACACAAAGAAAATTGCTCAAATGCAGGAGCAGCATGAGCTGGTGAGGAAATTGCATTAGTACTGTGGTGGTGGGATTGCAAAAAACAAACTCGATAGAGTACTTAAATGTTTTCCATTCAATCATTTAGAATCCAAAAAGTGTTTTAGTTGTCCCGTAGAGAATACCTGTTCTGCCAATGAGAGATACACATTTTTGGAAAAGGAAGGAAATTCCTAGACTGCCTATAATAAAGAAGGTACATTATTAACACAATGGGGTTCTTCTCCCCTTTTCAATCTATTCAGTGCAGAAGGTCTCCAACTGCATTGTAACAACATTTATTGGAAGACTGGATGAACTCAGCACATTTGTTTTTCCTCCATGTTGGAACAATACACTTTATTGGACTGAAATGCAGAGGGAGTGGTATAGTTGCTGATTCTTAAGCATAGTATGCCAGGCTGTATCCATGTCACTCTGCTTGGAGTCAGTACTTGCTTTCTTCCGATTCAGCTGCTACTTTTAAGCTGAAATAAGAGGTATTCATATTTGGAATAAATACAAGTCACTTAATTTTGATTAAAAATCTAAATACAACTTAGAACTCTTTAAAAAATCGCCTGGCTTGACCAAATATCCTGAAGTTGGAGAAGTAACTACAAAGTGCATTGTTTTCACACTGTGTCTGTGAAATAAATATTATAGTCTTTGCTAGTTTTTCTGAGTTAGTGGATTCATACAGAGGTATCTTCGATGAAACCTCCTGGGCCCAGTGTCAATTCATCCTCCTTTTCTCCGAACCAACACTTACACTGAGTGAAACTGGTTCAAAACTAGCTATGCAGCTTGGGTAATGCATGTTAGATTATCATTCTTTGGACGGCAGGAGGAGCAATCCACTACAGTTGTTTTTGGAGTGGTTAGAATTTAAATTTAGTGCTGATTAGGTTGACAACAGCTTTGTGTAAACGTCTGAATTTCAGTTATTCAAGAACCCAGTCATAGTGGTTTGCTCCTCCTGTCATCCTAGAATGAACAATTTCTCAGTCTTGACTATTATATAGGATGGGTGCTCATCAGCATAGGTATGTACAGGAGCATCATGCTGATGATATAAAATGAGAAAAGACATGTGTAGCTGAGCAAGGAATGTGCTACCATTCCCTGATACTTGGGTTAATCCCAAACAAGAGTGTACAACACTTTTATCTTTTTCTATTCATCCACAGAAACATGCTTCACTGGTAGCCATTCAATCCTCATGTTGCAATCCAACCTTTTTAGAAAGATTTATTTTGATCAAGTGTCTGTGGAAAGGTGGGTGTAATCAGTAAATCACAGTGGTCCAGACTCATCTGTTAGTAATTTGCAACATTCATTAAGCAGAGATCTTTACTGAAGCTTTTCCATATGCCTTTATAGTTGCCCCTTGGTAGAAGCATGATGTTGGACTTTTTATCTGATATGATAATGCCTTACTTTTTTTAATGATCTTACTAGTGACAGTATCATAACACTACAGACAGGAGTATGTGTCGATACCATGCTTCTTATCTTTGTTTCATAGTAGTTGAAGGAGCGGAAACTGCAGAGAAGATGGGATGTTTTGTGTCACTTTGATTTCAAGTCATTTCCGACCCATGGCAACACTATCACAGGGCTTTCTTGGCTAGATTTGTTCAGAAGAGGCTTGTGTTGTTGTTTTCTAAGACTGAGAGTGTGTGACTTGCCTAAGGTCACCAAGTAGGTTCGTGACTGAGTAGGGTTTCAGACCCTGGTCTCATAGTCCAGTGCTCAGACCATCACAATATGATGGTTCAAGGGGGATGGCCATCAGCTTTAGATTTGCATTAGCACTTTTTCCTGCATTAAGGAGGGACCTTAGTTTCTTTTAACTGTTTTGGTTCTTTGGTGGAAGTCCTCTTAATGCTTGGAATAGTCTTGTTGTAGGAAGTCCTTTGTACAGATGCAATAGTCCAGCTGGTCCATTTGTTGCAAAAGGATGTGTTCCAAGTGGCTTTCCGTTTTCTAAGGAATACGCTTGTCTTCTGCATCAGCTGCTTCCTTGCATCCTTCCTTCAACGGTCTTTAGTTCATGCTCTTTCCATTTCCCTCTTGCTCTTACTTCTCCTCTTTCTCTTTAGGTCTGGCGCACTTTGGGTCCCCTCTGTGAGGTAAACCTTTTCTGTGTACAGTCTTCAGATTCAGACTTTGTCTCTTTCACTTTTCTGGATCCTATGAGTGCAATTGCCACTGAATTGTTGAGGTGGTACCAAGATTTCTCTTCTTTTGGCCATAGAGATAGAATGGATATTAGCAAAAAGCTGTTCCTTGATAGTGATACACTGCATATATCTGCTTCAGTGAACACATCAGACATTATGCAAGAAAGAAACCATTATTTAACATTCATCCTTACTGTTCAAATGAACAGCTGTTTGGTAAAGTTGCCTATGAAATAGTCCTCGCAAATATTTTTCAAGTACTTTGGCATGTGTTATTGTCTACACATTATTTGGAGTGGTGCATTATAGGCACAAGTTCAGGTACCTTCTTAGTTTATAAGTTGGAGGAGATGAGTGTGCTGAACACAGATATGACTAGGTGAAGACAGTACTGCTTTCTGACACCTCTTAGCCTGGTACTTTCATTGCTGCATATTGTTAGTATTCAGGGAAGATATATATGATCTGAGGTTTACTGTTGTTTTCCTTTTCTTAACATTCAGGAAATCAAAAAGCTGAAAGAGCTCATGAGCGCCACAGAAAAAATCCGCAGGGAGAAATGGATTGATGAAAAAACCAAGAAGATCAAAGAGATCACTGTTAAAGGTATATATGGACTTTCATGGGTGTGTTGTATTCTTGTATAAGGAACTGCCATTTCACCATGGAGTTATTGGTACCACAGGTTTGATCCTTGTTAGTACTGTTGATTCCCTGCTCTTAAACTGGAGCCACGAAACAGATCAAATTTCATCCCTTGTGTAGGACAAAGGAAAATCTTCCTTTTTCTTTGACTTGTATCCTGCCTTTCTCCTGGCACAAATCTCCTGGCCAGATTTGTTGATTTTAGCTAATAGTATTTCTATTTTAAGGTATTCCTATTAGAAGCAGAGGTCAGATAGTTCCTTGCTAATCTCTTTCTCTAGCTCAGTTCTAATTATCAACATATTGCCGGCTTTGTTGTTGTTTTGCCACTGAAATCATGGTGACAGAACACCCATAGGATTGGAAGATTCTTTTGTTATCCATATCATAGACTTCAAGCCTGAAATTCAGTAAATTGATTAACTGTCAGGAAGATGTTGGTGAACATCAGTTTTCTTTGTGTGAAGAAAATGATCTGTGAATAAAGAATGCAGATCTGCATAAAAGTATTTATTAGAATGTACTTTAATTGCCACCAGAGCCCCTGGTTAAACAGCTGAACTGCTGAACTTGCTGACCAAAAGGTCAGTGATTCAAATCCGGGAAACAAGGCGAGCTCCCACTGTAAGCCTCAGCTTCTGTCAACCTAGTAGTTCAAAAACATGCAAATGTGAGCTGTTCAATAGGTACTGCTTTGACAGGAAGGTAACGGCACTCCGTGCAGTCATACTGGCCACATGACCTTGGAGGTGTCTACGGACAACGCCAGCTCTTCGGCTTAGAAATGGAGATGAGCCTCACCTCCCAGAGTTGGACATGACTAGACTTAATGTCAAGGGGAAACAGTTACCTTTTTAATTTAATGGTGTTATGCGTTTTGAAGAGGAATGAATACAGAGCAAAAGGTAGAAACTTACCAAGACAAAGGCGCACCAGGCAAGCCCTTGTTGTGACCGCCTTCCACCTGGAAATCTATGTCCTCATTGTGAAAGTCCATGTGGGTTCAGAATACATCACTTGGAAGATATTCATACTCAGCCGTAAGTGATTGTCTGTGGTGATGATGATGGCAGTAATAGTTATATGCAGAGGTTAGCTATTTTGGCAAGTGATAGTGCTAGAAAAAGAGGCCATAGGGTAGATTAGAGAGTGGGTTTGCTGTGGTAGTATGCACAAAAATATACATATAGGCAATCTACAGCTCTCTCATGTTCACCGTTTCCCCCATTCAGGTCTGGAACCCGAGATCCAGAAATTGATTGCTAAACATAAGCTAGAGATCAAAAAATTGAAAGCACTGCATGAAGCAGAGTTGCTACAGTCAGATGAACGAGCTGCCCAGCGCTACATCCGCCAAACTGAGGAGCTGAGGGAGATGCTGGAGCATGAAAAAGAAGAGCAGGGACAGCACGAGAGAGAACTGGCAAAGCAACGGTATGAAGGGAGCAGGGAAGGCAAGGATGGGAAAATGTAAGAGGACCATTGCAAAAGAAGGGTCTGGGTTCATGGCAGCATTTCAGGACTGGCCTTATGGAGGAGCTGTGCATAAAAACAGATGGTAACAAAGTCAACTACTTGTTTCTAGTATTCCTTCTTGATGGTTTTGTTGCTAAAGCATTCTCTTTCAGAAAGTGACATTCCAACTCGGGTTCACTTTACAGGTGATACCTATCTTAAAAACTGGATGTAGATTCATGCACTGCACTGTGTATTGCTGTGTGTGTGTATCTGGCATACAGATGAGCATTTGCCATTAACTTGCATTGTATATCTCTGCCTATAAACTGCACTGTAGTGTTATTCTCTTCCCAGTCTTGGAATCAAAGAGCAGGTGCTTGGTATTGTTCTATGGGGGTGGGGCAGCAAGTAAATAGACTAGGCTGTGAGTGGCATTCTTTGAAAAATACCTTCTCTTACCTTTATAGGCTTTGTGTTGAGCTTTTAGTCAAGATTTCCTTGTGGCCTCTACTGTAGGGCTTTTCTTTTCTGCTGTTTTCATGCCTTCTAAAGGAAATCCAGTCCCACATTTTAGTCCTAAGCCTCATGGCTGAATTGATTCATGGCCTTTTATATCCCTCAAAAAGATGGTCTGTCCTCTTTCATTTTCTCTTAGCAGAGACAATCGCTGACCTTGTTGCTTGCCCTTAAATATTGGGCCAGGCCAAAGTAACAGGTCTCTTGGTAGTGCCCTGTCTGAAATAGTCCTTCTACACAGGTATGAGAAGCAGCTGGAGCAAGAGGAACAAGCTTTACAGCAGCAGCGGCGTCGGCTATACAGTGAAGTGGCTGAGGAGAAAGAGAGGCTCAATCAGCATGCAGCCAGGTGAGAGGACGCATGCTGAGTTCAGAAATGAAATGTATATCTAGAATCCATATGGTTTGAAGTGCAGACCACAGGGAAAGAACCCACAAAGTATTTTAATATCGCAACAGAGTAACAGAGCTCAGGACCCATATCAAACGTGTATTGTTTCCATCATCAGAATGTCATATTCCGAACATAAAACCCAACTGAGATTGGAGCCGTTTCTTTCATTTACAGAGGAGATCCTTACAAGAATAAAAATGTTTGTATATGTGACTTCCTCTTGCATTAAAATGTACTAGAAACCTGGTGGCCAGGTCCTTTGGGCAACAAGAAGCCCTCTCCCTATTATCCTGCATTGGAGATCAGTTTTCCTCTGTTTATCTTGAAATGATGTTTGTTCAGCCCCAGGTTAGGTTTATAACAATATTGATCTCTGTTCTGCAGGCAACGGGCTGAGCTGGAGGATCTGCGGCGGCAGCTAGAAGAGAACAGCTCTGTTGTCACCAAAGCTTTGAAGGAGGAATATGAGAAAGGGAAGGAAGAGCAGGAGCGACGCCATCAGGTCTGTGGTCTTTCTATAACCTTTGGGATTTCTGCCTGTTTTCAAACATATTTTATCACTTACCAGTAACTAAGGGGTTTTTTTTCTTCATGTTCTGACCTCTCCCTACTTTCCACAGCTGATGCTCTATTTTTTAAAGTACGTCTACATCTGTTGATCAAAGGGAATCAATTCCCCCTGATTTCCCAGCAAACAACCTCATGTTTCAAATTATGCAGCAATGCTCTGCATTAGACCTCTTCCTACCCTTTTGAGTTTGGACACTTTCTCACAGAAGGAACGTCATGTAGCATCCTGTACAGGACAGCAGTAGACTTACTCTTTCAAGATTTTTTTCTGTCAGAGAACTCTGAATATAAGTTGTCTAGGACAGGAAAGTAGAAAACCCTTTCCTCCTATAATCCTCACTGGCCATGTCAGTTCTAATTGATTGTTCTAGGGCTAATCCAAATCTTTTACAGCACCTTACTTTAGAGCAGGCACCCTCAGACTGCAGTCCTTCAGCTGTTTGGGCCTCCCCCCCCCCCCCCGAGTTTCTGGGAGTTGGAGGCCAAAACAGCTTTAGTGCATTCAAGTACAGCCTCATTCTCCTTCCAGCCTCTTTCCTGTTCAGTGAGGAACAGGACTTGGGTTGAAAGGCAAGGACACATAGAAACAGGCAAGCAGATTGGTATTTTGTCAGCCAGCTTGACTAACAAACCTATTTACCCATGAAGACCTTGAACCCACCATACAGAATGAGGCTGGAAACATAGGATAATTTTTAAAACAGTTAATGGTAGTAAAACATTGGCTTCCCTGCTATTTACTTGAATGTTTTGTGTCCCCCTTCTTCTTTGCTGTCTTAAAGGATTTAAAGTTGATAAGGAATAAAGGGAAAGCTGTCTTCAGCTCTGCCCTTTTGTTTGCTACAGGTGAAGACTGTCTTCACCAACGCTCATAACTTGCAGGGCAAAAACTGGAATGATCTTAATCTAGTACTCCTTAATCCACATCCTTCAGTTGCTAATATCTAGCTATGCTAAAAGAATAATGGAATTTTATTCTAGATGATTCAGTGATTCCTTTTCAGAATCATCCAGTCAAATTATGTCATGCCTTGTATTCTGGAGAGAGGAAGGGGACTTTGGGAGGAGACTTTGTTTCTCTTACTTAGTGTGTTTCTTCCTTCCTCAAGGCAGAGGTTCAGGCCCTAAAGGTACAGCTGGAAATAGAGAAGCAGGCTTGGGAAGCCAACTATCTGAAAAAGGAGGTAATTTTATTGTTTCACTCTTTAAGTCATATTCACTCATATTTCATTGTTCAAGTTAAACTTGTGTGGTGTTTCTTGCACTGTTCTCAGGAAGCCTGGTTGCTCACTCGGGAGCGAGAGTTGAGAGAGGAAGTTCGGAAAGAGAGGGACAAGGAGATTGAACTGGTAATACAGCGGCTAGAAGCTGACATGTCCTCCTCCAAGGAGGAGTGTGAGAGAGTCACAGAAAACAGGTAAAGCATTGGTATATGAGAGTGAGAGCTGGTTGCCACAGTTTTTACCTGCACTTCCTGAAATGTTCTTTATAAAGCTGTCTGATTTTGTTTGTCATTGTGCACCATGGTCTTCAGTTGGGCCTGCTTGCTCAGGAGAGAGGTATTTGCAATTAGATTTGTGTATTTGTACAGCTTGTTTAAAAATCTGGGTATCTGCTTTTTGAGAAATCTTGGTTTACCTTTTGGAAATCCTCATTTGCTAGCCGTTCTTAACTTGTGGTCCATGGACCCCTGTGGGCCACAGTGTTCTCACAGGAGGGGCACAAAGAAAACAAAGAAAGAGTCTAAATCAGGCGTGGACAAACTTCGGCCCTCTAGGCGTTTTGGACTTACTGGCTGTTAGGAATAATGGGAGTTTAGGTTCAAAACACCTGGAGGGCTGAAGTTTGCCCCATGCCTACTCTAGAGTGTAGGAAAGTGTTTCCTGACCAGGTTGTGAGTGTGCTCTTGGTTGTGCTATGTGACATCAATGGGCTTGCTCTCTCCCTCTCCCCCTCTGCCACTGGGAAGCAAATCAATTGACCTCACAACTCCTCTCTTTTGCCCCTATCCCTAGTCTCAGGATGGCATCTAGTCAAGGACGGGAAGGGAGACTGTGCCTGTGCCTCCACCCTCTGTGGGTTTTTTTGTTTTTGTTTTTTTATTTTGTCATGTCAGGAGCGACTTGAGAAACTGCAAGTCGCTTCTGGTGTGAGAGAATTGGCTGTCTGCAAAGACGTTGCCCAGGGGATGCCCTGATGTTTTGATGTTTTATCCTTGTGGGAGGCTTCTCTCATGTCCCCACATGAGGAGCTGGAGCTGATAGAGGGAGTACATCCGCGCTCTCCCTGGATTCGAACCTGTGACCTGTCGGTCTTCAGTCCTGCCGGCACAAGGGTTTAACCCACTGCGCCACCACCTACCCTCTGTGTTGAGCAACTGTTGAATACATATTTGATTCATGTTATGGTTTTAAATCTTGAGTTGAGTCTTGGTGGTCCATGGCAATAAAGGAGATTTAAGAGTAGCTCCTGGTTAAAAAAAAGTTAAGAATCACTGTTGTAAACTATTATAGTTCCTGTTAGGCTCCAAAGAAGATGTACCAGTAGATTTCCTTCTGTATTCGTCTGGTTGAGTCTTCTTGTGCCCCATTCTCTTTTTTATTGCTTTCTGCAAAGTGCCAAACTGCTTAAAGTAAAAGGTAATCACCTTGAGTTTGCTGGTTAGATCACCATGATTTCTTTGTGACTAGATATCTCAGTTCTTCTCTTCAGATTTTAATGTATAGACTAATTTCCATTCCTATAGAGTTAGTTACTCATCTTCATTGCAGTTGCTGTTGCTGCAGAATTCAAATTTTCTGTGTCAGGCCCTGCAAGGAGGTGTTATATTGTGTGTTTCAGCCTTAAAGATAGATAAACTTAACTGGAAACAGTTTCCTTCCTTAACACATTATATTCAGAATACTGGTGAAGTAATAATTTATATATTTTTGTTGCATTGCCTTGTTTGTCCTTAGTGGTGATGAAATGCTCCACAATGTGAGCCCCAAACCAGTTTCTACAGAACACTGAAAACTCCTCATCTCTCTGGCTGTGTATCCGACAAATGTATGCTCAGAAAGATGATGGCTGGAATGGGTTGTGCAGGATAGTAAAGAGCTTGTACTGTCCTAGGGTTTTTTTTATTGATTTGAATGCTAAATGTTGCGTTTTTGGACTGTGGTTGTATTCTTTTGTTCTTGCCATATTTTGCTTTGTATTAAACATCAAGTTATCTACAGCCACTACAGTCATACAATGATACTGATATTATAATTTTAATGTTTTCATAATTTAAAAGTCAGCTCAGCAGTTAGTCATAAAGTCTTTGTTTTTGCTATTCAGACTAAAGAGAGCGCGGGACAAATATGAAGCAGAGCTGCAAGAACTGGAACGGTCAGAACGCCGGCTCCAAGAGCGCTGCAATGAACTGAAGGGGCGTCTGGCAGAGGCAGAAGGGGAGACTCTCCGTCTACAGAGCCTGCTGCGTCATAAGGAACAGGAGGCAGAGGATATCCGAAAGGTGAGTGCTTGGAAAGGTTCTTGGTTTTGGATAATACCAAGTGGTATAAACTGCTGGGAACTCTTTTTCAGGATTAGATAGATCTAAGGATAAAAATATTTTGGCCCTGGGGGACACTTTGAGCCTTGGCCTCTTTGAAACACCTGGTTCTTCATTGTGCATATTCTGTACACCTGGAGCCTGAATCCCTCTCTCTGTGCTTGGTGTAACAGGTAAGGGACCAGCTAGCTCAGGAACGCAGCAGCCTTTCTGAGGTTATACGGCAGGAGTTTGCTGACCGGTTGGTGAGCACAGAAGAGGAAAACAAACGGCTCAAGGCAGAGATGGCTGAACTTCGTGCCCGCCAACGCTTAGAACTGGACAGAGTGACCCGGGACAAGGAAGAAGAGCTGGAAGAAGTGCATAAGAGGTGGTCCTTGTTCTTGCTTTCTTTATAGATATTCAGAGTTGACCTAGTTCTGTAATAGTGCTAAAACTATGAGTTGACATGTCTCAGATTATTTTTGTGGCTGTCATCATTCCCTCTCTCTCATGCTATCATCTATTCACAGCATATGTGTCCTAGCTGATGGTTTGCTGAGTTACAAACTAACCAGTTCTGTTTTAGTGCTACACCAAGCAGTCACATAGTAGAAGATACTCCTGTGGCATGTCAGGGATGATGAAACTCCACACTAAAAAGGGAGGCCAAAATTATGTAACAAAATAATTACATTTCTGCCCCAAGAAAAGCTGATGTATCTGGCCTTTGCAGAAGTATGCAAGTCCAAAAATGCCATGAATAATGGGTTTGCCATTAGTTGATGGCTAACTTGAAAGCAGAGAGATGAGGAGAGTGATGAAGCAATGCACATGTCCAGCACAGCTGCTAGAATTCAGAGCCATAGTTCTGTTAGTCCAAACCAGGATGCAAAAGGATCTTGTAGCATCTTTGAAAATGAGAAATATTAGTTGCATATGTTTTGTAGATTTAAATCTGCCTTATCAGATGCATGGAGAGAAGTGCCTGGGAGCAGAACTTTATGAGCAGGTTATATGATAGGAGTAGAAGTGTCAACAGCTGTGGGTATGGTGATAAGTAGCCAAGGTGAGTAGATAGCCATATGAATGGTGAAGGGCATTACTGGAATGTAATGTGACGTTGGCTTGGAGCCAGAAAGGAAATGTGATAAACTGGCTAAGAGAGGCTGGGATGTTAACTAGAAGCCATGTCTCTGTTCAGCCCACTGTTGATGGCCTGGAATTTGTGGATATGTTCCAATTTTGCAGTGTCTCTTTCCAGCCTTCCTTTGTATTGTTTTTTTTAAGGACTTTTGTGCTGAGGTCTGAGATGGAATGGCAAGGAAGAGGGAAGTGTGCTGTAGCTGCTTTTTGTGTATTCCCATTCCTCTTTTATGTGCATTTGTCTTATGGTGCTGCAATGATCCCTTTCCAGAAGCAAAGCTGGTTATATTTGCTTAAAAACTAGTATCTCTCTCTTATTCTTAAAGAAGACCACGCAATAGGTAGAGTAGGACATCTTGTTCTACCAGCTAATGGTTTTACATGCATCTTCCTCCAGAGAGCCTACCTACTTTGCTAGTGTATTTTCCTCATTAATTGCATTATTTTACCACACACTCAAAAATCTGATCCCGGCACACACCCAGCTTTGCTTAGGGCAAAATCTTTATATTAGGATGGGCAAAGCATGGTTTTCCAGATGTACTTGGAATCCATCCCCAACAACCCCTTACCATTGACAACATGGACTAGGGCTGATTGGAACAGCTCTCCAGCAATGTCTGGAGTGGGGGATTTTGCCCATCCCTGGTTTATAAGGGGTGGTGATGGCCGACAGGGAGCTCTGGCGTGGGCTGGTCCATGAGGTCATGAAGAATTGGAAGCGACTGAATGAATAAACAACAACAACTGGTTTATAAAACTTCTCACTTGGTTTGGAGCAGCAGAGCAGCCAGGAAAAATCAACCTGGTTGTTTAATGGCATCTTTTAGCATCACAGATGCCTGTAACCTAAAGAAATCACAGCTTTTCCCCAATGTTTTGTGTTGCATATCTCAAAGTACCATGCCTGTTCTTCATGCTTGCATAGTGTTTTTACAAATTACTGCATGGGACAAATCAGGAACGTGGCCTTTTCCCGCATGACACTGACACTGGCCATTTTATGGAAAGCGCTTCACAAGATTTGAGGGCTTTTAAGGAAGCTTAAAGAAAAGACAGTAGTCCTTCTAGAATTTGAGTACACTTCTTTTTTGTCTTTTCCCCAGAATCTGATTGTGATAGCTTTATTGTTAAATACCTGGGTTTCATTCTGGGTTTTGCCTTCTCTGTAGGGTGAAAACAGCAATTGTGAAGAAAGAGGAGGCCGTCAGTACCCTCCGGAAACAGTATGAGGTGAGCTTCTTTGAGGGCTGCAAGGTTCTTTGATTTTGTCCGGTTAAATCTTAATTTTAATGTGAACAGGTAAAGAATATGATGATGAGAATTGGCCCTCTGCCATGTAACGTGAAGTTGACCCTTGAGTTAATATTGCAGAACATGAGTGAATCTAGATGTACATTTGTATCATAAAGTATTTAACAACTATTGTAATAAGGAAATGTATTAATAATTCTTAACAATGTAGAGAAAATAAGATGGCTTCCATTAATATTTCCCATGACATCCTAAAGCAACAATCTGGTAATTTTCTCCCTGTCACTTGATATTTAGCTTTATGTTTTTCTAACTCTTAGAACCATATTATCAGTCTACAAAATAGTTTTATTTCTTCCAAATCTGTTTGAGATTACTGGAGAATGACACATCAGGTGGACTATCCTCTGAACAAAATGCAGCTCCTGTCTGAGTATATCTAAAGCCAGTGGCCCATCCTTCCTAGTATTCTGTCCCTTGTAGTAACCAAGAGTGGATGTTTTGGAAAGGAGGCAGGGAAGATCTAGCTGTCACGCACACACTGATGTATAAGGCTGTTTTAGAAGTAGTAAGATGCACACTCAGTCTTGCCCTCCTTTTTCTCCTCCAGTGGTATTTGTTCAACTGAATTCCCTTTTCTTTGCAGGCGGCTGTGAAAAGAGCAGATCATTTAGAAGCCCTCTTGGACCAACAGCGAAAACAGTTGCTAGCAACCAAGTAGTAACCGTGCCAGTAGTCTTATAAGGGAAGAATGTCATGATCATGCACAGGAAAAGAAAGTGGCGTGCTGTGATCTCCAAGAGACTAAGATAAAATGAATGCTGATCTGTCTGTGACTGGGAGGGATTCGTGTTCTCTTTCTCTGTCACTCTCGTTAATAATTATTATTTCTTAATTTGTTATGTTACTTTGTGCCTACGATCTGACCTCGTGTACAAGAAACCTGGGCTGCATCCCAGTTCTTGCTGATGTATTTTGACAGTAAAATCCAGCCAATTTTGTAAGAGGTCAGTCTCACCATGATCTTTCGCTTAGAAGCCCATCCTATTTGCGGAGAAGGGTGGGAGGCTAGGCTTTGCCGCTCAGAAGATACCTGCCTGTTACTGGATCCTACACGGGTCAGATACCACTAGCTCAAAATCTTATCAGCAGTTTTTGTCTCACAGTTTTTTGGGAAATGTTTTGGGTCAGACCAAGACACCTGGTAAATTCCATCCCTTGTTTGGATTACATGTATTCTTCCTTGCATCCCGTTAAGAGGGATAAGCCTATGATTTTGGTTTGCTAGTGTCGGAAAGGGCCTCTCTCTAGTCTTTTTCACTATGGAATTGAGTTTGATGTGGTGGAGGGCAGAACAAGAAGAGGACGTTACTCATAGAATTGAGAAGGAAATGTTTTCCTATGTCAGAATATATTGGTGCCTTTCCTGTGTCAAATTTATTGGTACTGTGTGTTTCCTATGACAGATGCACAACATGTGGGCCCAGGCTCCTACCTTTATAGCAGAAGTCAACTTGCTTTTTCCTACAACTTTTTAAGGGCCCTGCAAGTGGTGGTTGGGGGGACGGGACAGGACAGTGTGATCTGACTTCAGAAACTGCTGATCATCTACTAACGAGTGAATTGTTCTCAGTGGAGATTGCTATGTAGTGGGAACAAGCTGAGTTGGAGGTGGATGGAGAAGGATTGTAGGCATGTTCTTAGGGGTGGGACACAGCTCCGGACACATGAAACATGTCAGGCCAAGTAAGCTATGACTTCTGATGTACACCATGCAGATCTCTTCTACGTGTGATAAACTGCAAGGCTGAGGAAGATTTCATTCCGCTAAATTCTGAATTACTTAGGTAAATTACTGCACTCTTGAAATTCCAGATAGCTTCATATGTAATGAACAAAAAAGTCTCTTAAATTATGTTCTTCCGATTCAGAAAGAAATATGTATGCTATTGATGAAAAGAGGTCACACACACTGGTTGCAATCCACTGTGGCTCACAACAGTGTAGTAGTTTTACATGCAAACCTGTATTGAGCTGAGCCACACTCCACCCACCCAGACTTGCCCCCTCATTTCTGCACAGCTGTCATGTGCCCCATGGGGGGCAGGCAGGATCAGATGCCTATGTACCCACACCCAGATAGAAAAGGATAAGGTTTGTGCTGAGACCAGTGGATCTCAACACTGCTACAATCATTTCATGCCAGTTTATGAATTTGCATATCTTTTTATTGTTTTCTGATGATATTCTGATTCATTCACCACTTTTGTTAAGCTGTCAGGAGAATGTCACATTCTTGTTTTGATGCTTTTTTCCCCTTTGGTCACAAGATAGTGGAGCCAGATCAGTGTCAATCATAGTGGAGGTCTGACGCACCAAGACCTGCTTTGCCTTTTGTGATTTTACAAAATTAGACCTTTTTTCTTAACTTAAATGCAAAAAAGAAAACTGAAACTTACATCGTGCAGAATTCTATTTCCTGTCAGTCAGTTATTTCTGCTAACCAGATGGCAGATGAGACATTATGTGGGAAAAGAAAATTTGGAATAGAGATCTGGGGGAATCCTCTGCTGCTTCTACTATTATCATCAATTATTATTGTTACAATAATTTACCTTTGTCCCAGTGTGACTTAAGGTAGTTTATAACCATTCAAACAAGCATTTGTTCATGAAAATGAACAAAATCTGGCTACCAGTATTAAAAAAACTCTAAAATTACAACAGCAAAACAACAGAAGGAAAATAATCTGGGACATCTAATCACCTCTCAACAAAAGATTGCTCCAGGCCTGCCAGGCCTTCAAATGCTAATCACGGTGATCAGTTGAAACATTCACACCTAGCTCCAGCAGACAAGAGTCCTTTGTCCCACCTTGGTCATTCCACAGATATATAAACCATTTTTCCTAGTTCCAACAGACCTCACTACCTCTGAGGATGCTTGCCATAGATGCAGGAGAAACGTCAGGAGAGAATGCCTCTAGAACATGGCCATATGGCCCAAAAAAACGTACAACAACCCAGTGATTCCGGCCATGAAAGCCTTCGACAATACAAGCATAGGTTGTTTCATAATTTAAAATGTAATTAAACTATCAAAACCTAAAACCTGTTAAAATAGTAAGTGTTAAAAAGAGATCATGTGGTAAACCCAGCAAATTATGCAAGACCCTTTTGCCCTATGCAAAAGGGTGTTGAGGACCTAAGAGGTCTGTCAAAACAAAATATGTTTATTTGCCTGTGGAAAGATAGCAAGGAGGGGGCCAGGGTTCAATAGACCAAGAAAAATCCCCCCTAACAGATCTCAAAAACAAGTCTTATTCATAAATTCCCAGTGCTGTCCTAGTGTAGTTCAAGTGCCAAAACCTCTTCATTTCCATCATTTTGTTACTGCATAATAGCATATCATTTTAAATTAATATGAATATAGCAAATCGTCCAGAAAAGTCACTGCATTGGATGTAGCAGTCACGTGTGCTGTGCTACAGCATTAGGATTCTGCTGACTTAGTTTTAGAGGAAATGACTCCATAGCATTATTATAAAGTTCTTATCCCTGCCTTTATTAGTTTCTGAAGATTGTAATTGCTTGATGTTTTTGTAATTCGTATGCAGAAGATACTATGAATTTTGGTTTTTACAGAGCACATTCTTATTGAGAGAAATGGGCAGGTGTGCAGTCCTATTAGGAAAGAAGAAAAAATTGCTTTCCCTTGCTCATTTGCCTATGACAGAACCAAACACCAAGCTGGAGCATTTGCATGTAGAGTTAACAAGAAATCAGAAGCCAGTGGTTTGGGTGTCAACTCCAGTAGAGTTCAAACAGCAGAAGGCTGAACTTCTTAATGCCGCCCTTGCCTCTGAATTATGTTCAGATACTTAAATTACAGGCAGTCCCTGAGTTATGAACATCTGACTTATGAACAACTCATAGTTACGAATGGGTCTCTCCCCTCCCTCCCTGCCATGAAATCTTAGTGCTGAGCCAAAGTGAATCTGTATCCCTCCCCCTCCTTCTCCCATTTCTTCCTATCAATATCTCTCCAAATCCCTTTTCTATTTTCCTCTAAACAATCTCTCAAAACCCCCTTTCCCTTGTCTTCATATCCATCTCTCCAAACCCTTTTCTATTTTCTTCAAAACCATCTCTCCAAACCCTATTTCCCATTTCTTCCTGTCCATCTCTCCAAACAACTTTTGCGTTTTCTTGCTAATTATCTCTCCAAACCCCTTTTCCACTTTTTTCTTAACCATCACTCCAAACCTCCTTTCCCTTTTCTTCCCATCAGTCTCTCCAAACCACTTTCCCCATTCTTCCTATCAATCTCTCCACAACCTTTTCTTTTTCTTCCTATTGATATTTCCTTTGTCCTCTCCTCTCTTTTCCTTCACATCTCACGCGACTTTTAATTGCTTTGGCTCAATGCTATGCAATGCTGGGATTTGTAGTTTAGTGATGCAGCAGCATTCTTTGGTAGAGAAGGCTAAAGACCTAGTAAAACTACAGCTCCCATGACCGCATAGCAATGAACCAGGGCAGTTAATGTGGTGTCAAACTGCATTCATTCTACAGCATAAATACACCCCAAGGAAGCTAAGGCAGGATAAACAGAAGAGGCTCCTTGAGGGAAGGGTTGCCTCTTTCTATGGTTTTCCATTATTAGGAAGCTTTAGTGTTTTTAACAAAGGATTCTAATCACACAGGAACTATACTGTGCACTTTTTTTTTACCAAATTAGAAAGAGTGCACTTTTTGCTGGACCTGTTCTGACTTACATACAAATTCAACTTAAGAATAAACCTACAGAATCTATCTTGTTTGTAACCTTGGGACTGCCTGTACTGAATTATATTCGTGCTAAATAAGCAGGTGTCTTACTTCTACTAACTCAAGAACTGAAGTCAATTGACTTTATATCCCCAAATTGGCAAGCCCAAGCAGGCATTTTAAATGGCAGGCTACATAAGGCTGTATATGTTTGTACCAGACAAAATCTACTGGATTGTATTGAGGGTTGTGACCAGGGTTGCTCATCTGAGTGTGGTTGTAAGCATGGAAGGGAAGGCATCCATGGATTGGATAAAAATCCAGTAAGCGACCAGACATGGTTAGAAAACTTGAAAGCTATTTCACTTGTCCCATTTTCCTCAGTGCCTGAGGCAGGTGAGAATGGCTTCCAGTATTTCTACTTCCCATGAAACAAGTATCCGTAGAACAAGACATTGTTGTCTTGCATTTTTGAAAGCACCCTTTCATGGAAAGAACACATTACGTATGTACTATGGGGACATGGATCATCTGATGCAGAAAAAAGGCGTCAGATATTTTTAAAAGTACTGTGCCACCATCTCAAATTAATCTTTTGTGTTAAATGTTATGCAATTTCTTGACAGGTTTCACCGCCATAAGATCTCTATGAATGTCTGCCCTCCCATGTGTTTGCACTTTTGATCCCTCAATATGCTTGGAACCCCTTAGATCCCATGCTTCAGCATCCCAGGGTGGAGCATGGCAGTGCCAGACACGGTATTAATCACAGCTCTGCATGAGTACACAGGCTTTAAATATTTAATCATGTGAAATCCAGTGTGGGAAAACAATACCAGAAAGAACACTTTTGTTTCTGAGGAGGGTGGAAGGGTGAAAGAGGGATTTATCCTGTAGAATGCTCTGTGTGAACTGCCCTCAATACGCTGCTGTGTCTGCAGGCATGGAGGCACAGCAGCATATTGAGCAGCAATCTCTGCAATCTTGCACAGAGAAGAAGGGAGGTGATTGTCCATTTGCCTGGTATTGCATGACAACATGGTGATCACTAATGGAATTCAGTCTTGTTTCCCAATTTTGTTCTCTTCCAACCAAATTCATGATAGATAAAGGTTTATAATCCAGCAAGTTGTCATTGATTTGTCCAGAAAGCAAAAATTATTTAAGAAAGAAAAACTTGCTGAGGGCTGATGAGAAGTAAACAAGATCCTCAAGTGACTAATACAATTAATATAGTTCTGAATAATTACATTCTCTTTGGGTTCTATTGAACAAAGAGGTAAGGGATGAAAATGTGTGTTCCTCCAATTATTGTTGGATTGCAGCTCCCATAATTCCTCAAGGTTGGCTATGCTGGTTGGTTCAGCAACATTGGGTGCTACTCAATTCACCTACCTTTACTTAGTCTATCCAAAAATGGTAGGAAATTCAGTACCAACCCATAGGATCAGGGCATGTAATTATCCAAGGGGGAGCCCTTGATAGTGCAATGGGTTCAACCTTTGTTCTGCCAGGACTGCTGACCGACAGGTCTGCTGTTTGAATCTGGGGAGAGGGTTGAGCTCCCTCTGTCAGCTCTAGCTCCCCATGCGGGAACATGGGAGAAGCCTCCCACATGGATGGTAAAATATCAAACATCCGAGCATCCCCTGGGCAACTTTCTTGCAGATGGCCAATTCTCTCACACCAGAGACGACTTACAGTTCCTCAAGTCACTCCTGACACAATAAAAATTATCCAGAGCTATATTGAATTTATCAGTCTTTCACAAGATTCCTCTGTACTTTCTCAAAATTACAATCTTTTGTTGTTCTAAACACTATTTTAAATGGTTTAAAACACTGTATTCTTGTTCTCAATGCAATTGGAGTTCAGCATTTTGGATCTGTTTAGGCAGCTGAACTCTCTGAGTTGGGTGGCATTTCTGAAATGGCAGGTTGGAAATTAGCAAACCAGAGCTTGAGTAACCAATACAGGGAGAGCACACAGCTCTCTAAGGAATGTCAGGGAGGAGGCGGTTGGGTCTCATTAGTGCAAGTATTTCTCTCTCTCTCCCCCCCCCCCCCCCCTTATCCTAATCCTCTGATTCTTTCTGTGCAGTCTGCTTGATCTTTGCAGTTTGCACATTTCTGGGCCAGTACTTCTCTCTGACACAAATAATACAGCTCTGTTATATAACATATTGTGTAGGGTTTGTTTTGGATAGTGTCCCAGGTCCTACCGTTTTGATTAGACTTGAGATGGGACTTCTGTTAGTGACAGGCTGAGCCATTCTACAGTAGATCTCAGCTATGCAATATACCTTTAATACGGGTCAGAACTGTTGCTGAACGTTAATTTAAAATCAAAATGTTGTCATCAATCATCATTTATCACATTATTGCATTTCTTGGCATCCTCCATGTTCAGATATATGGTTCAAAGCTAAGACTTTGAATGCGGTTGGTGCAGTTTTCAATAATCTTGAAGGTATAAATTTCCATGGCAACGAGCAACATGCATAAATGAAATTCAAGATGTCTAAGAGCAAGATGGCTGTGCTTCAGCGTCATCATTATCAGTGTCATTTTGAGTGAAATGCAGAGGATAGGTTAGCCGGTGTATTCCTGTGATTGAGAAGTACACCCTATATACAGGAGAGAGAAGGTGCTCATAACTGAAGACCCTGTAGCACTCTACCCTACTTTAGGGGAACACTGCAACATGTCGATCGTGACCACACTTCCTTTAGCTCAGCCAAGAGTATCATTTCCCCTCGCATAACATGGAATTCTGTACATTTAATGTTTATCAGTATGAATTTACTTTTCAATACAGAGGTGGAAGCTGAAATTACTTTTGGAAAAATCATATTGAGAAAGGAGCAAGCTTTTTTTCTGCTGTTCTAGAGACTAGGAAACAGCAATGCATTCAAGCTGCAGAAAAAAGAGAATTGTCCTAAACATTAGGAAGATCTTCCTGACACTAAGAGCTGTTTTATTGGAATATGCTGCCTTGGAGGGTGATAGAGCCTCCTTTCCTGGAGGCTTTTAAGTAGAGTCTGGTTAGGTATCTGCAGGGACTGTTTTGATTGTGTCTTCCTGTGTGGCAGTATGGGATTGGACAAGGCGGTCCTTGTGGTCTCGTCCAACTCCAAAGAGTGTTGAAGTAGGAGTTGCTGATCTCAATACAAGAGCCAAACCTATCCCATGTTAAAATCCTTCACAAATTAAATTGTGGTGATGGGACTTCTTGCAATTTAAGTGAATTTCCAGCTGGGTAATCATTCTCTTCCTGCTTCTTTTCCTGCTATTTTAATACCCAGTGTTGTATAAGTGCCACCAGGTGGTGCTCTTCTTTCAATTCAAGAAGCTGAATCAGATATGCTGGCGCACAGAGCATATCAAGAGCATCTTGTTCATCCCCCTCCTTGTTTTGTAGCAAACCCTTATTAGCATCTCTGTGGCCTCGTGCCAAGACCCTGTAGTTGCAGTGGCAATTTCATTGTGCAGAAAAGAAATTCAAGTTCATAGAGTAGAACCTTCTCATTCAAAATTGAACTTCTTTGTTAAGCTGCTTCATAATGGACAAGGTGCACCCTTCTGGAGGAGATATTCATGAGATATTGTATGCCAGTGATGGGAAATTGTGTGGTCCTCAGATAGTGCTGGAATACAACTCCCATTGACTGTTATGCTTAGGGCTCTTTGGAGTTTTTTGGAGGATGACATGACACCCCCCCCCCCCCCCCCCCCACACACACAAACTTTAGTTGTGGACTTTCTAGCTTTGCTTCAGCTAGCTGCTTCACTCTGTCTGCTGTTAGTATGCAACTCCTATAGTGAAGGGCTATGGGAGTTGCAGTGCAAAGAGTATTGAGAAGATGGTATGTTAGTTATCTTTGTCTTTGATCCTTGCCAGCAGTTCACTATACAGCCCCTCCTAGGGAAAAGAATTTTCCAAAGACATGACAGTAAAACAGAAGGGCTTTATTTTCCTCAGAACAGGACATGACCAGAGTAGCATTTTATTTTGGTTGGTAGCATAAAGCCTATTCCCATACTCATGGGGAATGGGCTAGGAAAGAGATGGAAAGCTAATGTGGTATTGGTGATGAAGTGGATCGGGGTAAGTTCTGGTACACACAATTTGCTTCCTTCCACATTCTCTCTAACAAGCTTTGTCTCTTGAATGTGGTGCAGCCAGATAAATCTCCCTGCTAACAGACAGAATTTGTGTGCAAGATATAAGGAAAGCATAGGCTGCCACTAAGTTGAAAGGACAGAGGTTTACTTTTCAACAAGGACTCGGACAATAACAATCCCAAGAGTATTGAAATGTGTTCTCACTCTTATCATAATGGGAATCCTCCAGTGTAGTAGTATTTGCTAGGCCAGATTAACTCTTAGTTCAGGGAATGGATTGGAGGTGGAAAGCATATTCAAGAGGAAGGACTGGACATTTAATGATGGGCTCTCCAATGAGCAGAAAGTCAAAGAGAAAATACCATTAATGCATTTGGATTCCCTCTGTCTCAGAAGACATTCGGATGGCTGTATCTGCCAATTCTGCTTTCTTCCACATCTATTTTTAAACTCTGAAATTGTTACTGTTCAATTTACCAAGATCCACATACATATTGGTAAGTTCAAATCCAAAACAGTATTTGTGTCCATTCAAATTCAATAGATGCAGCTATCCCCAATAAGTTGCATCTATCTGCAATGTAACTATTAAAGATGAGGAGCCTTGAATACACCAGGAGTAAATCCAAGACTTACTAAGGGACCTGCCGGGATAAGCTTGACAGTTTTGTTTTTCCCACTCAATATTTTAGTTATTTTCATCACAAGTTCTTCCACTTAATCTTTATTGAGAATTTGAGAATTTGGGAAAATTCTTATGAAGACCAAACCAAACTTATCTATCCTTGGCGTAGCCCCTAGCGCTGAACACTACAGAGATCTCTTCAGCAAGCCTCAGCAGGAAGCTGCGATTCCCACTCACCCCTGCCAAAAACCAAACAAAATTGAGAGGGGCTTTCAAAAAAGAGGCACAGATAGACAAGCGTAAATTCCCACCCTGCCCCGGTAGAACACCCTTGAGTATGGAAGTTGGAAAGAGCACGTTGTCCTTGCTTCTATTTTTTCTTGGGCATCTTCTCTTTTGTGATCATATCGGAAAACTCTGCAATGGAAAAAGCCAGTCAAAGTGAGCTGAGGGAACCAAGAGTCACTGCTTTAGGTAGTGATTCCCCAACCTTTGTCCTCCCCTGCCTTCCTTTTAATTAAGATAATAAATTGTTCTTATAGAGAGCCAGCATGGTGTAAAAGTTTGAGCACAGTACTATAGCTCTAGAGACCCATGTTTTGAATCCCTGCTGAGCCTTGGAAGCCCAGAACAAGTCATACTTTCAGTCCTAGAGAAAGTCAAAGGCAAAACTTCTCCGAACAAATCTTGTCAAGAAAACCTCTCAAAACAGCCATTAGTCAGAAATGACTTCAACGGGCGCCACAACTTTAGATTTCCCCTCGTCCTGGCTCATGAACCACAGGTTTCTCTTTGGCTTTGATACACTGCTCCAAACTTCTAACCCAAGAAGAGCCTACAGATAGAAGCTATTTTGGAGATATTTCTTTATTTTGGAAGACAGTCGCTCCAGTTGTGTGTGGATCCACACAGCTATCTTACCAAGTATATACAACTAGTTAAAGATTTCCCCATTTATCTAGCAGCTTATCTTAAAAGTTTACTCTCCCACATGCTTTCAACTATTAATCTGAACCTCTCATCTGAATTACATTGTGAGGATTAGGTGCAATGATCAGGCAGTAGCAAGAAGCCTGATACTATGTTCCCCCATATGTTCCTTTATTTTCAGACCTTCCTCTAAATACTGGAGAGAAGGGACTGACCTAAGTAGACCTGGCTAGTTCCAGATAGGATCACTGTATTTGCTCAAATTTAATGCTCACCATTTTTGGCTAAATTACCTTCTAAAAATTACGGTATTAGATCTGGTAATTTTAGTGCTGAGTCAAAGCAAAAGGGGAGGCTACTTCAGGAGCACCTAGAGGAATGTCATCTGTAATTTAATTGCCATGTCTCAATGCTATGCAATGCTGGGATTTGTAGTTTGATGAGGCATCAGCATCCTTTGGCAGCTCCCATGATATCAGACTACAGGCCCCATTACTCCATAGTATTGAGCCAGGGCAGTTAAAAGTGGATTCAATGTACAGCATAGATGCACCTCAAGGTTTTATTTTTCATTGTTGGAAGCTTTGGTGTTCGAATACTTTGGTTTTTAAAAGAAGAAATTATAAGCTGGCATCAACTGTAATGAGCACTTTTTTGGCCAAAGTACAAAGAATGCACTTTTTGCTGCTTCTCATTACATTTGACAGCAAATACTTTTTTTGGTATCAGGATTTTCAAAATTGAGGTGCACATTAGATTTGAGTAAATGCAGGTAGTTGTTCCTAGGTCATTCTGCATTTCAGAGAGACAAGAGAACCAGTTCAAATAGCCGAAGAGCCTTTCATGATGCATTGTTTGCTCACCTTGAAAATCAATCCTCCCATCGCCATCTGTGTCAGCTGCTTGGATCACAGCTTCAGCCTCTTCATCTGATAGGGGCCTCACTGGCATGTTGCTGGGGACTGTGGATAATATGTATCTGTGTGCAAGCAGGAGAAGAATGGTATCACAAAACAGAAGGAAATGTGGCTGAAGTTCTTCTTGAAGGAGGAAAAGCTGAGGAAATATACATATGCTCAGGAAAAGGATTATGCCCAATGCATTTCAGGATAAATTCTCCATCAGCGGTATTGAATTACAATTATATGAAAATCCCAATTTCTACTTTTGTAAAACAGAAATTCAGCAGCTGTGTACAGACCAGCTTGAACATGTTGGTTCAAGGGTCTCCTTGGAGAAGGCTTTATTAAAAAATGTCCTGTCATAATAAAGCAACAACTTGCCTCTGACAAAAGAAGCCTTCCTGTCACATGGATGGGTTGCTCTATAACAGGCTTTCACAACCTGTAGTCCTCCAGGTATTTTGGACTTCAACTCCCAGAATTCCTGACCATTGGACAAGCTGGCTAGGACTTCTGGGAGTTAGAGTCCCAAATACTCGGAGAATCACAGTTGTAAAGAGCACAGTTTGATAGGTGTAATATTAGTGGCAGCACGCATAGACAATTTGTAGCCTATGGTCTAATTGCAAATGGTCCTTTGGTGTAATTTCAAATGCCCTCAGCAAGGCATCAGTCTGATTCTCTGGCAAAAGCAATCTGTCCAGCTGACTAGAGACAAAGAAGAAGGAGAAGAGAGAAGAGGATAGTTTTTGGAGAGAGAAAGGGGTGGAAGGAAAGAAGACATGCTCCACTTTTGGCTCAGGCACCCCCACCAGCAACACAGATTCTCGGACAGATTGCAACTCTGTCCCTAGGGAGTGTAGATATCCAGACTCCACCCTTGACCTTTATAACATGTCTAAGGAGTTTGTGTACAACTAAGGGAGATAAACAAGGAGGATGGCATTGCATGACACCTTGAGATCCTGGAATACAGACTGGGATATAAATATTTAAATACATAAAGTAGATTGTATCAACAGATTAAGTGAGCTGTACAGTGATTGGCGAGACATAGTTGCAAATGCAAGAGTAATTGTTCAATCCAGGGTTTCCCCAATTTTACATCTTGTGTCTGAATATCGGCAAGCCTAGAAATGTCTGGTTCCCAATGTGATTAAAGCAGTTGGTTTCTAAACTTTGGTTCTCCAGAAGTCTTGGACTTGAACTCCCAAGATTCCTGAAAATTGTTCAAGCTGCCCGGGGCTTCTTGGAGTTGAACTCCCATACAGCTGGAAGACCAAAGGTTGTGAATAACTGCTTCAAAATCTTAAGCAAATGATTCTTATTCTAGACATCCAAGAATCCTTTCCACATGAGATTCCATGGTGTGGAATCTGTCCCTGTTGTTCGTCATAGCAACTTAATGACAAAGTTAATCTTACTTGATTTCATTCCACTCAATGAAGCCACTGCCATCCTTGTCGAGCATCTGAAAGGCCTTTCGCAAGTTCTGCTCCCGTTCACTTGATGCCAGAAACTTTTGCATATACTCAAAGAATTTTGCATAGTTGAAGGAACCTATAAGAAAGAGAAGGAACATCTTTTAATGAAGAAGCCATTTTGGTGTATTGGTACTAGCTGGAGTTGCAGGACCTTAGATAAATTCAGTGAGTAAGCTCTGAGACCTCATATAGACAATTATATAAAGGAAACACTGAATTTGACAATGTGTGGGTGTGTGCAAGAGAGAAATCAGACATATATATGTGTGTGTAGCCAAATAATTACACAAAGTAAAGTACTTAGGGACTACCTAATTATCCGTCATGCAAAAGAAGAACTGAAACCTGTGGTCCGACTGGATGCACTGCTGTGGAATCCAGAATAATTACACTTATATTTATTCTACATTCAAAATATAAAGGAGCATGTCTAAAGTTTCAAGGATATTATTAGAAAAGTAATGTGTTAAACAATGGGACCCTCCACTTTTGTGGAGGACAGGGGCACAGGATCTTCCTGAAAGTAGAAAAACCACAAATATGTTCACACACAAAAGTACTTTACCTGGTGGAGTGGGTAGTCCCAGCCATATGTACCTTACCTCACATACTCATTATCTTGGATAACCAAGAGGAAGGAGATGGGGTAGGGGAGCAGATGGTGGTTAGATTGTTTGTACTAGTAGATCTCCAGAGTAGATGGACGGAGTGGGGAGAGGGGCAATGTGAGCACAGCTGGGCCTAGCCACCCTGCCAGCTTGATATGAATGCTGAATAAGCCTGACTTAACTAAGCACAGCTCAAGATGGACACCAGCATTATTGAAGACCCAGTTAAAAATGGTATAGAGCAAAAGCAGAAGCAGTGGCAAATAACATACAAATAATAAATTCTGTGAAGGTCATAACCACAAATGTGAAAAGACAACTGTACTTGTAATGTGTTACTTTTAGAAGCTGGAAAGTTTTGTCGTTGTTGTTTGGAATACAACCACATCCCTGGGAAATTTGATGAGTTGTAGTTTAAAAAGTACTTTTTCCAAGCAAGCTCTGGTAATTTTCAAGCTCTGTTTTTACCTGTTATTGGCTATAAACACATCACTAATTCTGTTCACTTAATTCCTTACCATGATGTCTCATTTCTGAAGGAAGCATATCAATATCCTTGTCTGACAGGGATGTCCCCATGGCCAAGGCCATCTTCTTGACCTGGCAGCTGAAGTCGTCCGCCATGTTGTGGTTACTTGCAAAAGAAATGGAATATAAGCCTAAGGGAATGTTGTTGTATTGCTCTCACATCAGCAATGCCACTCAAGCTTCCCATTCGACCTATCTTAAACTCTCCTGAAAAACATTTGCAGCATACATGAAAAAATAAGCAGAGAAAGGAACAAAATACCAGCATCTAAACAACATCAGATGGTTTTTAAGGATTGCTTCAAAGTATGATATGTTGGGTAACCCTTATCTGAAATGAATGGGACAAGAACTATTCCATATTTTGGGATTTTTTAGACTTTGGAATTCACTTATTTGTATTGGAATGGCTTGCACTGGGGTCATTTCATTACTCTTTGTAGGTATTGATGCATGCATCTTTATCCAGTCTTGTATCTAATTTGTTCACTACTTGTGATGTGTATGAAATGCAAAGCTGAGTGATCTGTGAAATAGTGGGATCTCAAAGTTGCCACTTCTGCCTTTAAGTGCTCCTGCTTGTTTATCTCTCAGATTCTTAGTATCTCTCTTTTTTTTTGCCACTAACCATCCACTTCCACTTGCAAGGAGGTGTCTGCGGTGCTCCTACTCATTTGTCTTTCAGATCTTCAGTTTCCTTTGTTTGATACTTGTGTTGTGTATGAGATATGAAGCTGGAAAGAGAGGCTGAGAATCTGAGAGATGAACAAGGAGTTTTGTTGTTGCTGCCCTAAAGGCAGAAGTGGGCAGCTAGCAGCAAAAAGGGAGAGACTAAGGATTTGAGAGATGAACGAGCAGGAGTTTGGCCACCTTGAAGGTGGAAGTAAGTGCCTGGCTGTGAAAAATCTTCATAATATTTTTTATTAAAATTATATAATAAAGAATAACATTATATACATGCAACACACTAAATAAAATTGAAGCAGGGTAAAGTATAAAAGAAATGAAAGAAGGAAAAGGAGAAAATAAAGGGAGAAAGGGAAAAGAAGAAGAAAGAAAAAGTCAAAGTGACCCAATTTTTCTCACAGCTGCTATAACGAATTCTCGGTTAGGCCTCCTTCACTTTTGTTCGCCTCTATCTGCATTCTCTGAGAAGGATGAAGGAAAATGTAATTTTTGGGGAGCAGTAGGATCATTCCTGAACCACCACCTCTGCTTCTAGTCACATCTTTTTTTCTTTTTGCAAAAACTCTCATTGAGAAATATGGTTCTTTAGTTTCAACCAGTGTGATGGCTATAGTGTACAGGTTGGCTGCATTTACTCAACCATCCTGAAATGATCAAGAAATCCCTTCCCTGGTCTCTGGAACAATTTTAGAACACTTTCCTTTTTAAAAAATGTAGAGGTTAATGAACAGAACAGAAAAGCATGAATTGACATGCAGTTTTTGATGTTGTTAATTGCCATCAAGCTGACTTTGACTTACTGTGACCTTATGAATGAGAGACCTGCAAGTCACCCTGTCACCAACAGCACAAAAGAAGAGGAAAAGCAATTGGACCCTCCAGAGCCTGTTCTTCCTCCTGTTCCACTTTGCAATGTGTTTCTGGTCCCTTTATTACCTTCCTTTCTTTGTGAGGTGAAAGAAAGGCTTGTGCCACACAGGAAGAGGAAAAGGCTTGAAGGAGTGTGCTTCTATCTACAGGATAAGTGAAGTGGCATCTGAGCCTTGCTCCTTCCCTCCCCCCTGCCCCCCCCCCCCCCCGCTCCTGGGGACTGCAGCCATGGTGGACTGAACTCCTCCAGAATTATTTCCAGTTTTTCCACTTTCAAGGAGGAACTGTGCCACTAAACCAGTGGTTCTCAACCTGGGGTACCCAGATGTTTTTGGCCTACAACTCTCAGAAATCCCAGTCGGTTTACCAGCTGCTAGGATTTCTGGGAGTTGAAGGCCAAAAACATCTGGGGACCCCAGATTGAGAACCACTGCCCTAAACCTTGCAAAAATGGAGGGATGATGGTAAGTAGCTGAGATCCTTCATCAGAGACTGTGATGCAGACCTTTAGGATGATAGAGATACTTCGCGGAAGCGATATGCAAGAATGCTAGTGACTTGCAATGGTGTGCAGTGGGGCAGCACACAAGATGTCCCATTGCATAACAGGGGCTCCCATTGTACAATAAATCCTATTGCACAACATGCCCCACTATGCCATTGTAAACTAATAAACTCTTGCTCTGTTTTACTTTTATCTGATTTATTGTTCTCTAATTCTTTTTTCTTTCTCTAATCTTAGTTAGGACCTCTAGCTGTATTTGTTTTCCCCTTTAAACCATATAGTGTTTTGTTGAATTAATAAGCTTCTTATTAGTGCTTTTCCAGCATCCCAAACAATTCTTTCAGCCATATAATCCTTTAGGTTGTGTATTCCCACTCAATTTTTTTCTTTAATTTTGGGGTTCTTCAAGATGTAGTTGCTGCAAGAATAACAATAACAAAATCTTGGAAAGGGGGAAAGGTTACTTTTAAAGGACTGGAGAGAAAAAATATTAAGAGTATATCCAAATGGCCAAGTTCTCCAGTGTCATTTGGGGAGGAAGTAATGAAGATTTTTTAAGGGACTGGACGCTTGCATTTGGATATTTAGAAAGGAAGACTAAAGTAGACTTTAAAGTAGCTGCAAGGGGAATTTATTAGTGTACAGTTAAGAGTAGGTTTTTCTGAGATAGTAGTTTCATATTGAGTGGTGCCAGACATCATGCGTCGTGGTCCACAAGTGGGGGAAGGGGTGGGGGATTCGGTGGAATGACATATCTGTATTATGTGTATTTGACTTTTTTTTGTTTCTTTTACATTCTGCATGTCATTAATATGCTTAATTTAAAACTGATTTTTAAAAAAACATGTCCCATTATGCACTGTAACACATTGTGCAGAGGAGCACATTGTGAAATGGTCATGCTGCTGGCTCCATTTGTGCAATGATATGATATCTCTGCTTCCTTCCTAGGAATATGAGCATTGTTTAGTATCTCAGTTCACTTTTGCATGATCTAAGTTTGCATGTAAGTCAGCATATGATGATGTAAATACGTAACAAGATGTCAGGCAACATCTATATTTCACTGGGGAAATGAGACAAGACTGGTAGCTGGGCCATGTTTGTCATCCTTCAACTGAGGGAGATTATACACACCCTCTTTTTATATCATGACTGTCTTCACAGTGTCTGTTTTTAAATCCTTTAGGAGAGACGCTGAAACCTGAAGCCTGATTACTTAAAGGCACACACTAACCAGTTTTTTGAAATCTTCCCCTGAAGACAAAATAGAAACAGATGATGACCAAGGAGAGGTTTCAGAAAATTGGAATTCTCTTTGGCAACTAGGACAATGGAGCACATTTGGATCCATAGTTTAAAAAAGGAAGTTAACATCTAATGGGATTGTTTGGACATCATAAACTATAGCTTGGTATTAACAAAAAAGCTCCTATGCACTGCCCCACCAGTGCATTCATAAATGGAATTTGGAAATGTTTGCTTCCATTCTGGATTAATAACTGCTTCCTGTGTTTCAAACTTGGACAAACTGGTGAAGCTCAACTGCAATTACTGGAATCAAATTAATGTCAGTCCATAGCTGGCTTGTTTTTAATAACCGTACTTACTCACAGTTGAGAGTTTGGACATTGTCCAAACCTGATATGACTCTAGATAGGAAGTTTCTGATTTTATCTTCACAGTTGCACTAGAGGACAAAGGGGAGCAGAAGAGCCCAAGGATGCCTGACACTCATTTTCATTGTGCTAAACCGTAGTTCAGCCTTATATAAGAACTTGTCCACTGCCACACAGAGAAGCAAGAAAGAAGCTCTGGAGGCAGCTTTATGTCTGCATGGAGTTTCTATAGACTACTCAAGAAAAATATATAATCAAATCAGTCCATCATTTAGTCACATTGTTTAACTTCTGCCATTGCTAGGGACAATTAAGAAGCATATGCCTGAAATGATGCAGAGTTAGGATTGCCTCCAGACATTTAAGATCCCGTGTTTGAGGCCTGTCTATATAGTCACTATGTCTAGTCACTAGGCCTATTAGCTTCATTTCCTGCGAGAAAAGGAGTACCTATCTATGGCCCAATTCCAAAATCCTTAACCCTCAGGGAAATTCCTTTAGGCGATAATACAGACATCTGTGGTTGAATTCAGTCCCGCATAGTGAGAGTGTGCTATTTACTGAGATTATCTTCAATTTAATCCGAGGGAAGGAAGCTTTCGATTGCTTGCTAAAACCACAGGCAGATTTCAAATTCCAGTAAATCCTGTTGCACTGAGCTAGCTGCTCATCTTGCCAATCGAGCCATCCGGGCTCATTCTCTTTGGCTCTTTACCCATCGCTGCCAGCCAGGCGTCTGCCAGCTGAGCTTAACTCCTGGGTGAGTCACCCTCACTTCCCAAACCATGCATTGTACACTTCATTTAACAAATGCGAAATGCCGGATTACAAAGGAACATGAGTGATCAAAGTGGAGACTGGTGGTGCATTTGTTGAAAAGAAGATGGGAGATAATGCCAGCTCGCATCTCGGTTGTAAGACCAGGAATCTAGAAGGCCTGTTCCAGAGATATTTCCTGCTGTAGCAACCAATGAATGAGGTAAGAGTGGGAAAGTGCTAGTACTTGATAACATGTGCTTGTGTGTTGCAGGAAGGGTTTTTTTAAAAAGCTGAGAATACATTTTGTGATAGCAGAGCATCATAGAGAGGCTTCATTTTTGTTTTTCTTCCAAGTGAAATGATGGGGAAAACATTCTGCCACATCTCTAGGAGATTCTCCAGAGGACAGAAAAATTGAATGCAGTTCACAGGCTGCCAGTTGGCTATGCCATTCCTAAATTGCTGTCAGATTATATTAAGGTATATCAGATAAACCAGGCTGTAAGCATTAGGAAAAACATTGAAGAGGTTTTGTTGAATTCAGCAAGGAAGACTGACATTAAGTTTGGATGAATCCTGCAAATGACCAAAGCGTGTTGCCATTTCTCAAAATTCCCCCTATGGATTGTGGAAAGCTATTCCATGGTTTTAAAAGGTAGGTAAAGGTTGTCCCCTGACATTAAGTCCAGTTGTGTCTGACTCTGGGGGTTGGTGCTCATCTCCATTTCTAAGCTGAAGAGCCAGTGTTGTCTGTAGACACCCCCAAGGTCATGTGGCCAGCATGACCGCTGGACCGGTACCTATTAATCTACTCACATTTGTATGGTTTCGAACTGCTAGGTTGACAGAAACTGAGGCTGACAGCAGAAGCTCACTCCACTCCCCGGATTTGATCAGGTCAACAGTTCCTGTTCCCGCTTGCAGAAACCAAATTTGAATTACATACTGCTTGAAATGTGTCATGTCCTAAAGGATAGGTAAAACATTCTGGGTATATATAGTCATCATTTTTGTAAGGTGGCAGCATTCTCAGCGTAGACACACAATTGGCAGGCATAATCGTCCAGGCATGGGCAAGATAGGAAAGCTGAATCAAATTTGATATGACATAGGACTTCTCTAAGCAGAATTTGTTTTACACCATCCACCAAATTCTTATGAGAACAAACTGTCAAACTGCCCCTGGTGGCGCAATGGATTAAACCCCTGTGCCGGTAATACTGAAGACCGACAGGTCGGAGGTTCGAATCCGGGAACAGCACAGATGAGGTCCCTCTATCAGCTCCAGCTCTCCATGTGAGGACATGAGAGAAGCCTCCCACAAGGATGGTAAAACATCAATATATCCAGGCATCCCCTGGGCGCCGTCCTTGCAGATGGCCAATTCTCTCACACCAAAGTGACTTGCAGTTTCTCAAGTCGCTCCTGACACAATAAAAAAAAATCAGTTTTTGAAGAAATCCTGCAGAGATTACTAATGCTGCTAGGACACAAAGGGAGTTATGGTTGACTGCAGGCATCTTGCTATTTCTGCAAAAAGGGATTAGCATACTGTACTAGAGGCTGCCTGAACACAGCTGGGTGAGAGACAGATCCCCATCAAGCACAGGTTTGGAAGTAGGAAGGCAGAAAATCCAGGAACACAGCCTGGCAATCAAATGAGACTGGTGTCAGAGGTTGCCGGTCTAGAACGGACAAGACGGCTGTCCTGTGCTGAAGTGTCCCCAAATGCAGATAGTTCCTGTGGTTGATGACCTTTCCCTCAGCATGAGCTCCTCTCAAATCCATTGCGTGCAAAGGTTACTGAAACCTCTAATGCCCGTCCCAATCCCCTAAATATGTGGTGCTCTGTGATAGTGATATAATTGGAGATTAGCAGAGTAAACAAACAGCTCCCGGTACTATTGTCACTCTATTGCTCTCCTACAGGCTCTGTCCTAGGTACTCTTTCCCAGTACAAACAATCTCTTCAGATGTTAAGCAAACAAGAAACAGAGAGGTGACCAAAATGGCTCTGCAATACTGCAGAGAGCAAACCTTAGATGTGATTTCCTGTAGCCACCAGGAGCAATGCATCCTTTCTGGTCATGAGCCAGAACTCTGAAATAGTGAGCATACAGGTATTTTCTTCCTACTTATTAGTTGGGTGCACCTCTGGCCTCTGTCAAATCCTCTGCTACCTTATCTCAGGCCCATTTACACTGCCACATAATGCAGTTACAGAATGCAGTTTAACTGCATTAAACTACATTATATGGCGGTGTGGATAGGGGCCTCATTGAAAAGCAGGGCTAGGAGGCCAATTTGAAGTCTGCAAAAAAGATTTCAGCCTCCTCAGTCCTCTTTCTTTAAGCTCAAGAAACTGCATCTTGGCACCCACTGTTTCCTGCTGTGAAAGTTGTTTATTTCTGAGACTTGGCTGGTACTGGGATGAAAGCTACCCCTCTTATTCTGCTTCTTGACCCTTCCATTCCTGCCTCTTAGGGACTCTTATATTTGCAACACAACATCTTGTGATGTGAACTAGGTCTAGGATTACACTCCGTCTAAATAACTCAGTTTTCCCAACGGACACTCTGTTCTGTCAGATTCTGTGTGCCAAGCATTTATTTAGAAAAGGACAGCACCATTCTCCTTCTACCTCAGCTTTTGGGCTTTTGGAGAGAGCAGCCATTTTCATATAAGAAAACGGTTTGTGAAGCAGCCCATGTGAAGGTCTGTCATCCATGTGAAGGCCCACGTGAAGGCCTGTTGCAGCCTTACTCTTTCTTCTGCCCCATATTTGCACAAAAATCTCTCTACAAGGACTGGCTATCAAGTGAACTGCATGGTCAAATGTGTTGTTCCATCAAATATGACTTCCCATGGAACTAAGACAATCTCAGTCCAGTGTGCCCTCACCTCTGTCAGGTATCTATGAATTCCTCCTTCCTTTGCCTATCAATCTGGGTTTATAGCCTCCAGTGGTAGTATAGTCTTGTTGCTTTAGTTAGCTGAGTAAAGGACTTGGTAGGTCTGCAATGAGGCAACACTTGCCCCTTAGTCAATTTGTACATTGTAACATTTTTTTGAGGGCCCATCATCCAACCTTATTTCAGTTTTAGCACTTTAGCAATCATATTTTAAAACATCAACATTTTGTCAACATACCATCTCCCAAAGCTCTTTCAGAGGCAGTATCACAATTTATGTTTCCAATAAAAATAAAATAGCATTCTCACCCCCCTCGCCAGGACTGATTTATTCTCTGCCTTAATTAAAAAGCTGCACTTAACAAACTGTTGGCGATGAATAGTTGTTTAGCAGTAATAGGCTACAGCAAGGGCAGAGCATGAGTTCTGAATCTACAGGTATATTCCAGATTTCTTCTAGATGGCTGAACATAAACTCCCATCATCTATAGTCAGGACAAATACAATGATGGGACTATATTCTAATATATTTGGAGGGCACTGGAGTAAGAAATCTGTAAACCAAAAGTAACTGGAGTGAGAAATCCGTAAACCAAAAGTAAGGCATATACTTTCCAGCTCCAAAGAAAACAAATCAGAAGCTGAGGATGAATCAGCCATTGCTCTCCTTCTCACAGCAATAATTTCTGCTATACTGCAAAATTCGGCCAACAATTTCAACAAAGGGCACTTGATTCCTTTTGCTTGAAATGCTCAAGGATCCTATTGTACAACTTGTCAATGAGGAGCACAAACAAAAGCTTTTGCCCATTCCCCTTTTTTGCCAATAGAACATAATTCTGCTGAATTTATTTATTAAACTCTTCAGCTTTTCTTCTTCTTCTCAGATCTAGGATGGCTGGTTTCTGGTTTGCCTTCCCCAGTTGCACACAGTCTCCCCTTTGAACTGATTAGCAGGTCTTCTGAGTAGGAATCTAATGCTCTGGGGAGAACTTCACAAGTCAATTCTTCTCTGATTGTATGCGTCTTCTGTGGCTACCATATCAATCAATGAGCTTGTCTTTCCCTAATCACTGAATAGTCACAGCAAGTACTCACCTGCCACAGTTTTCCTCAGCTCAAGTCTTGGCAAGAGTCTTTTTTGAAAAGTTAAACCATGTCCCTGGCTTTTATAGGAACAGGTCGCTTTGCTCTGCTTTACTATTTATGGAGAGGTGCACCTGTTGAGGATGCAACTCTGTAATTCTCTTGGGTCCTTTCGAGACGTGGGTGTGATATTATCAGTTGTCACCGGCAAGTGGACGCTCAGCATCATGTATCATGTTGGGCAAGGGGAAAATCTACAGAGCATGCTCCACACCACACAAACAAGTACACAACCATGCAGTAAGTTCAACTATATTCCAGTGCCATAAGGCAAAGGGCCTGTGCTGCCTCAAGGGCCAGTTGCCTCTGGTTGCCACCAATTCCCCAACCAGCTTTTTACAAAAACCAGGACAGCATTGTGGCAAGGAAAGTAGATGAGCTTTTTTGTGTTCTCCTGGGACAGACTAAGCCTTTTGCCTTTTGTCACTCTATTCAGAAGAGGGGTGCTTCTTTTTTGATAAATGTACAATCTTTACAAAGAACTCTGGAGGAGTTGACTCAGGTTTTTAATTAAACTTTCTAGACACATACGTTAATATATGCAGTAAATCAACAAAAGTAAGGTCAATATAATTATTGCCTCATGTTTAAAAAAGGATGGTTAAAACAATAGCAATATAGTGATAAAACTCCCAGATACAAATGGACTGAAAATAAACTACAGCATACATTAATCAAATCCTCATGTATCAGTTTCCTTTAACCTAAGGAGCTGTCTTAATGATTCTTTCTCAGTTTTACCTTCATCATCCTAGCATGGTTCATTTTCTTTGTGTAGCTGCAATTCTTCACAATATATATAAATTATGATTGTGGACAATGATGATGATAAAGAAGAAGAAGATGATGACTGGAAAAATCATCTAGGCTAGGGCATCTTGTTATTATTAGCTGCAATGAATAGCTGATGTGATAATTATTTTCGCTTATAAAATATATAAAATCTTTATTCAAAATGTATCCGAAGCAGCACCCAATCAAAGATAAAAAGCAAGTTGCAAGTGCATCAGTTAGAACAATTTAATTTCACACAAGGAGCAAAGTGGCACAATGGGTAAAACCTTGGTGCTGACTGAACTGCTGATCTGAAGGTTGGCATTTCAAATCCGTGAGACGGGGTTTGCTCCAACTTCCCATGTGGGAACATGAGAGAAGCCTCCCACAGGATGGTAAAACATCCAGGCACTCTCTGGGCAATGCCCTTGCAGATGGCCAATTCTCTCACACCAGAAGCGACTTGCAATTTCTCCACCATAAAACCTTTACGACACCATAAAACCTTCCAGCAGTGTGCATAAGAATGATGAAGTACTCCATCAAAGACTCTGTGTCACAAGTGGACGGTGAAGCAGCAGCTCCCTTTGTGGCCGGAATTGAGCATACCCTCATGAAGCTGGAAAAAGCTAGAATGTTAAATTGCCTCCTTATCTGTCTATATATGTTTTATGTCTAAATGGTGATGAATGTTTGCCATGTATATGTGCATTGTAATCTGCCCTGAGTCCCCTGCAGGGTGAGAAGGGCGGAATATAAATACTGCAAATAAATAAATAAATAATAAGTTGTTTCTGACATGGAAAAAAATATCACACATATGTGCATACTTGGATAAAATCCAATCAAGCTTTAGTAAACAGCCATGCTTTGATTTGGCATTGGAATAAGGAGCCAGTTGGGCCTCTATAGGGAAAAAAGCCCTTTCCAATGTGCTCTCATAATGTATTTTCTTGACTGGTAGGATAAAGAACAGACCTCCCCAGCAAAGCTCAGGCATAAAAAGTATATAGAGGGCATCTAAACAATATTTAATAATATACAAAAGGTATCAATGATGCCCAATAAATAGTAGCAACACACACTAAAAGCTGCTGTGATAAAAAGGCCAAATAAAAGGGTATTATGGAGTACTCTTTTCTGAGTTGGACATTGTTTGATGCCACATATTTGCTCATCAACTGGATGACTCCACACATGTACATTCAATGGCAAATGTGCATCACATGCTATAGAAAGATTTTCCTCAGAGCTTCACATCATTCCATTGCAATACTCTTCAGAAGATGCAGTTCAGCTGCATGGTATTGAAACAGTGAGCATGATGGCAAACCAAACCTTAGATACCCAAGGTTTTAAAGAAAACCACTGGCAAAAATGGAACAACACCTTCAGGGATTCTCATCCTTCTTCTCCCATATATTCCTTCACTAGATATCCACAACATTATTTTTAGTTCACAGCTGAAGCCACCTTCCTTTCTCTGACAACAGCAGTCTTCTTGTTTTGTCCATAAGTCAACTAAAAGGGAGTCGTTATTTTAGCAGAAGGTGCATTTTTTTGCTGCTGGGTCATGGGAAGGTCAGCACATGAAGGCCAGAGACTGTCATAGCATTGTCAGAACTAGAGACTCTTGTGAAAATGGAGACAAGGGCTTCCATTGAGGCTAGGTGCATCTTCCTACAACATAGCCTTATTCTCGGTCATGAATACCCTGTTGACAAAACAGCTGTGATGCAACTCTATCTAAAATGTTATTTCTTTAGCAATGCAATACATAGCTGGTGAACTGATTCATATATTGGCTAGGAGACTCATCAGGCTCCACGTGCTTCATTCTCCGGCAAATCAAAGCTTCAGAAGTTACTACTAAAAACAATTTGTTTAAATATTTGAAAAGATGTCATATTGAAGATGGAGCAGACTTGTTTTATGCTGCTCTAGAGACTAGAACATAAAGCTACAGGTTCAAAATGCAGGAAAATAAATTCTATCTTAAAATTAGGAAGTATTCTTTGGTAGGAGCTGTTCAAATATGCTGACTTTGGTGTGTTCCTGCATGGCAGAATGGGGTTGGACTGTATGGGTCTTCAAAATAACTATTTTTTGTTTTTTGAAAAAGTAAAAAAAAAACCCCACCTTATTTGCAATTACTCCCCCCCCCCAAAAAAAAAACAACAAAACAAACCCTGCAGTGGTGTTATTAGAATTTTTATAAACATAATTAACTACTTTCCAATCTCTCAATCCATTCCATATGAGAAAAGCTTCTCTTGGAAGATGGGACCTTCTAAATGGAAGAGGGAAAAATAACTATAAGGTTTATGATACAGATGCCACAGGTGGGTTTGTTTAATCCCATTTTTTTCATGTCAGAAGCGACTTGAGAAACTGCAAGTTGCTCCTGGTGTGAGAGAATTGGCTGTCTGCAAGGACATCGTCCAGTGGACACCCAGATGTTTTGACGGTTTACCATCCTGTGGGAGGCTTCTCTCATGTCCTCATATGGGGAACTGGAGCTGACTGAAGGAGCTCACCCACTCTCCCTGGATGCGAACCTCCAACCTGTCGGTCAGCAGTCCTGCCGGCACAAGGGTTTAATCCATTGCATCACCGGGGGCTCCTAATCCCATGATGAGCATCCACATTGGGTCAGATCTATTTCACCCTGGCATGTTATGGGTCAAGACATATTCCCTTGGGGAGATAGGGTGGAATATAAATAAAGTCTTCTTCTTCTTGGGTTTAATCAGGATAGGCTCTGGTTTCAAGGAAGCTTCTTTGGGCTGGAAGCCCAGTCAAACTGTGCCAGTACATCACTGGCTCTGTAATAACAAGAACAACATAGCGACATAAAGGGGGCCCTTGGTGTTTGGAAGTACCTCAGGGTCCTAGCTACCGTAATCCAACCTTGTTTCTACCTTCATCTAACAAATACAATTTGATGACAAGATTGCATTTATTATTCTACATTTCTACTTTGCAAGAGTCAGATATATCCAACATTCTGAGTATATTTTTGTTCTTTGTTATTATGGACCTACTGGATAAAGGATGGTTGCAATTATAATTATTACACAGTGTAATCTGTTGTTTATTTTCCTACTGTTTACACACAATTCTGAATATGCATTTTATCTTCTTTTTTGAAGCAGTCATACCCTGCTGGTTTAAGGGCATCTTTCTTCCATGTTGGCAATTTGCTTTTGCTCTGATTGGTTTCACCTAAAATGTTACAAATGTTAATTTTGTTCAGAGAGTGTGTCTTTTTTCATTAAAAGATACCATTAGAAATTTGGATAAGTAAGATTTAGTTTTACAGATGCCGAATTGCAAGATCAAAGCAAAGCTCTTTGCTTAGAGCTAAACTTCTCTGGAGGCTGATTAACATTAATGTAGAGAGACCTGCAAGTGGGTTAAAATTAATATGTGCCTTTCTCACTCCTCTGTTTCTTCTTCTTCACCCTCCTTTGCTTCTGGATACTGATCCCAGTCTACAAAGATGGCATATTTCATGATTAGTATGATTACAGAGTGGATATTATGTGATTCATAGATGTCTTAAGGCACTTCTGAATGTTTGTACTGCGATGAGACTCACTCCTCACCATAATTTCTGGTTTTCAGCTCCATCATCAATATTCAAAACTAAGTATTTGTGTGATCTATGAAAATATTGTATGACTGTTATGCAACAATATGCATCTATCTACTAGGAATCCTAATATGGCAAAATCAAAGATGACAAAGTATTTTCAGACCATGGGTGTGAAATTTATGGATGCCAAATCTATCAATATGGAGGGACAATTTTACTTCACTCCATCCCCTTCTTTTTGCCTGCTTGTGGTCTCCAAGCACACATGTATGCCTTGCTTTGAACAATGACTAAAGAAGCAGCCACAGGATTTGACACATCTCCACCATATTAGATGGATTTTCAGAGTAGCTGGCTCCCAAGAGTCCCTTCCAGGCACAAAGTGTCATGTTCTAACAAACAATGATTCCTGGAGGGGGTTGCTCTCCTTGGTAAAACTGACACTCAACATGACTGGAAGTCTGAACAGTTTGAGGGTAAGCCTCATGTTTCTCTTTAGTGTCACTACCGTGCATCTGCAAAGTAAGATTAAGAGATATCCACAGTTGGTAGGTGCTGAGCTCACCATGCTGTTAACAGCTGGATGCTTTGCAATTCCACTTCTCAGCATCAGGAGCTACCTTGGTTTTTTTAAAATCATCTCTGTGGGATTCTTGGCTCTTATCAGTTCAAACCTCTGTCTCACATTCCCAGCAGGTGGCTTATTTGCACATAGTGAGGAGCGGGAGGGAAATTTGGAAATGCTATCAGTGTAAAGGTTGGGATAAGATTAAAAAGTAAAGTTGGCAGCAAAAAGGCCTATGGCCCAGTCTCTATCCTCTGCTACTAACTTGCAGTTTAACCTTGACCAACTCACTCTGGTTATCTGAACATAACAATAACAACAACAACAACAACAACAACAACAACAACAACAACAATAATAATAATAATAATAATGTAGACTCTCGCTAATCCAAGCTTCGCTCATCAAACGTTCTGCATTATCCAAGTGGTAGCCGATAACTATTTATTTCCTTATATTACTTCTATGGTATTTGGGCTGATATGAGATTGGATCATAAAATCATAAGTATAATGCCAATTGTGAACAAGTCAGGTTTCAATACTTCCAGTACTTTATATAACTACAGTCATTCTACACAGAACAGTGGTTTTCCCATCAAGTGTACATTCTACAGTGAATCACATAGTGACAAATACGTTTGTAGGTTTACCCTTAAACCATTATAAGAAGTCACTGAAAATATAATGTGTGAGTTGGCTCTTAGGCTGTATCACATGTAGTGAAATACATCCATATATATCTTCCTGCATAAACATGTGTAGGATTTGAAATGGTCCTGTGAGATTGCTGTCTTTTCAGCACCAGCTAAACACTTTATTTTCCTAGGTTTTAAACCTCTCCTGCTATTTTATGTTGTTGTTTATTGTTTCTCTTTTAGATTTAGCTTGTAAGTTATATTTATATTTGTTTTTGCACTATACAGACATAGTGTAAAACAAATATATCAATATAAATTTTAATTTAAGTTGTAACATGATGGTTAATTTTTATTGGAATATCTTCCAGTCCCTAGAAAAATACAGTAACCTATAAATATCCCCTAAATTTATAGGTTACTGTATTTCTCTAGGGACTGGAAGATAACCGATAAATATCCCCCCTAAATCAGGAGCCGCGGTGGTGCAATGGGTTAAACCATTGTGCAGGCTGAACTGCTGGCCGGAAGAATGGAAGGCTGGTGGTTTGAATCCGTGAGACGGGGCCTCAGCCTCCCATGCAGGGACATGAGAGAAGCCTCCCACATGATGGTAACACATCCAGGCATCCCCTGAGCAACGTCCTTGCAGACAGCCAATTATTTCACACCAGAATCAACTTGCAGTATATTCTCAATTTGCTTCTGGCATGAAAAACAAATCCCCTAAATTGTCAACAAAGGTGTGACTTTGTGAAATATACTTTGCAAATTGGATTCAGGTGTGGCTGTTGCTTATTTGTAAACTTTCCCCTTCCCCTATTTGTACTGGTTATGTAAAATGAAATTGCGTCATTCTGTACCCCTCTACCCTCAACTCCTTGATATGAGACTCACTGCTAAGCAAATAGAAGGCTGAATAGTGAATTCATACATGCAAATGTGACAGATATTTATTTTACAATCAGTATCAAGTCCAGGGATATGGGCTATAATTCTGAAAGCCTTCCATTATGACTTTTTCATTGGGTGATATATGTGCACATTTATGTCTCAGCTGATGTGGTCACATTTGCATTTGGCCTCTCAAAGAATTCTTTTGTTACAGAAAAAGTGTGTTTTTCCAGCAGATAAGTGGCAATGGAAAAATGCTAATGGCATGCACATACGCACGATTAGTTAGTGGTGGGTTGGTGTGCAAGGCAGAATGTGGCTACACAAACGATATGGATAACAATTGGCTAGTGACACTGCCATCCCTGACAACAGTAAGTGATTGTTACCCTTGAGTCTTGTGAACTTTAAAAAGAAGGCATATTGTGATTGTATAGACTTCTGGAAAGGCTGAGTAATGCTTGCTGTACCATTCCAATGATGGACTGCTTATATAACTTTTCAGTACATAAGTAAAGAGAAGAAAAAGCAAAAGGCACGATGGTGATATGCAAAAGGCAGCCCACCAGTGATATTCCCCTTTCTCTTGCAGCATTGCTCAGCCATTGTGATCATCCTTCCCCTCAATGATTCTAGAAATTCAAGGCTCCCTGGAGCAATGCTGCAATCTACAAAACCTCCTTCTTTTAAAAAACACATTGTATAAGTTAGTCCCTCCTCTTCACTATGGAATCATGGAAGTTCTCCTAATTTTTCTTTCAAGATACTGTTTTATTACTGAACAAAAATTGGGTAGAATAATAGGAAGAGGTGTTTTGGATCTCACCTTCCCCAGGCCCCTCCATTGTCTTATGGAAGGAAATCTATCATACCAGAACATTTCAATTGATCCAGTTTCTGGCTCTGAGAAAGGAGAAAGAAGGAAGGAGATGCACTAAGATCTTAGCCTGCTAACTTCCCTGTTTTGGACCAACCATCAATGAAGCACCAATGTTAAGTGACTCGTAATAGAATTCCACTGCTGTTAAGGAAATTCCTCTTTGACCAAAGACTGACATTTGCAATATTCAGTGTCCATTCAACAGCCTTCCATGCAAGCATTAGATTTATTGATCATATCAGAAGTGGATTAAGGGCACAGTTGTAATGTATTTTTATAAAAACTTGGCATTCTATTAAATGTCCTTTAACCAGTAGCTGGCCACTTGGAGTGCCTCTGGTGTTGCTATAAGGAGGTCCTCCATTTAACATGTGGCAGGACTCAGACTGCATTGTAATAGGTAGTCTGTGGTTTGCTCTTCTCCACACTCGCATGTTGCGGACTCCACTTTGTGACCCCGTTTCTTAAGGTTGGCTCTGCATCTTGTGGTGCCAGAGTGCAGTCTGTTCAGCACCTTCCAAGTCACCCAACCTTCCAGGTGCCCAGGAGAGAGTCTCTCATTTGGTATCAGCCATGGATTAAGGTTCTCTGTTTTAACCTGCCACTTTTGGACTTTTGCTTGCTGAGGTGTTTCTGAAAACATCTCTGTAGATCTTAGAAAGCTATTTCTTGATTTAAGGTGTTGGCAAACAGGGGATGGGCCGGAGATGTCACTGCCTTGGTCTTTTCATTATTGGTTGCTACTTCCTGGCGGATGTCAGGTGGTGCAATATCAGCTAAATAGTATAATTTCTCTGGTGGAATAGGGTGTAGACATCCTGCGATAATGCAACATGTCTTAGATTAGATTGCCTTCTATATAAAAATAAGTCCTAAGATAGGCCCTGAATATAACAGGAGGTTTTTCTCTGTAGCTGAGGGTAGCTCCCTGGGATTCATGCCCACTTGGGTGTCCAAAGCAAAAGCAAAACCACCTCCCTTGACTATGAAGTGGCTGCCTCCCTGCCAGTTAAAAGGAATATTATTTGAAAGCTGATTGTGTTCTAAGCATTTCGGCTCCCACTCAGGCTAACGGCCTCTGAAACCACCCATTAAGAGTTCTGCACTCTGGTTTTACAAGCGGGAATTGTAGCTGCATACAATGCAATATTATCTTGTGCCCCAGGAAGGCAAGAGAACAAGCTTGAAAAGACATCAGGGGCGGCTTCTCAGAGAACATGTATTCACAAGGAGGCATTTAATTTTTTTCCCTTTCTCACTCCTAGCATAAAATCTATTTATGGCAAGATGACATCTGCAGTATGGTGTTCTTTGCAAGGCTGGCTCCTCTAAAAAATTAATAGTGTACGCAAATTCAACTTTAAATATTAACATGGGAAATAAAGGCTCATCAATGCTAAAGGTTGGAGTATTTCAGACTGTTTTCTGGTGTAAAGCAGAGCTATAAGAGTCCTTTAGTTCAGATACTAGAATGGGGTAAATGCCTTCACATAGGTGCCAAAGGTGTCAGCACAATTAAATTTTAGCTGGCTTTTCATTGGGTCCAGATCAGAATGTTATTTGTGAACTTAACCCATTTTATGTTACTATTAGCTTAGGTACCCAGCTACACCCAAGTTAGATATTTGGCAATTTGTAAAACTATTTATTTGTAAAATTCTTTGTTTTGGGATTTTATGAATGGTCATATGAAGAAAATGCATAAGGATGTGGGTGGACTACAACTCACATCATGCCAGGTTAATCCTCCTCAAGCCCCTATTAGTATTTAAATTTGGTCATGTGCCAAGTTTGTTCGAGATCCATCGACGGTTGGAGTCACAATGCTCTCTAGCTGCATGGTGAGCTCCAACTCCTGCCATGCTGGGTCAGCCCCTCCCAAGCCCCTTCTGTTGGTCATGGAAGGTCGATGTGCCAAATTTGGTCCAGATCCACCATTGTTGGGAATCACAGTGCTCTCTGGAAGTTGGAGCTGTCTTGGAAATCCACTGCCCACAAACATACAAACTTCGAATTTTATTATATAGAGAGATAGTTTGTGTTATACTTTAGCTTTCAATACAACACAGGGTTATCTTACTTGCACTCTTATTCTGATTCCAAGATGTCATTCGAGCCAAAGGATGCAAGAAGGCAAGGCATAGAAGATATCATCTATGTAGCCTGGGATCATGATCAGACCTGAACAAACACCCCAGTTCTTTGCTTCTGGAGATTCATAGGGACGGCTAGTGATAACTGGAGCCTTTTGAGCTAGTGGGGTGAAGCCAACAGTGGATGTATCTACACTGTAGAATTAATGCAGTTTGACACCACTTTAACTGCCATGGCTCAATGCTTTGAAATCCCAGGATTTGTAGCGTAGTGAGGCACAAGAACTTTCTGGAAGAGAAGACTAAAGGCTTTGTAAAACTAACTTCCCTGATTCCATAGAATTGAGCCATGGCAGTTCAAGTGGCATTAATCTGCATTAATTCTGCAGTGATGATGCACCCAGTATCTCATTTGCTATCCAATACCTTCTTAAACAATGAACTAAACTGAAGAATAATGTCTTACCTTTGTGTGGAAGGGCTGTTTGTGCCTATTGCTTATGTGCATTGGGTGGGTGGAAAGCTTTGTCTCCTCTGCCATCTCTCGCAGCCATCCCGACCTAATTATACACCCCATTCTTTGTATGCAAGGTATTTCCAAAACTCAACCTTGGAAAGAATCTTCTGTTCATTTTTTTTAAAAGTGTTGATTTTGTGCTGTCAAAAACGTATAGCATCCACCAGCTCCTTTCAGCACCCCACTTTCCCAGTCTTCCAGTTAATTCTTTGCAAAAACACTTTGGCCCTAGAAATCCCAGCCTAGGAAAAGGGGACGGGAGAAAAGGAAACTAATTGCACTGTAAGGATGTAAACCTAGGCATTTTTAAAAGTAAGCCCTGTTGAAAAAAGTGGGATTTATTTCTGAGTTAAATGCATGGGATTACAAATAGATAGGTAGAAAGGAGGAGTTGTGATCAGGGAGACTTTGGATCCAATTCAAACAACACAGCTCTCTGCGCTTAGATTTGTCAGGTATTTCAACAACATGTCATCTAGGAAAAGGATATTAACCTTTACGCAATGAGAAAATGATGCTGAATGGCCATGAATGTATGTGCTCAAAGGGTATGTGAGAGAGAACAGAGAGGCAGTAAAATGTGATCTCTGCAGTATAACAAAGCAGTCTTTTAAAGCCACCAGCAAATCATTGCATAAGGAAGGCAGAGATAGAGGGGGGTCAGATTCAATATGGCGTGGTAGGTTCAGCCTGAGCCTGGCCTCATTCCACACATTTATATGATTTTGTGTGTATGTTTGTGTGTGCCTTCAAGTTGCCTGTTCACTTATGCTGACTCCCATTTCATCGTGTTTTCTTAGGCAAGGATCTCCCATGTAAGTACTAACCAGGACTGACCCTGCTTAGCTCCCCAAATCAGATGGAATATGATGCCTTTGGGGTCTTGAGAAGCTGAAGCAAGGGTGCTTCTTTTGCACTTAAGTATATGTTTTGTATGGAGCCACTGAGGTGTAGTGGTTTGAATATGGGACTATAACTCTGGAAACAAAGATTTGAATCTCCATTCAGTCATGAGGTCCACTGGATGACCTTGGCCAAGTCACATTTTCTCATCTTTAGAGGAAGGCAATGGCATACTTATTGCCAGGAAAAATTTGTGACAGGTCTGCCTTAGGGTCGCCAAAGGTCAGAAGCAACTTGAAGGCTCACAGCAGCAACAACAAATGTTCTATCTGTTGATCCTTGTTTCCATCTGAAAATACTGTCTATAAATAAACAAACATCATTGTCGAAAGCTTTCATGGCCTGAATCACTTTGTTGTTCTAGGCTTTTTGGGCTATATGGCTATGTTCTAGAAGCATTCTCTCCTGACGTTTCACCTGCATCTATGTCAGGCATCCTCAGAACTCACAACCTCTGAGGATAGCTGCCATAGATACAGGCCAAACATCAGGAGAGAATGCTTTTAGAACATGTCCATATTGCCTAAAAAAACTACATCAACCTAAACATTCTGGGCATTTTGTGAATCCTGTTTGTGATACTGTGATACTGTATTAGATATTCCTATCTTAACAGCCTCGCTTTGACCCGGATTCAACTTACTGTTATTATTTATTCATTATGATATAATGTAGTTGTGGGCTAATCAGATGTTTATGGCAAGCAAGGATCAGTGATACTTCCTTTATAGACCTTGATTATAACCAGTGATTGATTAATATTGTTGACCCTTCTAAACCATAGGGAATAGGTAGTTTTTGTTCTGGTACCTGTCATGGTACCTCTTCTATTTTTGTACCACAAGCACCACTACCTTTTCATCTTTCTTGTGAAATAGAGAAGACTTCAGAAATGCCTTGTTAAGATGAGGAATGCTTTCCTTCTTCATTCCCTCCTAAAGAGAACTGCAAAGGTGGGTATTGGATCTTACGTTAACAGGGCAGTCAAACTATTTTGGGTTTTGGTTGGGGTTGCTAGTTCAGGATCATCCCAGGCCCTGATGTTTCTGAGCCAAAAACTGAGACCTGGGAATGGCCCCTAGTTATGTCATTCAGTGTTCTGCATTACATGCTGACTACAGATACTCACTGCTTTTCTTTCTCTCTCTCATGCAGAGCAAACTAATTTTCCTGCTTGGAAAGTAAAACAGAAATCATAGCTACAGGGCCTGTTTCCAAATCAAGGTGAAGTGAAGAGATTATTCCTTCTCACTTACCTAGTGAGACAGGATGACGAACATTCAATCTAGCCAGAAGGTAGGTGCAGAGCAGAGCAAAGCGTGAGCTGAGAGGGGTGAGGATTGTATGCATTTATCAGAAATCACAGTTTTGTGTTGTTTTACTTGTGAAGTACATCAATAGTACTATATAAATAAACACTGACAACGGCAATAATTATTTTAGTTGAGATTTTAAAGAGTTTATCTAGGTATGCATCTAAATTGTAGAATCAATACAGATTGATACCACTTTAACCTTGCCGTGTTTCAATGTTATAGAATCTTGGGATTTGTAGTTTTACAAGGTTGTTGTGTCTCTCTGCCAAAGGGTGCTTTTGCCCTAGCAAACCGCAGTTCCAAGGATTCTATAATATTGAGCCATGGCAGTTATAGGGGTGTCAAATTGTGTTATTTTTACAGTGTAGATGCTAAAATTATTCAAGTGAGAGGGCTCATCACCTTCAATATCACACTGAAAGTTTAGGCTAAAACCTAGAGCCACTTCATTGTCTCTGTGACATGCAGGCCTTCAGATATCACTGCAGAACTGTATGAGTATTTAACAATGCTACAGATACAGAACTGTATGTAACTAGTAGTACGTCAACAACCAAGTGTGTGTTAGGTAGCAGACACAGTAGAGATAGAGTAGTTGTTTCAAAATAAGTATTCAGTGACAAGGCCCACAGTGCCATATATCACCCTGATCTCTTTCAGAAACCTCATAGAGCCAGGCTGGGTTAGTACTTGGATGAGAGCCTACCAGGTTATGCTAGGCATCACCAAATGGGGCGAGGGAAGAAACCTGCTTGAAACTCTGGCTAGAAATGGCAATGAACTCAATATAAGGCAGCTTCCTGGGTTCCTAAAATACTGAAGGCCTTTCCACACAGCCCTAATTCCAAGAATATTCAGGCAGAAAATCCCACAAAATCTGCTTTGAACTGGGTTATCTGAGTCCACACTGTGGGATTTTCTGCCTTGATATTCTGAGCTATAGGGCTATGTGGAAGGGCCCTGAGATCATCTGATTGTCTCAGATTCAAATAGGTGTTTATGAACAATACCCTTCCCAGAACATATATGCCAGAGCATACAGATCATATTCAGGCCATATAGCAGAGTGTCCCAAACTGTATGTTGTAACATGTTAGTGTGTCGGCTTTGGCGTGTGTCAGTGTGTCACATGAACATAATGGGAAATCTCTGGGTCTATATAAAATAAACAATACATCAAATATCTTTTTTAAAATATAGAATAAAAGATTGTCATGAGACATGTTGTGTTCCCGTACATTTCCTTATTACAATGTATGTGTGTGTCCATATATTTTATAAGGGGTTGGTTTAACCTTCAGTTTGCTAGTAAAATTGAATTAATGTGTCACGAAATGATTCATGGCTAGAATGCATGTCACCAGCATGAAATATTTGGAAAGCTCTACCATATAGGCTGGAGAGTTTGAAACTCATAACTGGATTTGCTAGTTTCCTATAGTTCACAGCACGCACTGCACCTGATTTATTTTTCATTATGTCCTGCTACCCCTGTTTGTAAGGTGTTGGTGTCTTTAATAAGGTCCACATTGTACTGAGGCAGACTGTGCTTTTGTTAAGCCATGCAGAATATGGCCTGAATCACTGGGTTGTTGTAGGTTTTTCAGGCTATATGGCCATGTTCTATAAGAATTCTCTCCTGACGTTTCACCTGCATCTATGGCAGGCATCCTCAGAGGTTGTGAAGTCTCACAACCTCTGAGTATGCCTGCCATTGATGCAGGTGAAACATCAGGAGAGAATGCTTGTTGTTGTAGGTTTTTCAGGCTATATATGTAGCCTGAAAATGCAGGCGCAACGTCAGGAGAGAATGCTTATAGAACATGGCCATATAACCCGAAAAACCTACAACAACTTTGTATATGTTGCTTGGACAGAGGAGGTTGATATAGTCTTTTGTTCCCATCTAGCTAAGGAGAGTCATTGGCATTTGTGCATGCTGTGCTTGTGTGCTTGTTTGCAGCCCTCAACTCTTGAGCCAGTATATCATATCATCCTGCGGGGCTGAAAAAGATTGTGCATTGCTGCCTTAAGGCATTATTTAAGCCTTGAGCTGAAGATGGCAAGAAGAGATGATGGGAGAGATGTCCTAGAAGCTGATTCTTAGAAAAGTAATTTCTCAGAGGACATTGGAAAGAGAATGAAAGAGTAGATGGGAAACTGAGCATGAGACCTCTGTGAGAGCGGGAGGAAAAGAAGGGAACATATTATCATGTATTTATATCAAGGGCTAGGAAATAATAATTTTAAACACAATATTGTTCATTTCTTAACAGTACGTCAGATCTCATGCATGGATGTTTTCCTTGCTCGTTCCTGCAGTGTATGGATAAGCTTGTTCAAGTGAGTCACCTGGAGCTATTTTTTTCCACAGGCAACCGTTCAGCAGCACACTTGTTCTCTCTATTTCTGGTGGCACTCTCGAGTCGAGGTTGTATAAGCTGATTGGTGGGAATGCAGGAGTCTGGAGGAGGGGTAGGCTTTCCTCACCAGTTATTTTTGCCTCTACCTCGTTTTTCACTCTTTTCAAAATTGCAAATTCATTTTGAACTCTCAATGCAAAGTAGCTACGAGCAACAGAGCTGATTAAAGCATGATTTGCTACATTTTACATGTGTGTTTGTTTCTGAGGGAAAAAGAATTGGCTCAGCTCAGAACATCACTGAAATTGAATATTTGCAACTGAATACATATATAAAAATGTACCTGTTTCCCACCCACTGAAGGGTTCTTGGATTTGGCAGAAGTCCCACAAACTGGGTTGAATGTAGACTATACTTCTAGCATGTAAGATGCATGCGTGAGGCACTTCAAATACACAGATATGGACAGCCTTCTGGAAAAAAAGGAACCTGAATGGGGCAGGATGGCAAAGTAAATAGGCAATTTCTGTGATACCATATAATCCCCAGTTTTAAGACACTAAGTTTTAAGTTTTAAGACACTAAGGACAGAATGCTAATCTGAAAGTCCCTATTGCTGCCTGCTTTTCCATAATATTTGTGGAGCTCATGTTCTGGGATCCTGAAAGAAATAATTTTGCAACAATGCAGCAATATTAAGACTGATGTGCCCCTTTCTATGAAGCCTCCCTCATTTGCTCCAGTTCCCCTTTAAAAGGTCTGCATATGGGTAGGACAGAGAAAGGAGAGAGCTGTTCTGAGATGTCTTGCATGCCTCTTCTCCCCACTGCTCCACTGCTGCCAAACTATGAACTGTATTGTGTAACCACTTACCCTTTAATCAGCTCGCATATCGACCTCCCCCCCCCCTCCAAAATTAGTTTGTTGTTGCTTGATGCTTGTTTATTATTGTTATGCTGTTTTATGCTATTTTAAATTGTAATTTGTTATTGTCCTGCTTTTAATTGTATGTTGCCTGGGCTTGGCCCCATGTAAGCCTCCCCGAGTTCCCTTGGGGAGATGGAGATGGGGTAGAATAATAAAGTCCTCCTCCTCCTCCTCCTCCTCCTCCTCCTCCTCCTCCTCCTCCTCCTCCTTCTACATCCCCTTTCAACAGTCTGACTAGTTGGTATTAGCGGTTATTCAAGGAATTATGGGTTTGTAGCCAGCATGTTTGGATTTCATGCATTTTTGGTAGGTTTTTGTCCCTGTTCCACCCCACCCCCACCCACCCTGGGTGCAGTGGGTTTTGAGTGGCTGACTTCCATTGTGTTAATGTTAATCTCTGCCCAGTGATTTGATGTATAGGGCAGGCTCAACCAACATATGCATTTCCTGCATCAGAAAACGTGCAGCTTGCTTCCAAGTGACATCACACAGGAGTATATTTGGCTGCAGGTTGGTACAGCACAGTTTGTACTGGCGCTGAAATACAAAGATGTGTCATAATCTATACATGGCAATTTATTTGCAGATATTTCTTCCTGAAAAAAATGTTTATACGAGGGGGAAAATAATAATTGGTCACATTACTGAGGGGTCTATTTGAGCTGAAGAGTCCGAGGACTATTTGTTGTTGTGTGCCTTCAAGTCAATTCTGGCTCATAGCAATCTTATCATAGGGGTTGTTCACAGTGGGTTTGCTTTTGCCATTCTTTGAGCCTGGGAAAAATGTGACTTGCCCAAAGAGATCCAGTAGATCTCCATAGCTAAGGTAGGGTTTCAAATCCTTGTCTTTCATTGTTCCAGTCCAACACTCAAACTACCACATGACTCTGGCTCCCTCAGCATTATTATTCAATTTTAATGTCATGGTTCTTTCCTATTCAATCCATAGATTGGCAATTGAGGGAAGGGCATTTACAGTTCCTAGCTGGGCAGCTTCTTTGTTGTTGTTGGGTGTTTTTCTTTTCTTTCTTTCTTTCTTTCTTTCTTTCTTTCTTTTTTTGGTGTCAGGAGCAACTTGAGAAACTACAAGTTGCTTCTGGTGTAAGAGAACTGACCATCTGCAAGGACATTGCCTAGGGGACACCCGGATGTTTTGATCTTTTACCATCCTTGTGGGAGGCTTCTCTCATGCCCCTACATGGGGAGCTGGAGCTGACAGAGGGAGCTAATTCACACTCTCCCCGGATGCAAAACTCTGACCTGTCGGTCTTCAGTCCTGCTGGCACAAGGGTTTAGCCCATTGTGCCATCAGGGGCTCCAAGCTTCTTTGGTGCCTCTGACTGAACTGCAGATGCCAGATCTCCATAGAAGGCAGTTGTGGGTATCAAAGTGGAATAACAGAACTGTAATAATATTCCTGTATCTGCAAGTGCTGTGCTTACCTGATGTGACAAAGCATAGGATATGGGGCAATAATTGGGTGTAACTGGGAAGGGTTCTATGGCTTCATACATCATGCATATGTGCAAAATATCTTCAAGCTGGTGGCTTCAACATATTTGGGGATATAATTCCCACAACCTCCCAGCTTGCATCGCCAATGGTAAGGAGTGAAGAGGACTGTAAGTCTGTGAATGTGGGAGGCTAGTCCCTGGAGTTTGGTCTATCATGTCCAGTGAATCAATTTCATGTCCATACCTCACGTTCAATGTATGGAAAATGAGATTGCTTATGGCTCCTGGATGCATTAGTACTGTCTTTGTCTTCCCTTTTTTTTCAACCAAAAAATAAAACAGAGACATACCTGCCTCAAAGATGACAGTGTATGAGCACGTTTCGCATGTAAAGTGGATTAAAGCAAGGAGTTCATGATTTGGTTTGCAGGAATCGGGGTCCTTGGCTCTTGCAGTGGTTCTCTAACTTGTCTTCCATACTTCCATCTCAAGAGATGAGCAATGCAATTTGCACAGAGGTTTTACATCCACAACGGGTGAAAGTGTGTATGATGCAGCCAGGTGTATGTGCCAAACATCTCTAAACCGGTGGGTTCCATATATGCATTTTGGAGGGGAATTCCCACAACTTCCTAGGCCAAGAGATCAGGGGCCTTTGGCTCTTGCAAACATTTCCTAAATCATCTGTAATATCAAAAGACACTAACTGCTGTGATACTATTATCAAACCTTTTGCTCATAATCTTCGTGATCCCCGGACCTCTGAATGCATTGGGTGATGTAGAAGTCTTCTAGGCAATTAACATGGATTGGTTTTTCTTGCGTGCTTGTAAGCAATTCCAGCCTGAAAAGTCTGCCAGAATGATGTGTTATATATACAAGAAAGATGTGCACATGATGCCACCAGGCATATGTAGGTGCCAAACATCTCCAATGTGGCAGCTTCCACATATTTTGGAGCAGAACACAGCACTTGCATTATGGCATGCGACTGGTCTATAATTTCCAGATAGGGAAGGGATATCTCTGCATGGAGTGAAAGGCTCTCATGACCTTCTACGTCATGCCTGTGTGCCAAACAACTGCAAGTTGGAGGATTCCATAAACAGGCAGTCCCCAAGTTAGGAACAAGATAGGTTCCGTAGGTTTGTTCTTAAGCTGAATTTGTATGTAAGTTGGAAGAGGTACATTTTTAAGTGTAACTCCATATATATATAGCCCCCCTGGTGGCACAGTAGGTTAAACCGCTGAGCTGCTGAACTTGCTAACTGAAATGTTGGTGGTTCGAATCTGGGAAGTGGGATGAGCTCCCACTGTTAGCCCCAGCTTGTGCCAACCTAGCAGTTTGAAAACATGCAAAAGTAGATCAATGGGTACTGCTTCTGTGGGAAGATAGCGGTGCGTCATGCAGTCATGCTGGCCACATGACCTTGGAGGCATCTACGGACAATGCTGACTCTTTGGCTTAGAAATAGGGATGAACACCAACTCCCAGAGTTGGACACAACTGGACTTAATGTCAGGGGAAACTTTTACCTTTTCTATATACATATACACACATATACATGCAAACACAAACACAGAGATGAATGTATGCCTTGGGTAGCATAGGGAAGGGTTAACACTCCTTTGGTATTTGTCTTGCTATCTGTGCTGGTGTTCAGGAAATTTTACCTCACTTTCTGTCCCTGTGAGAATTGAATTTTGAAAAAAATGGGCTTGTTATAGAAACAAGGATTGGTGCTAAAGGTACAACGAAGCCCCCTTTTCCCATGATAACTCTTGTCACACTAGAGAAAAAATCCACTTAAAATCCGGTTTCTGCCTCCTACAGAATTCTGGGGTTTGTAGTTTAGGGAGGCTGTTAAAGGCTCCTCCCTAAACTACAAATACCAGAATTCTGCAGGAGGAAGAAACCAGATTTTAAGTGGATTTTTTTCTCTAGTGTGATGAGGGCACAGTGAATTTTCCTTCCAAGGGATATTTGTAACTTGGGGACTGCTTGTATTTTGGAATAGAACTCAGCGCCCACATCATGACACAACACCACTGGTCTATCAAATAGGAAAGGGTTAGGGTTAGGGTTAGGGTTAGGGTTAGGGTTAACCCTTCTCCCCCCCCCCCCGCTTTCTTTGGGGTCCCATGGCTCATCATGTATACACATGTGCTAAACATCTGCTAGCTGGTGGCTTCAAGGTGTGTTTGGAGTAGAACTCAGCGCCTGCATGGTGGCACCCCGTTGGTCTGGAAAGCAACCTAGATGGGGAAAGGATCCCTCTGTGTGGGATGTGACGGGGTCCCATGGCTTGGTATGGGCAGGGTGTGCGCCTGCCAAACACCTCCAAGCAGGTGTCTTCAATCCCTATGTTTCGGAGACACACGGGGGGTCGCAGAGCGGATGGCGAGGGATGCGGTCCCCGGGGGGGGGGGTGCGCGGGGGCTCCTGGCGCGCACGTGCCCGCGTGTCCGCGCGCATGGCATCGCATCGCGTGGCGGGGCGAGGGCGCTTGCTGCAGTGTCGGGGGGAGGGAGGGAAGGAGGGGAGGAGGGGAGGAAGGAGGGGGGGAGGGCCGATCCGGAGCAAGATGGCGATGCTGCCGTTGCCGCTTCTCCGCGGGTCAGCACCGGAACAGCTCCTTCCTTGCTTCAGCCGCTGACTCCCTCGCCTCGGTGCCGCTTCTGCAGCCCATCCGGGCAGCCCTTCTCCCTGCGTCGCTGCCTTCCTTCCTTCCTCGCGGGCTGGGTCTTTCTCTGCCGCACTGCCCCAGAGGCTCTTGTTTTGGTGCAAAGCTGTGGGCGCATCTCTCTCTCTCTCTCTCTTTTTTTTCCCAATGGAAGAAGGCGCCGACTCTGGTGCAATTCCCTCCGAACCCCCGGGGTTCGTTTTTCTTCTTTTCTTTCATTGCATGTGAGAATAGCACCCTTTCTCCCAGACACACACACACGCACACACAGAGAGAGACATCCCTTCCTTGGATCCTCCGGAGCCCTGGCGATTTGTGTGCCGCCCAGCTTCATCTTCCCATGGAAGAGGCGATCCGCTCCCCAATCCTACCTGAAGGAGAGGCGCCGGGAGCCTGAGATGGAGGAAGAGGAGGAGCTGCGCCGCCACTGAAGCCCCTGCCCGGCCAAGGAGACAGACAGGCAGGCAGACGGACGGACAGAAGGACAGACCGCGAGGGAGCGCGCGCGGGCCCCGGGCCCTCCTTCCATGTGGCCCCGCGGCAGGTTGGGGCGTCGCGCGCGCCTGGGCTGCCCTTCGCACGCGCCCTCCGCCGCCTCGCCCGCCTAGCAGCCCCTCCTCCCCTTCTCTCCCCCGCCTCCCCCCCCCGCTTTCTTTGGGGTCCCTCACACCTCCTCCTCCTCCTCCCTCTCTCCTCCGCACCCCCTTCCTCCACCCCCCCCCCCCACTCGCCTGCCTTGGCCATGGGGATGGGGGCCCACCTCCTGGCGCTTGTCATGTCGGCTTCCTTTTTCAACCCCAGCTTTGCCTTCAGTTCGCACTTCGACCCCGGTAAGTGGCTTTCTTTCTGTCGCTTTGGGGCCCATCCTTCTCCTTCCCAAACACCCAAGGTTGTTTCCCCCTTCTGCTCCTCCCTCCCTCTCTTCTGGTCTTTGGTTTGCCTTTCCTTGTTTCCCGCCTAAGCTATTCCTCCACCCCCAAAAGAGTTTGGGTGCATCTAAACCAGTGGCTCCCAACCTTTTCTTTGACCTGGGACCACTCTCCAACATTAATACCAAAAGGGTTGCAAACCAGTTTTTGGTCAACTTTAGATTTGGTTTGGTTATTTGGGGTGCTGATTCAGAATGTTGCATTGGATAGACCACATCAGCTCTAGCTTCTGATACAGAACATATGCCATCCAGTCGTTGCCATCTGCTCGCCCACAGAAAACAATATTTAATAAGCCTTGGCAGCATTATAAGAGGGTTTCGCGAGACCAGTCACTCTCATTGCAACTGTGTTGTAATGGTGAGGCCGCAGACCATATTTTAGTTCTTACGGACCACTGGTGGTCCACAAACCACAGGTTGAGAACCACTGGTCTAAACTGTAGACTTGATGAGCTCAGTGGTAAACAATCCTAGAATGTGTCCTTTGATGAGGCACCAGCACACTTCAGCGATGAATGCAAAAGTCCTGGTAAAACTACATCACCAAAGATGGCATAGCATTGAGCCATTGTATTAATTCTACAGTGTAGATGCAGCCTTGGGGCCGATTGGGTCTCTCTTCTTGCTGACAACCATCCGTTGCTCGCTCTTCTGCCCAAATCCTTAAGACATTTACTTGATTTTTTAAAAATATGCTCCAAATTATGGGACCATTGCTGGTTGCTTTCAAGCCAACCAACTGTCTCTAACACTTACACATTGTATTGGTCCATGGTTAGTGATTTTAGTATGACCTCCACGGAAGAAACACTCTCTGCAAAGTTACATCACCCTGTGCCTCCCTGCCCAGGCAGGATGTTTGTGAAAGAGGTTCTTGGGCACATGATAATGGAGATGCAGAAACAGGGTTGTTTGTGTGCACCTTTCTTTGAAGCATTGTCTAGCATGTAGATTGTTCATGGTGGTCAGTCACTTAAGTGGAAATAAGATGTGGCCAAGCAAGAGACGGTTTTGGTGGCTTGGGCTCATTCTTCCCACCTGGAAAGGTGCCTGGGATTGCCAAAGGAGTGTGGCATTGTGTCATCACAGCACATTGCTCTCGCAGTGGGCCTTCACTCTGCATTTTTGAGAAGGTGGCATTGAGTGAGGCCAAACAACAGTGCCATTTGCCTGGTGCTGGGCCTTTCTCAGGGGTGGCGTGAGTCTGAATTAAGGTCCCTTTGTGGTGGGTGAGTGACTTGGCCTTAGCTAAACCTCTGGTTTGGGGGATTGCTAGCCCTTGAGGTGGGGCAATAGATTGTAGAAAGTAGAAATGTGGTCCGTCAGGGCCCTTCCACATGGTCATATAACCCAAGACCCTTCCACACAGCCCTATATCCCAGCATATCAAGGTGGAAAATCCCACATTATCTGAGTGTGGACTCAGATAGCCCAGTTCAAAGCAGATATTGTGTGATATGCTGTGATATAGGGCTGTGTAGAAGGGCCCCCAGAATATCAAGGCAGAAAAATCCCATATCGTCTGAACTGGGTTATCAGAATCCACACTGCCATATATTCAAGTTCAAAGCAGAAAATGTGGAGTTTTATTCAGCTGTGTGGAAGGGGCCTCAGAAAGATTTCAACATTTTCTAGTATCAGGTTTCTCTGGGTCTTCTTCCCTTTCAGAAATCCTAAAAGGCAGAAACCTGACCATTGTGTTGTCTTCTCAGTTCATTCCTGGCATTATTGCACACCTTCTATCCTGCTTGTTCATGTTACTGTGAAAACGGCTTCTTGCTTTTCTGACCCCCCCCCCCCCCCGGGGCATCTCTTATGCCTTGTTTATATATCTGCACTTGCTATCGAAGAGTTATGAATGAAACTTGCCCTTGTCTTTAATACCTAATGCCATTTTTGTGATGTTTAATCAGTTTTCTTGGGAGCAGGAAGCACCTGTCATGATTTGACTTGATAAAAAGGATTTGGGCTCAATTTTCCAGATTCCACTGCAGTTAAATCTAAAAGGCCCGAGGTAATACCTTAGGTCCAGTGATGGGCTGACATTTCTCAAAATGAACACAATAGTGTTCAGGAGAGAAGATATTATTTAAAAGAAACCTTTTCTTCTTGGTAAAAACATTTATTTGTTTTCCTCTGGCTGCTCTGATCCTTTCCTTTGCTCCATTCAGTCTTCAGCAAAGGGCAGCGAAGTGGTAACTAGCTGAATTACAGTTGAGGCCTCTGAGAACTCTCAGGCATGAGGGAGTTATGGTTATGTAAGTGCCTATTTTGATGCTTTTGTATTAGATCTGTGGCTGCCCAAAGAAAGGCTTTTCCCTATTTATGTGTGTTGCTGTAGCAGGGCATGGTCTGAAATGCATTCTATCAGTCTGGCACACACAGAAGGAGAGAGGGAAGGAAATCAGCATATTTTCACTTCCATCTCCCATATATTTGTAAAAATCGCCCTTACTTTCTTTAACACAGTCCCCTTCCTAAAAACAACATAGACATTTCATGGTTATGAATGCAAAGGAATGTACACAGGATTAAAATTACCATTGTATGCCTCAATAGCAGGCCTGGGCAAACTTCAGCCCTCCAGTTGTTTTGGAATTCAACTCTCACAATTCCTAACAGCCAGTAGGCTGTTAGGAATTGTGGGAGTTGAAGTTCAAAACACCTGGAGGGCCAAAGTTTGCCCAGGCCTGCTCTACAGGATTAGCCACTTGATCTGAAGGGGAAAAAACCTAGCATAGTTTGTGGATAGCATCTTGAACAAACTGGCTGTGGTGCCTCCTGAATAATAGTAAATATTTCCATACAGTGTTTGGGAAGGAATACAAAATACAGAAAGGAACAGTGTCTTCATGTTTCATCTTTAGAGCCATGAAGTCATTTCCAGCCTATGGCAACCCTACAAAGGTCCTAACATGGGATTTTCTTGTCAAGGTTTGTTGAAAGAAAGTTTGTCTTTGCCTTCTTCTGAGATTGAGAGGATGTGACTTGCCCAAGGTCATCCAGTGGATTTCCATGGTTGAGCTAGGATCGAGAGTTATAGCCCAACATTTAAACCACAACACCGCAAAAAATCTGAATGCTTGACTTAAGAAATGATAAACTCAGAAAATAATAGTAATAGCCATAGATGTAGCAAAGAAGATCTTCATTATGAAAAAGTACAAGGAAAGATGTAGAGAAATACTAGGGAAGATAGATTAAAGCATATAATATAAAGCATGTATTATAAAGTGTGGGTTGAAGAGAAAAGGGCAACAGTTATGGAACTGTTTCACCAGTTATGCAGGTAAAACGTCAGGAGAGAATGCTTCTGGAACATGGCCATACAACCCAAAAACTCACAACAACTCCAGTTATGAAACAGAACTCAAAGAAGTTATCCAGAATGTTTTCAATCTTTATAAAAAATACTGGGTTGCTGTGAGTTTTCCGGGCTGTACTGCCATGTTCCAGAAGCATTCTCTCCTGATGTTTCACCCACCTCTATGGCAAGCATCCTCAGAGTTTGTGAGGTTTGTTGGAAACTAGGCAAGTGGGGTTTACATATCTGTGGAATGTCCAGGGTGGGAGAAAGAACTCTTATATGAGGCAAGTGTGAATGTTGCAACTGATCACCTTGATTAGCATTTAATAGCCTTGCAGCTTCAAAACTTGGCTGCTTCCTGCCTGGGGTAATCCTTTGTTGGGAGGTGATTAGCTGGTCCTGATTGTTTTTTGTCTGGAAACAATAATATATTACAAAAAATAGTTTCGTACAGCCAGCATGGTACAGTGATTTGGGTGTTAGAAGGTGACTAGAGTTCAAATCTCCACTCAGCCATTCTTACCCACTAGTGACTTGACCTTGGGCAAATCATACACTCTCAGCCTAAGAGAAAGGCAAAGGCAAACCTCCTCTAAAGAGATAATGTTTGGAAACTGCCAGGTTATGTTACCTTAGCGTCACCGAAATGGAAATGACTTAAAGGCACACAATAGTAGCAGCAGCAACAATAACCATATATTAATTATCAAAAATGATAATGGGCCAAGCTCGTTCTGCATAAACACAACTGATCAGGTTGCTTTTACATTAGCCACACACTAATGGGCAGCTCACCTGTATTGTCTCTCATGCATTCTGGTATCGATTGTATTATCAGTTTTGGACAAATTTGAACCAGTGCCATGAGATGTACCGTATATCACTTTGTCAGCACAGGAGTTTACTTTTAGTCCAACATGGGTGAGGTGGGGAATGGGATGACATGTATATTTCTCTTTATTTCTATGTATTTTAGCTGTCAATTAATTTTGTTATTGTCTTATTGCTATGTATGCATGTTGTACCATTGAGTGCTTTTGTGAGCTGCACCAAGTCCCTTCAGGGAGATGATGATGGGATACAAATAAAGTTATTATTGTTATTGTTATTGTTATTGTTATTGTTATTGACACAAAAGCACAGTATGTCATGGCAAACAAGATCTATATGCTGGATTTCATATCACAAAATCACAAGTCGAACACTTCCCAAGCGTCTAAGACTGTGTGATGTATTTTCGAATGATGCGTGCAGATCCAAGTAAGGTGGCCTTTTGCAGTTGACAGATCATGATTTTGTCGATGTTTATTGTTTCCAAATGCTGGCTGAGATCTTTTGGCATGGCACTCAGTGCGCCGATGACCACTGGGACCACCTGTACTGGTTTATGCCAGAGCCTTTGCAGTTCGATTTTGAGGTCCTGATAGCGGCTGAGTTTTACCTGTTGTTTTTCTTCAATGCGACTGTCACCTGGTATGGCGACATCAATAATCCAGACTTTTTTTCTTTTCCACAATCGTGATGTCCGGTGTATTGTGTTCCAAAACTTTGTCAGTCTGGATTCGAAAGTCCCACAGTATTTTTGCATGTTCATTTTCCATGACCTTTGCGGGTTTATGATCCCACCAATTCTTTACTGCTGGCAGGTGATACTTGTGACATAAGTTCCAATGAATCATCTGGGCCACAGATTATTATTATTATTATTTAATGAAATTTTACATAGGGAAATGTGACAGATGAGTTATATCCATGTGATGAATAGGTTATACCCATTATGTGGGTGTTGACCAGTTGCCTTATTGGGATTGAAGAATTTATTTATTTATTTACGGTATTTTTATCCCGCCTTTCTCAGCCCAAAGGCGACTCAAGGCGGCTTACAAATTGGCAGCAATTTGATGCCACAACAGTCAGAAAATACAATTAAAACATTTAGCACAACAGTATAAAACCCATACAAAAAACCATTAAATACCTTGTCTTAGGGTTCATCTTAGAATTAATAATAATAATAATAATAATAATAATAATAATAATAATAATAATAATACTTTATTTATATACCGCTCTATCTCCTCAAAGAGACTCAGGGCAGTTTCCAACAAAAAATGGCAAATAATCAATGCTAGAATACACCAACAAGAGAAATAAATAACCCCCCAAATCCCAAAAGAAAATTCACAACTATAACAAATTAAAATTATAACAGATAAACAAAAATTAAGTAATAATTAATGTCGTTTGATATCACTTGGCTTAAATCTATGGAATCGTGAGAGATGTAGTTTTACAAGGTCTGAAGCCTTCTCTGCCAAAGAGTACCTCTTCAACTACAGATCCCAGGATTCCACTGCATTCAGCCATGGCAGTTCAAGTGGTGTCGAACTGTGTTAATTCTGCAATGTAGACTCAGCCATATATCATCTTCAGAAAAGTTAATGATTCCCCCCTTTCTCTTTTTCTCTTCTTTTTCTTTTTCACGTGTCCTGTATGATTGGATTGCTCCGCTTGAGTAACTCAGAGATGTTTGCTGTTTGATGTGGCTTCTCTCTGATCACAACACATTGTATTAAGATTAGGAAACTGATTGGGAGGCAGTAGTGGAGGAAGCAATTGCTCGGTGTTTGGACTGATGTGCCAAAATGACAAGGCATTAGATTAGTTGACTTTTTAGGACTGAAGCTTTGAAGCAGATTCTATGTTGCAATAATGTTGGTCTTTTCTTCTGAGATACAGAGATGGTGGTTTTAGGGAAGTGTTGTTGCTTGTGTTTGTAGCTGATTCCCTATAACTTTGTCCTACATGTGCCATGACTGAGACTATTCCTTACAGGCATGTAGCGGGGGGGGGGGGGGCTTGGGGGCTTCATCCCCCCCCCCAAATTCTGATGGTGGTCCGCGAGGCCTTACTTAAACTGTTATGTTTATTCATATCATGATCTGATCACCATGTTCAATATATCCCATATGCATGGGGGTATTGGGGTAACGATACAGAAGGTTTGCTAGGGTAGACCCTCTTTCACTCAGACTCACCCCCCCCCCCCCGAAACAAAATCCTGGCTATGGGCCTGATTCCTTATAAAGAATTATGGCTGGAAGACAGTAGCTTGCCTAAGGACACCTATTGAGTACATAGTTGATGTTTCTAGGAGGACTTCTTAACTCATAGCCTGAGCTTGGAAGTACAGTTGGCTTTCTATATCCATGGATTCTGCACCTACAAATTCAACCATCCACATATTGACAATGTTTTTTTAAATACACACAAAAAGCTTGAGTTTGCAGTTTTATAAATGGGATGACATTTTACTGTGCCATTGTATATACTGGGGCTTGAACATCCACAGATTTTGGTATCCATGTGGGGCCCTGGATGTTAGTCCCTTTGCACAACATTACAAGGAACAATGTTACCTGACCTCTGTTAGTTTGGGGTATAACACGCCCAAAACAAGGTTCCAGTTGTCAAACAGTGTAACAGCTGATGACATTGTTCCTGCTTGCTTTTGTCTGTTCCTTTTGAGAGGCAAAATGCTTTTGGGGAGCATTTTGAGGAGTTTTACTCTAAATTACAGGTAAGTTTATCTTTTTCTTTCCTTTTTTTAATAAATTTGTCCTCCCCCAAAAGAAAGACCCCAAAATAGAAATGCAGCTGCCAATATTACAAACAAGGAAGGTATTCAGAAAATAAGTAAAACTTAACGATCAAGGGATAAACATTAACAACTCCTTTGAAATCACACTTCTAGCTCAGCTCCCAGGCTGCAGAAGACAGCCGAACTAATGGAATGTAGCAAAACAAACAGACTTTTGGTCTCAGTGTCAGAAGGGGTTAATAATTGCTTAAGGTGTTCCCACAGCCCCTAAGCAGCTGGAGGTAGTTGGTTCTGGCCATCACACTCCTTCCCAGGCAAGGAGGAAGAGCAGGAGATGGCAGCTATGGAAATCTTGCTTTTGCCTTGTGGTGGTGATCTCCATGTAAGTTTGCCTTGTGAATGCTTTAACATGTGCTGCAATTCTAGGTCAGCTAGCACAAGTTTATCAGGCATCAGAAAACAAGCTGGCCCAGTTTCTAAAAAGCCTGGAGCCAGACAGTATGATATCACATTCGGAAGAATTGGGGGGAGTGCATTTGGTTTTGTTAGAGGAGGTCTGAAACAAATAACTAGAGAGGGGGACAGATATGTCATGGTATTCCAAAACTGAGTGACCGAAAAAATGTGTACTGATGTTGGATTTAGTGCCCTAGGTTGGTCATCTTAATTCAAGAGTATACAATTTTGGCAGTGGGGGTGGGGTTAAAAGTTTGCTTTTATTTCTTACTAGTCAGTGTTGATATCCGATACTTGGCTTTCTGGGAATTTTCTGAAATTGTCAGTCCCTGGAGTGTCTTAATCCTGTTCGTTTTCTATTCTGTTCTCACAACTGTTTCACTTACCTTTTCCAAATTGGTACAGAATAACATTAAGCAATGGCACAATAACACTATATAGGTGGCAGCTTATAGAGTTTATTTTGAAATAGTAGATGTAAGCAACCTGATGCCTTCCAGATGTCTAGAATGATGATTGCCATAAACCACACCTGGTGTGGCATGTAATAAGGAATTATGGAAGCTATGGTCCAGAATATATGCATTGACACCACTTGCCTACACTTGGGATAGGGCATTATTTGTTTGTAAGGACAGGAGTTCGGGCAACCGTCATCCAGCCATGAGCCAAACTACAAAAGCATGCATTAAAGGCTCTCCTGCTGCTCACTTGTATATTACTGAAGGCATCTCTGTTAAGAATGGAGTCAGAAGAGTAGAAGTTGGTTTTTCTTCCTCCAATATAAAAAGGCAGCCAGAACATGTCTAATATTGCACATCCAAGGAAGAAGTGAAGGAAAGGAGCAAGGCCTACTCCATGCCAGCCTGAAATAAAATTGGAAACCTGAGTTCCACAGCCTTAATTTGTATTTGTCCATTATAATCCTTTTTTAAAAAAAAAAACAACCCAGATATAAACAAGGGTTGCATCTCCACCGTGGAATTAATGAAATTGAGTAACTTGTCTTCTGCATGCACATAATTTTACATACAAACATATAGCTGTGGTAGTGCTGTGTGCATATGCAACTAGCTAAAAATAATGTTCCTATCCAATGATGTATCTGTGAAACAAGAAGGAACACAGCCCAAACAATTACTTAAAACGCAATGGTTAGTTTTGAGCAATTATAGAACTGCAATTGTATATATTATTGGCATATTAATGTAGTAATATGTCAATATTAGCCTCAGGTTATAAAATCAATAACAACTTTGTCCTTAAAAAGTAATATTGACTTTAGAAAGTGATATTAGATTGCTGTGCTGAACAAGATGATATCAGGTTGTTACTGAACATAACCTGCTCTCTTTACCTGTGGCTCTTAGGCATAGATGTATTGGTGCAAACAACAAGGCACCTCATCCCACAAGAGGGGGAAAGTGGGAGAAATCGTCTTCTTCTTATTTCTAGTCACTTTAAAGACAAGAGTCCCATTGAGCCTATCAAACGATTGCAGGACTGTTCCAATGGATTTGCTCTTTAAAGGAGACAGACTGAAAATGGAAATCCACTGAATGCCACACTTAGAAGATGAGTTGGTGTCATGAAGGATTGCCACCCATTTTTTAAGCACAAACTTTTCCTATAGGAATCTTCATTAGTGTAAACTTAATATACATCATGACCCCCATGTCTGTGGTACTACTATTTGCAGTTTTATGTATCCAGATCCAACAAAATGTCCTCTCTGTGGTCTTCTTGGGCAAGAAGTCCTTCACTTCAACCGAGTTCACTATAATCTTCTGCAGTTTCATGTATCCACACAAAATCCACGAATGTATCACATGTGGATATGCGGGTGATAGTGTATCCTGAAAGCTAGATCAGGATTATGTAAATTTATCTTTAATATATAATCCTGCAAACAAATCATATAGATTTGAGATGGCATATGCTTGCCATGATGGTAGAAAATGTTTATTCTGGTTGATCAGTTTGTTAGCTTGGGATGTAATTAATATCATGGTATCTGGAAATTAAAAGGGTTTATTGGTTGCCTGAGTGTTTCAGTATAAAAGCTATGATGAAACAATGTTTCAATGAATTGTTCTCATTTCTAGAACCGCTTCCCTAATATTGTTAAAAGTTATGCTATCTAATTAAAATGGGTAAAGAAGTTAATTTCATGGTTTTATAATAATGGGTTTATGTAATTAGCTTAAAGTATCAACCAGTTGGTAATTAGGGTATTTTATTTATTTATTTATTTCGCGCATTTCTACCCCGCCCTTCACAACCCCCAAGGGGGGACTCAGAGCGGCTTACAAAAGGCACAATTCGATGCCAACACAACATTTTTGTTCTTAAAAGAAAGACTACAAACAGTAAAATACTGTTCTAATAAACTTAGTGGTTTAAATGGGAAGACCTGAAAATGCTGATCATGATTTAAATGCTAGATCCGCCCAATTTAACCAAACTTCTTTCCACTGAGCAAATGATCCGCATGGGTCATCTCTCTCTGTTTTTTGTCTTTGTGCAATACATCCTCTTTTATTAAAAATACATCCCAGACGATTCCCTAAAGACTGGTGTAAGTCTAAAGTAGGACTATACAAATGTTACTGAACCAGATCCTATGCACATTTTGTCCTATTTAACAAGGTATTTCAAGAAACTAGCTTAATAATGTCCGTGACTTAATTTGTAAGTGAGTCTTGTTAATTTACGCATAAGATCAATAGCATTCAGGAATTTAGCAGCTGGCAGAATGTTGTGGTGAGGGCTTTTGTTCGTACCCAACCAATGGTGGTCTTTGAATTGATGCTGCTGGAGAATGTATGTGGTTCCAGATGGGGACAGTCGATTCTAGATCAATGTATTGTCAAAGGCTTTCATGGCCGGAATCACTGGGTTGTTGTGAGTTTTTCTGGCTGCATGACCGTGTTCCAAAAACATTCCCTCCTGATGTTTCACTTGCATCTATGACAGGCATCTTCAGAGGTAGTCAGACTTCACAGCCTCTGAGGATGCCTGCCATAGATGTAGGTGAAATGTCAGGAGAGAATGCTTCTGGGACATGGCCACATAGCCTGGAAAACTGAAAACAACCCAGATTCTAGATCACATTGTTTTAATGGCAGGAGGTTTATGAAGTCCATTTGAAATGCGATTCTCTTAATTTTTGAACAATGAAGGATACACGAGAAATCCTCAGCCTACATCCAACCCCTTTCTGTTTCACTTAAGCTGAGGAATTGTTAGCATTCGCTTCTGTATAATTTGTTCCTGGGGATGTAGGCCTTACTAAAATTAGCTCATAAGGAGCTCCATAATGCATGTGTGAAACCAGTTTTCACCAGAAGATGCTAGATTAGTTATCTCCTGGAAAAGGAGATATGAGTAGATAAGAAGTTTTTTCTATTTGTACCAGCTTGGTTTTGATCACCTTGGCCCCCTTCATAAAGAAAGGGATGTCTTCACCATGGCTTTTGGTTGCATTGGATACAGATCTTTGTTTTCATTGGGTAAAGCTAAAAAGTCCTGACTTGCTTTTGTTTTGAAACTAAAATCCTAAGCCCTTGCTAGACAGAAGATTTTTTTTAGTGGTGGGAAACATGCCTTTTCTACTGCAGCAATGATGATAACAGTCCTTGACAGAGAGGTTTATACCTCCGGAAGGGCTAAATTACCTTGCAGTAAAAATAATTAAGCAAAAGCAATTATTGAAACAGGTTTCAAGGTGGCTGATACAAAACAAAACAATGTGTTTTTTGGCAAGGAAAAGCAATAAGAGGAAAACAGTGAAAGGTATTCGCCTTTGAGTGAAGGTCTTGTAGGTTTCTGCAGCAAGAAACAAAGCAACTAGTGATAGTCTCAGCACCAAAAATGTTCAAGGGAAAGAAAAGAGTAGATGTAGATCTAGTAAATACAATTCTGTTGATTTAGATTTTGAAGGTTACAGTGAGCATTTTTCTATATCTATATAGATTTTTTTTCTGGCAGTATATTGGAGTGGGCAAAGTATAGTCTTTGGGTTTCACGCAGACCTGAAGCCCCCATCGCTTTCTTTAAAACAATCAGATAATAATAATAATAATAATAACAATAACAATAACAATAATAATCTTTATTTATACCCCGCCGCCATCTCCCCAAAGGGGACTCAGAGCAGCTTACATGAGGCCAAGTCCAGCGATACATTACAGCAACATACAATATAAACAACAAAATAACATCACAATAAAATAAATAAACCAATCAAGTAAAATAAACAGTACAAAATAACATAATGAAAAACAGTTTGTTTTGGGTTTAAGAAAAGCTTCTCCTGGGCTATAAACCATCTGTGCAAGAGTAGGACAAAAACATGGTAAAACTGTTCCCAGAGAGTGAAGTGAGCATTTTGAAGTTTTTTTTTTCAAACTTGGTTTTTTAGATTAAAATGGGATAGATATATACAGCAGGATCATGAGTTGGGGTGGGAAGTATTTTGGGAAGTACTTGAACAACTATGGGTTGCATTTTATCCCACAGATCATTTGAGGAATAGCAGTGTGGTGTGTATAGTGAACAGGATTTTAGATGTGTTTCATATCAGTTTTGTAGTTGCTCACAAAGAGGTGAGCTCCCAGGGTTGTCCCTCTCTAGTGTCACTTGTGTTGTATGAAAAGTAAAAAGACAGAAAAGAGGTGTGGTTGTTTATGCTTTTTGGGGTTTTTTTAAAAGCTAGGGTTCTCTTTCTTCCATGGAGATCCTCTACATGAACAGTAGACCTGAAAGGTTTGGGACCCGCCTACCTGCGTGGCCGCATCTCTGTATACGAACCCACACAATCTCTTCGATCATCTGGAGAGGCCCTGCTCTCGATCCCTCCAGCATCACAGGCGCGATTGGTAGGGACGAGAGAGAGGGCCTTTTCGGTGGTGGCCCCTCGACTCTGGAACTCACTCCCTAAGGACATCAAGCAGGCCCCAACTCTGGCAGTCTTCAGGAGGAGCTTGAAGACGTGGTTGTTCCAGTGTGCCTTCCCAGAATAATGATCCCATAGCACTTTGTCCCTCCAAAGCACTTTATATTTTTAGGTCTGCTCGTATGTCTTTCCACAAACACCACTATCACCTTTTTGTCCATGCCTCAGCACTATTTCCAATTTTAATTTTTACATTTGGCCTTCCCACAGTCTTAATTGTATGTTGTCTTATTGATAATGTTATATGTTTATCGTCTATGTTTTTATTTTAATTGCTTGTATTGTTGTGATTATTGCTTGTATTGTTGTGTTTGGGCACGGCCTCATGTAAGCCGCACTGAGTCCCTTGGGGAGATGGTAGCGGAGTACAAATAAAGTGTTGTTGTTGTTGTTGTTGTTATTATTATTATTATTATTATTATTATTATTAGACCAGGCATCTTCAAACTGTGGCCCTTCAGTTGTTTGGGCCTCCAACTCCCAGGAACCCTAATGAGCTTGTTCAATTGTCAGGAATTCTGGGAGTTGAAGACCCAAATAGCTGGAGGGCCGCAGTTTGAGGATGCCTGCAGTAGACTCTCCTGCTCTGATCTGACTCTTTCCAGGATAAGAAAGTAGTGAAGGAGGGGGCAGGATTAGGTGTCCCTCTTTTCTTCAGTCTGGGCAAGATACTATTTATTTATTTATTTATTTATTTATTTATTTACTTACTTACAGTATTTATATTCTGCCCTTCTCACCCCGCAGGGGACTCAGGGCGGATTACAATGTACAATATATGGCAAACATTCAATGCCAAAGACACACAACAGATTCAGACAGACGTCAGAGGCTATTTAACTTTTCTGGCTGCCAGGGGAGCTGTCACTTTCATCGTCCATCTGCGACACTGATGAAGTACTTCTGCATTCCCCACATACTTTTGCTGGAGTCTTTTTTATGGCCTCATAAATTAGTTAAATTAGCCTCCCCGCACATAGGTGGTGCCTAATTTTCCTACTTGACAGATGCAACTGTCTTTTGGGTTGCAAAGGTCGACAACAAGCTACACAATTGGTTGGAAGCTCACTCCAACCTGGGCTGGCTTCGAACTCATGACCTTTTGGTCAGAAGTGATCTTAATGCAGCTGACACTCAGACAGCTGCACCACAGTCCCTTGAAGGAGGCTTGCCTAAAACAAGAAACAGCTGCTGCCTTTCAAACACACATGTATATATATATGTGTTTGTCAGGCCAAAGCTGCTACTGTCCTCTGCCAGGGTAACCAGTAGCTGCAGCTCCTCATTCTGATTGAGGATGATGAGAATTATAATTCAACATTTCTACACTGCACTAGTTGGGATAGACTGGGCAAATTTAATATCATTTTCTTCAATAATGAAGCTACACACTGCTTATTAATAAGATCAATTATTTTTTTGTAGCCCACCTTTCTTCCATGATAGATTTCAAACTAGCAGTTTTAGATTCATGGGCACTCACCCATCTGAGTGCTGACCACCCTCAGACCTTCTTAGTGTAAGCCAGTGGTTCTCAACCTTTGGATTCCCTGTTGTTTTGGCCTTCAACTTCCAGAAATCCTACCAGCTGGACAACTTGCTAGGATTTCTGGGATTTGAAGGCCAAAACACCTTGGGACCCACAAGTTGAGAACCACTGGTTTAAGCAAACTTGCTGCCCCACTGATCACTTATACATGAGGGATCCAGTGGGACTTCAGTGCTGGTGTTGTTTATGCCCTCTTCTGTATCAGGGTGAAGAGAGGAATAATATGTGGTACATAATGACTTAAGCTATGTACTGCTGTTCTTGTTCGATTATGGATCCAGAATTAAAGCTCAGCATCTGGCTTGGTTTAAGACTATACATAACTTTTTTGGTTATTGATTTGTCATTGCTCCTAGAGGCAGACAACACATGGGGCACTGAGGAATCAGCAAGGCTTAAGTCAGATGTGTAACAACATGGTTGATAAATTTCAGGGAACTGCTATAGGTATATCAACCATCAAATATGTTTTTCACAAGTGAAGGTTTGAATAAGTGCCAAAAATAATTGGCAGCATTTCTGCCTTACCGGACAATCTGTGTTCTTCTTGAAGTAGAGTGTGTTGCTGGTTGATGTATGGATGGATTTTAGGAGAAGAGAATGTTCCTTTTGGTTGTTGCTGACCTCTCTGTTGATAGAGGAAAATGCAGTGCAAAAACCTTCTAAAATTAATTCACCAGAAGTGTCATCTTGCTGTAAAAGCACATTCTCAGTAAGCTCTCTGTTTTCGTAGCTGCCTGCAGCTATCAAACAAAACTTGAAATATTGATTGTGTTGAAGGAATATCTGCAGTTCATTCTGAGTATCAGGATGCAAAAATATAGTCTCTTATTGGAATTCTTAGTGGGAAGAGACCTTGAGTGAAAATCTGCCCAATAAAAGTGAAGGTGTATCTCAATTAACAAAGTCTCTGATAGTAAAGATCCTTTTTGCAAAGTCCTTTTCTGCCCCCAAACCCAGACCTTTCCTTCTCATCGTCTGTCTAGCTGGAAAATTGTGATGTGTGTGTGTTTGGTTTTTCACTGCATTGATTCTGGGAGAAAAATGAAGCTGGAAAGGAGAAACGTAGGCCCTCATTGTTTTGATTGCAGCAATATGTCTGCAGTAATCAATGCAATAATGCCTGATCTGGCAAGAGTGGTTTCTGCTGTACCCTGCTTAGGTTGTTCCTGCACACAAGAAGCAAAGTCAATACAGTGGGCTTTCTGGAGTCTCAGGCTCCATATTTTCTAATGTTACACCATTAACCACCACATTGTCCAAATGCCCAAGCATCGTCTCCCAAAGTAGTTACTATACTCTCAACTCAAGAACTGAAAATGGAATGTTGGTGGACAGGAAAAGACAATTAAAGATGGGCTTAAAGCTATCCATAAAAACTGTGGCATAGATACCGAGAACTGGGAAGCCCTGGCCCTTGAGTGCTCTAGCTGGAGGTCAGCTGTGACTAGTTGTGCTGTGGAATTTGAAGAGGCACGAATGAAGGGCAAAAGGGAGAAACGGGGCAAGAGGAGGGCACATCAAGCCAACCCTGACCAGGACCGTCTTCCACTTGGAAACCATTGCCTCACCGTGGAAGAACATGCGGGTCAAGAATAGGTCTTCACAGTTAACTACGTATCCACCACCAAGACACTATTCTTGGAAGGACATCATACTCAGACAACAAAGGATCACCTAAGTAAGTAAATAAGGCTCCAGATCCACAGTTTCATCCATGGATCACCACAGCCCAACAGACATGTTGAAGTGTGTGCAGTCACATCACTGCCATTTAGTGATTTAGTGTGATCACCTATATATATATTTTAAATCCAGAAGTGATCCCCCATGGATATGGCAGGCCCACTGTAGCAACTGCTTCCCAAATCCCGTCCTAAGCATGTGTAAATAGCAAAACTTAGAGGAAAGGGGAGAAAGATAAGCCTGCCTCACCAGTTATCTGTCCTTTAATAGAATACCAAGTTTGAAAACTTTGTATTTTGTTTGTTTGTTTGTTTTTAATGCAATACAACTGTTTTGGTACACTCCTGACACGACAAATAAATACCAGCTACCTGCAACATATTTGAATTTAGTTTGACCATCAACATGGAAATAAAAAAAAAGTGGAGACTAATGAAGGAAAGCAAATTAATCTGAACACATTTTGAAGAAGTCTTCAAGTGGCGACTTGTAGGTTTAAATTTTTTTTGCTAATGTTTACTTATGCAAAGTTAGCTAGGCCCATTTGTTTCATGTTGTTATCTTTAGTTTAAAAGTTTTCTGAAACGTATTGAACTGCTCGTCTTGCATGTGGTACAGAAACCTGTTTCTTTTCTTTCCATGCTTTCTGCCTATGGTACCAAATGTTTTCTTAAAGAATTAAGAATGTGTCTACTTTGTTAGCTGAGATATAGCTGCATATTAAGACAAAATTTATGAATATGTTGCTATCTTTAATTTTAATGTACTTTTGTAGAGGTGTAGTATCCCTTATCCCGAATTCCAAAATTCAGTGTACTTCAAAATTTGAAATTGTCAACATGGGTGAAGTAGTGATAAGTTTGTCTTCTGAAGGTGCAAATTTGATTTCATTCACAAAATTATTTTAAAAATTGCGTATAAAATTATCTTTGGGCTATATGAATAAGATGCATATAAAACATGAATGAAATTTATGCATGTCCTACCTTCTAGATATCTCATTATGTACATATATGCAAATACAGGTATTCCAAAATCCAAAACGCTTCTGGTCCCAAGCATTTTGGATCAGGAATACACACAACCTGTACTGACAATCATGTTGGTGAAAGGTTAATTAAGATTGTTTTTGGAGCTCTTCATTGCATTGCCCTATTACTAGTTCCAGCTAAATCAAACCAGTGGGGACTAACAGGGAATTGATAAATCAACACTTCAAATAAGTTGTAGTGATTCAGTGAGAATTGGAATTAGCAATTGGATTCTTTTGGCTGGAATGGGGATTCTGCTTTGTGACTGCAAGCATGGAAGCCTGGTTAGCCATTGCTTCTGTAAAGCATAAAACTCCACATAACAGTGCTGCATCCACATGAAGATTTTCCTTCACATTAACAAACTCTCAATACATTTTATCTTGTGCTTATAAACATCTTTTAAAAATGGAGCCAACACATGGTACTCTGCTTAGACATTCAGTTATCATTTCCCTCTTGAGTAATGACGAGTTTGCAGTCATACAAATCAGGACAAATGAAATTACTTATTTCTACAAGGTTTATTCAGAAGGATTGTTTCTGAGAGTTCATGTGCTCTTTATTTATGGGAGTTCAGAAGACATGTCAGCTTAATCCAGAGTTTTCCTCCCAAAATCTTCATATTAATATTGAATATGGAGAATTGTTTCTGCCTGTATAAATATGATTTGTTTCCACTGGTGCACTTTTGTTGCATGGATCTTTTTGTGGTGTTTTATCTCTGCAGAGTTTGTATGGTGAAATTACAAATTAATGTTAAATCATAATGGTGGGAATAAACAGACGCATCTTGAAGGCTCATTCCATATTCACTAAACAAAGCCTGAGTTACCATTTATGTGAAATTCTGTTTTTCAGTGGAATGGTTAAATGTTAAAAGATTTGAAATTGCTATTGAATCTAATAAGATTAGATCAGAGGTGGATTCATGTATATCTCTAGATGGGCAAGCTTTGGCCCTGCAGGTGTTTTGGACTCCAACACCCACAATTCCTAGCATCCTACCGGCCCTTCAGATGCTCCTACTGGTTGCTAGGAATTGTGGAAGTTGGAGTCCAAAACACCCGGAGGGCCAGAGTTTGCCCATGCCTGCTCTAGATACTGTTGGATTGCAGGTCCTAACATTTCTCAAAATTGCTTGCCCGGGCTAGGGCTATGGGGAGTGCTCCCATTAGCAGTCCAATATCTTGAGGCCACATGATCCTTATACCATCTAGTCTTACTATTAGTTTATTACATGAACAAATGAGTAGGGTGTCAGAGATAATCCATATCCTTGGAGAATGTTACATTGTATTTTTCAGCAAAACATAAAAGGACATTTAGCATCTCAAAGGCACAGTGGCAGCTTGGCTTCCAAAATGGGGGATTCCAAGAGGGATTATGATGTACATTGTTCAACATCTGCTATTCTTTATTGATCCCCATCCCTCCTTTCTTCCAAAACTGGGATACAAGGTGACTCAAAGCAAGACTGAAAGCAGAAACAGAAAAAAACCCACAGCATTGTAAGAACAAAATTCAGTGAGTTATAATATTGAACACAGTTGAAATGTAGTATGCTTGAAAGGAAAAGCCATAGCACTGCTTTGTGTTCATTGTAAGCACTCTTTCTGTGACAGAGGTCTTGTGGTTAAAATGTGTTTTTTTTTAATGTTTTAAGAAGCTGAAGTCATTATAAGAGTAGGTGGGAGGGAAAATAGTGATATATATGAATTTTGAAGAACCCTAATAAAAGGAATTGCATACATTTGCTGTGTATTCATGGCAACACTATTAGAGCTCCTTTCTCTGACATTGAGAGCATCACAGTTTCTTTTGCAGAGGAGAAGAATGACATTTTCAACAAGTGATGTGCAGCGCACCTCCCTTTTTTGGACCTCTGTGATTCTATTAGCAATTTTTAAAGAAATTAACTTTTCTTTTGGAAAATTCAGTCTGCCCTTCATTAAATGATACCCTGCAGATTTTCAGTACCATTGATCTCATGTATCAGGGTGGATTCTATACTGACCAATATTTCAGGGCCAATCTGGTATGTTCATCTCTGGACCAGCCCTGAGTATGGTCCATATAGGGACTATAACCATCAGAACTGTTTCTCTTTCTTCCATGTCAGGATGATCTCCATAAGCAACATCAGTCCTATCTGTTGGCTGTTGCATGCCATGACATCAGCCATTTCAAGCATACCCTGTCACCTCAGCTGATGTCACTGCATGTGATGACCAATAGGTAGGACCCATGTTGCAGCTGGAGAACACTGTAAAATGGATGGTGGGGAAAACAGGACTGCCATCCCATGTCCCCGGGCCACTCAAGCCTGAAAAACAAGCTGACAATGAGGACAGTTGTGACTGGTTCCATTTCAGAACCAGCTCAACTGTTCCCACGGGTTCTAAGGCTGCATTTACTCTGCTATATAATATGGTTTGGAACTGCATTACATCAATGTAGACCTCTATAATTCGGTTCAATGAAATTATACTGCATTATATGGTCTACACTGATCATATAATGCAGTTTCAAACTGTGTAGATCCAGCCTAAGTCAAAGGATAGTCTGAACTTTTTCCATTTTATCTCAAATCAGTTCTGTGTGGCATTTGGCCTCCACAGGGCTCATCTGCCACTACTTAAGTTTGATACATGGAACCTAAGTTGAGGCCAAGTTTTGGGGCCAAAATTATGGATTTTGATAGGAATTGTGGATAAGTCACAGTTCATTCCATACAGAGGGGAAAACATCAATGTCCTTTGGGGGGGGGGGGCAGTTGCCCTTGACTGCTTTCCCCCTTTCCCTCTCCAGATATTCAAGGAGACCAGAAGTAGCTCAATGGTGGAGATAATAGAAAAGGGGGGGGGGGTCATTGCTTCTTTTAGGTTCTCCAGGACAAGATTTTTGCCACTCTACTCAGAGAAGAGGATGGTTCCTTTCTATAAGAGTTATTGACCCATGGATAAATTGACCTAGGCTTTTTAGATGGATTTTTTGACTTAAATTTCTAGACTTCTGGTTTTTAAAATTAAGGAGGCATTTTGAATCAGTTTTGAGAACGATGCTTTTAAATCTGTAGTGTCTTCTTTCGTATGTACTGTTTGTCTGTAAAAGTTTTGAAAGATAATCTAGAAATGTGTCCTCAAATAACCACAGACTAAGGACATCATCATATTAGTAAAGTTATCTGTCCTAGAATACTTCGCCAATGCGACCAGCCCAAAACCTGTGAATGCTATCACGTGAAGTACAGCTACTTCTTCATGATGGCTGTGTTGACAATGTGTTCTATGGAGGGAAATTCTGAACAAGGGAGACAGTGTGGAAGCACATGGGAAAGGTATGCTTTCCAGCGTGTGATGGGGAGACACGCAATGTGGGTAGCTAGGTGACTGATTTGTCCTACTGCCCCATGATTTGCCCCGCTGCACTATGGATCCCTCCTCTGTCCCCCTGCATCAAGGATTCCATGTGATGAGGTCCTAGACAACTAGGGAGTTTTTGTTGTGTATTGTTGAAGGCTTTCATGGCCGAAATCTCTGGGTTGTTGTGGGTTTTTTCAGGCTATATGGCCATGGTCTAGAGGCATTCTCTCCTGACGTTTCACCTGCATCTATGGCAAGCAGAGGTAGTGAGGTCTGTTGGAACTAGGAAACAGGGTTTATATATCTGTGAAATGATTAGGGTGAGACAAAGGACTCTTGTCTGCTGGAGCTAGGTGTGAATGTTTCAACTGACCACCTTGATTAGCATATAATGGCCTGACAGTGCCTAGAGCAAACTTTGTTGAGAGGTGATTAGATGTCCTTGTTTGTTTCCTCTCTGTTGTTGTGCTGTTGTAATTTTAAAGTTTTTAATACTGGCAGCCAGATTTTGTTCATTTTCATGGTTTCCTCCTTTCTGTTGCAACTGTCCTACTCATTCCAACATTACATATTTGTAGAGGTACCTTTCCACTGGGCAGGGCTCTGTGGGTCTCCTTTTTAGTCATTTATGCATTTGAAAGAGTATGCTGAGCTCAGCTTCAAAATGCAGGGCAGATATCCCAGATCCTATGTCCAGAATTTCCAAAGGGTTTGCTTGGATCATGTGTAAGGGCAAAAATATGCATTTAAAACCTATTACTTTAAAATTCTTTATTGTAAAGGTTAGTGAAATTGTGAAGATTTGTGATGAGATTTCTCTTTTGTAAAGAAAAAGAGCAGGAGAAAGGAAGAAAATAGCTTGCAGCAAGCAGTCTGCACCAAAAGAGTAGCCTAGCCACAGATTGGTTGGCATTACAAGGACATGTTTCTTTTGCTTCTGGGCAGCTTCTTGCTGCAGTATTGAGAATAGTTTGCTTTGGAAGCACTGCACTGCAGCAGGCAAAGGTTGATTCTTCTTGACTGTTCAAAGCCTTAGAGACTAAAGTATTGGTTGGTTAAAAAGAAGAAGACGGAGCAGTGGAGGGGGGGGGGGGGGGCAGGGACAATAGTATGTGGCTCTTTATGTGGCTGCCTCCTCCCCCAGCCTATTGTCTTGGCCCCGGCCCTTCTGCTGCTCTGGGTGTTCTTCATTGCCGTAGCCTCCCTCTCTCCTGCGCCTGGCACGGGTGATTAGATTTTGGATGATGACAATACAAATTCCTGTCAAAGCAAATTAAGAGAAATTAATACTCGAGGTTTGAAATGGCTTAGATCTCTGGAATTGTTCAGAGCACAAATTATGAGTCATGCCATCCTGTCTTTCCCTAGCTAGTCGGGAACCAATCAGCTGAAAAGCCCGGGGTGCTGGAGTGAGGAAAGGATTGCTTGCTCTTTGCATTTCACTGAGTTTGCTGTGTTTTTAGAAAAAGGCCTTTGGATGTGTGAAATCCATAGGTATCGCCGATTGTGAAAGGGGCTAATTTTAAAGCGTGGAATGGACTTTATTAAACTGGACTCCATTAAAGTGCAAAGATGGAAAAGGGATCTCTTAAAGCTGACTATTCCTTTTTAACCCTTCCTGGCTTAATAATGGAATGAATGTTGTCTACTACTTGCATATGTGTCTGCACAGCACTTAGAAATCAGACAAGCTTCCCAGACATTTTTAATTTATTTAATAATAATAATAATAATAATAATAATAATAATAATATAGTGTCGAAGGCTTTCATGGCCAGAATAATAATAATAATAATAATAATAATAATAATAATAATAATTGGATTGTTGTAAGTTTTTTGGGCTGTATGGCCATGTTCCAGAAGATGGAACATGGCCATACTCCCCAGAAAACTTACAACAACCCAATAATAATAATAATAATAATAATAATAATAATAATCATCATCATCATCATCATTATCATCATCATCATTATCATCATCCCTGGAGGGACTTAGGACACCTTACAACAAAATAAAACACAGTAGCAAAAATTCAATGTCCAATAATTTTAATAATTTATTCCCCTTATATGTTATCTTTCACCTTGATTAAGACCAAAGTTTGTTTTGTAAGATTGGGGTGGCTAAAAAATGTAATGAAAATCAAATCTGAATTTCAGGTTAGAAATTAAAAAATATTATTATTATAATGATAAATCAATTTGCTTCACTGCTGTGCTCCCAGTGTTTGCATTCATTTAATTTGTATCATAAGGATGGTAATGTCCTATATGTGGAATGTGACTTTGACAGTTACTCTGCCCATCCAGTGGTTTTTGCCCCACAACTTCCCTCAACCTTATGCATTGGGAGTATTGCAGCTTAAAAACATCTGGAGAACCACAGCTTGCCCCCTCTGATTTACAACATAGTTATTGTTTACTTCACACGTCGTCCCTTCATGTTGCACAGTTATAGCACTATTATTATGCTGGCTAGAGCTGCTAGGACTTGCAGTCCAACAACTGTGGGAACAACACATGGTTTCCTTCTTTGGTCTAGGGGCATCTTAGAGATGACAGATTAATTGAATTTTCAAGTTCAGGCAGAGTAGAACATACTTTGTCACATGCATTACAGTTAGCCTCTAGATTGTTGTATATATCAGGCAGAGTAGTGCCAGAGTTTGGAAATGCAAGGGTCAGGAGGACTGGGATGTCCTAAATGGATTCAAACTAAGAACAGCAAGATTCATGTAATACAGTTGTCAGTGTGATAATGCTGTTATTGTAATTATGCCAATGTTCTACTCCAGTATGTGAGCTGAAGAAATAAATTAACTTGAAGATAAGATTGCATCCTCCGCTTTCAAAATCCACATTCATTTACATCATTTTGCAAGTATAGTTTGAGGAGGAATATTATATTGGCAGTGTGTTGTTCTTTTTGCATTGCATTCAGTACAGTCTCTGTTTAACTGCATGCATTATAATGATATGCAATGATATCACATCTTTGGGTTTAGATATCTGAAATCCTGTCAACCCATACATTTTAAAAAAAAGATTTAACCATGCCAATTTTTTTAATAAAGTGAACTCCATTGCCTCTCTGTTCAGCTTGAGAGAGACAATTCCTGGCTAAGCTTTAACACAACTATACTTAATGTCAAGGGGAGACCTTTACCTTCATTGTGCAACCCTATCACAATAGCAATTCATTTCCATTTCTCCTTTTGTCTGTATAAAAGCTGCCCACATCCTGGTACCTTCCAGATGTTTTGAAATAAAACTCCTACCATGCACAGTATGATAATGCTGACTCTGAATGATGGGGATTATAGTCAAACATAATGACAGCAGCAGGCTTCCATCTCAGTGGGATGGTGGATCTTCTTCAGGCTTTAGTCTGACCATTAAGGCAGCTGTCCAAAGTGCTGAACCTCCCTCTGTGTGAGCTAGAGTTCGATAGCTCCTTTAAGGTTCAGACTAGAGTAAATATACTGTCCCAGCCAGATGAAAGGAGGTGCTGGTCAAACACATATGAAAGTTGCCACGTTGTGGACTGAGGAAAGCTGGTCCTATAGGCAAAAGTTCATTACTAAATATTTATAGCTCACTATATATCCAAGGACCTTAGGCCAGTATGTTATAAATACACCTTAACATAATTTAAAACACTCTAAAGGGAATATATTCTATAGTCTGGCTCTTTTCCCTCTGTGAGACACAGAAGGGGGACTTCCAACATCTTATTATGTGAACCTCAGTGCTCAAAATTCTCCCCAGCCATTTTTCCAAGGCACAACATTCCTCTAGAACAGTAATTGAAATCATGAAAATTCAACAGAGGAAGAGTGGTTACTACATGTAGTAACTGAGCTATAATTTTAAATTTGGATCTAGAGTGAGGAGGAAATCATAGGAAATCATATGCCCCTCCAGATGTTGTGTGGCTGCATCTTCCAGCATTCTTCTTCACTGCCTATGTTGGTGCTAAGTTTTCAGGAAGCTTCATTCTGGCAATATCTTGAGAGCCACATTATTATACCCACCCACCTTGAGTTAAAGAGTGTTGATCCTGTGGATCAGAGCACAATGATAAAAAGCAAATACAGGAGCATACAGATCTGGATTTTGTATGTGTGCTTTCCAGTGCAGTCACTTGTGGCTGCTTTTTGGTGAATCTAAGAAAGAAGATGCCCTGACGTCATGTTTACTGGATTTATTTTTGGCTTCATCCGGTCTTTTTTACACTGCACAGGGAAAACATGCATGCCTTCTGTTCCTCCATCTTGAACAAACTGCATCAAAGCCATTATCAAAACAGCACAGTCAAGGCCAGATTTAAGACAAATGAGGCTCTGTGCTAGCTAAGTTATGAGGCCCTTCCTTAGAGCCTGAAGGAGATAGGACCCGTAGGTCTATACTGCTTGCTTTGTGACACACACCTATAGACTATCAACTGTATCATTATATCTGGAATTGCTCTGAAACAGAAACCATTCAAATTTAGAATTTTATTACACAAACAAAATCTATCATAATGAAAAAGGAGCCCCCAAGCCAACGAGACCCTGTGCTTAAGCACACCTAAGCATATTGGTAAATCCAGCTCTGAGCACAGCTATGGTAGGCAGAAACAAATTTCTGTATCTGGAAAAGGTATCTAAACCCTTGTGCCAGCAGGACTGAAGACTGACAGGTCACAGGTTCAAATCCAGGGATAGCGCGGATGAGCTCCCTCTGCCAGCTCCAGCTCCCCATGTGGGGACTTGAGAGAAGCTTTCCACAAAGATGGTAAAACATCAAAACATCCAGGCATCCCCTGGGCAATGTCCTTGCAGATGGCCAATTCCCTCACACCAGAAGCGACTTGCGGTTTCGTAAGTCGCCCCTGACACAATAACATTAATGAAAGCATTGTTTTTGGTTGTGTGTGTTCACTTAAACATCTTTACATGTATAAACATATGATAATCTAGGTGACAGATTGTTTTCTCTGTACTAAAAATATTTCTTGCTTATATACTGATAGTTTTATATGCCGTGGCACCTAATGTTAGAACAAAATCTTTGCAGCATCAGATTGACTCCAGTTTTGAGGATGGGGTTTCAGTTATTTGGAATTGCATTCCTCATGTGTTTGTTTTATGCTGTCACTCTCCTTGGGAGAGTGTTTCTTCTTCTATGTTTAGGGTTTACAGTTTTCAAGGCAATGATTTGTAAAAGTATTGTGGCTGGCAGTTATGCAATAAAATTGCAAAACATGATCTTCTAAACTACACTGGGCTATTGGATTAGATTGTGCCAGCTCTTGAGAAAGGCATTTCTCAATTAAAGAGCATTCCTCCCTCCAAACTAGACAGATAAATGCCTTATCCATAGTTTTGTCCTTATCCACAAGCCTCTCAGCTTTCCTTCTTCGACACAGTTGTTCTTCAGCTTTTTTTAAAATACATTTCTGATGTTAGGCTGATTAATTCAGCACAGTTCAGTCCCTTCTCTATTCAATCTATTTATACTTATCCCTCAGTATATTTTTTTCTTTGACAGATCATACATATCTCTGCCATCATGTGTGAATGTGTAGTTCTTTAGATAAGAAAGGTCTTCACTCTAATCAGGAGAAGCCAGAATCAGTTTCTTGGTAGTTGTGGTCCTGCAAAGAAAGAGATGTGTGTGATGAATCTGGCTCGTCTGCTAGATATAGGAGTCAATTTCTGCAGTGAGATTGGTGGTTCTTCACTTCTGTTGTGTAGGTTGTATTGTTCAGACTAAAATCTGAAACAAATTCTAGCAAGACTGCACAGTGTCTTCTTTCCTATGTTCACAAAACATGTATCTATTTCATTTACTTTTAATTTATATTTATTTCTATATTTTACTTTATTCCTGGAATGGTACTCAAGGTGGTTCACAAAAAGCTACAGGAGACTGACCAGATGACAGCTTATCATAGAAACATCTTCCTAGTTGGTCTCAAAGCTGCTATTGGATCCTTTTATCCCATTTTACCCTAAACCAGGTTCGATGAGTTATCTCCTTGAATTTTGCTAAACATGTTGCCACTCTTGAATGAAAGATTTAAGATGGCTAAAACTAGGAACCAGATGAGACATAGTGTAACATTCATCTTGATATTAACAATGAAGGTTTTAAATATTGCAGATTGCTTCAGTTGGGATAGCTGATCATTAGTAAGATATACACCAGTGGAGATGGAGTAGGGATTTCCTCCTAGTCTAGCTAATGATTTTGTAGAACAGATTTTCTGTAGGAACACAATGGGGTGCAAAGTAATGTCCTTACAAAGACTTGATATGTTTCTATAATTTGCACATGAAGTACAAAGATGCATTTAATGACAGGTCTGGTTTGCCACAAGGCCCTGGGAATATTTTCTACATCTTGTTTGATTTTTTTAAAAATTGAGAGCCATTCTTATCACTGTCACTCCTGATGTACCCTGACAGATAACTGGAGCTAGCCACTCCCTGTTTGACGTATTAGAAATTGAACTCCAGTTTTAAAATGCTGCCTAGTCTGGAGTCCACTTTTTAAGTCTCAGGACAAGACCATAGGTAAAATACACCATCTTGACCTTCTCCTGTTATATTGTAAAAAAAAAAAATTAAAATAGCTCAGATAGATGTGACATTCAGGAGTGCTTATTATCGGCTTCAGCTGAAATGCTAGCTGAGCCTCTTCCTAGAATTGAAGGACCTAAAGAAGGTGGTGCACACTCTCATCATCTCACAGCTGGACCTCTTTAGGTAGTTCAAAACATGGCAGCAACATTCGTCACAGGTACATCTAGGAGTGAACATATTATGCCTACACTAAAATCTCACCACTGGTTGCCAATTAGTTTCCAGGCACAGTACAAAGTGATGGTCGTGACCTTTAAAGCCCTGCATTGTTTGATTCTGGGTTACTACAGGATTGCTTTATCCCATATAATTTGCCCCACACACTGAGGTCGTCTGGGGATGTTTCATCCAACCAACCAGAACCTAACTGGCAACTGTCTCCTAGAGGACCTTTTTATCAGCCTCATCAAGACTGTGGAAGGACCTGTAGAACAAGATTCAACAGCTAAATGGGCTATCAGAATTTAAAATACAATTAAAAACTATTGATTTTAAACAATGAGTTTTAAATTTGCATTGTATTAAGTATTGGTATTTTTATCTTTATCCTATGTGTTTTAATATATGTATTTTAATGATACTGTGTTTTGTCTGGGTGTTTTAATTGTGTTGTATCCTGTCTTGAGCAGGATTATAATAATCATCATCATAATACAAATGGTGCTGTGTGTTGCTACAATCACAAAAAATTTCTATGTGATCTTATTGAAAGCAAAGTTTAGGCAAACTACTTTTATTCCCCTCAACTTGACTGTGCTAGCTGGGGCAGAGAAGCTTCTGAGAATTGTAGTCCAAAAGAGGCAACATGTTCAAGTTCTTTAAAAAGCTATTTGTTGAACTCCAGCTATGGGAAAATGTACAGGTTGCAAACTGTGGCTTATATTGCAGAAACTGTTTTAGTGAAATTGTTGCAAACTCTTCCACTGGGAGTTGCTGGCAGTCGCTGGGGGATGCATGGCCCCTCTGTAATCCCTCCCAGTCTTTTGGCTAAAAAGCAACATATCAATACACAGATCACACTCTTGGGATTTGTACTCCACACTCACACATACACACGTGTGTGTATCTTAGCCAATAACCAGCCTTAAGTGTGGGAGAGTTACATCAGAGGGACAAAATATGTCTGCTTGTGTGTAATTTCCTTTTCATAACTCATGGCAACATGGAACTGGTCCAGGGGAGAACATATATTCCTTCCTTATGCTGCAGCTCTCTGAAATCTTTCCATATCTGAGCTGTTTTGGACAAGTCTAAGATTTTGATAGCTCTAGTCACAGAATTACTACATCATGCTTAGTCAGCATTGTGTAATCATAAATGAACCCAATCTCTTAATTTGTATATATTGTTACTTAAAGTTGTGGGATTCTTTTTCCTCTGAGCAACCCTTCTTGCTTTCCAGTTGCCATATAGATAACTTGCATAACACAGTTCACTAGAGCATAAATCTTTGGAGACCCTGTCATTTTGGCCTCCAAAGAAGGCACTAGGGGGCTTGGTTATCTCTTGTTCTGTTTGCAGTGCGTTTTATGAGAGAGTAAGCTTTGTTTGAGAATCCATTTCCCCCACTCCTATTCTATTGCTTGTATCCATTTCACACTGATTTTACCCTTTCATATAGGGTTTATTTCTTTTTTAAAAAAACAAAAAAAAAACACATTTCTCTATTCTCTCTCTCTCTCTCTCTCTCTCTCTCTCTTTAACAGAAGTGGGAATGAAGGTTTCCCCATAAGAACACCATCGTTGTTTGACTTTTCTTGTTTCATCCAGTTCCAGGTCAGGGTTTATGGCAAACCTTGCTTCCCCCTGTTGTTCCCCACCTGCTGCTCCCCACTGTAGCCTGTAATGGTTCCTCTTTGCTGGGGAATTTCTGATGTTTTAGCCTTTGTAGAATTTCAAAGCAAAAATAGTGAGATATTAGCAAATGAATAATATATTTAAAGCATGTACTGCATACAAATTTGCACCCATTCCAGTGATATAGGTTGCCATTGATGAAAGCTGGTAAGGTTTTCTTCTCATTGCCTCTGCAGAAAATGCTCTTTAGGGTCGAAAGTTTCATGGTAGGTGAAGTTAACAGATTTCCATCTCATTATGAAATGTGACCCCATTTTGCCTCTTTCTGTGGATTAGTAACATTAAGTGGTCTGCAAGCTCTTACTTGGGGTCCAGGGAAAGGCAGAAGAATTTTCCCAGCAGGAGTTCTACATGATTTTTCTACCTCCCCTCAAGTGTACACAGGCAATTATTTGCTTTTCTGAAGGAAAAGCTGTTTTTTCCCATCTCTGCAGCAGCAGGAGGAACAGGGGTGAGGTTTCCTTAGTAAAGATATTCTTTTGGAGGAGGCAATCTTGTGTGTGTGGGTGTGGGTGGGTGGCTGGGGGGGACGGGGACGACACATATTGTAGAGTTAGCACTGAATTCGCCTGATATCTTGCTTAGGAAAGAAAGGAAGACTGAAAGAAGAGGGAAAGCTTTTTGTTTTCTGAAAGGATTTGCACAACATGCAGTGTTTGTTTGCTCTGGGGCCCTTTTATAGTACACAGTCAAAGCTCTATAATTCTACTTTCAATGTCATGGCTCAGTCCTATGGAATCTTAGAATTTGCAGTTGAGGAACCTCTAGAACAGGGGTCCTCAAACTTTTTAAACAGAGGGCCAGGTCACAGTCCCTCAAAGTGTTGGAGGGCCAGATTATAATTTGAAAAAAAAAACATGAATGAATTCCTATGCACACTGCACATATCTTATTTTTAGTGCAAAAACACTTAAAAACACTACAATAATTAAAATGAAGAACGATTTAAAAATATAAATTTATCAGTATTTCAATGGGAAGTGTGGGCCTGCTTTTGGCTGATGAGATAGGATTGTTGTTGTTGTTGTTGTTGTTGTTGTTGTTGTTGTGTGCTTTCAAGTCATTACAGACTTAGGTTGACCCTAAGCAAGGGCCAGGTAAATGACTTTGGAGGGCTGCATTCAGGGCCTTAGTTTGAAGACCCTGCTCTAGAACAGTGGTTCTCAATCTGTGGGTCTCCAGATGTTTTGGCCTTTGACTTCCAGAAATCCTAATAGCTGGTAAACTGGCTGGGATTTCAGGGAGTAATTGGCCAAAACACCTGGGGACCCACAGGCTGAGAACCACTGCTCTAGAACCTTTTGCTGGAGGATCTTCCTGAGGTGCCTCTGAACAAACTCCAGATCCCAGGTTTCCATAGGAGGCACCCTTGGCAGATGAAGTACAATCATAGTGTTAACATTTTGTAGTGTGAACAGGCCCTGGTGTTGTGGAAAGCAGGATCAGCTTCCTTTTAATTCAAGTTCACTTAAAATTTTAATACAGAGAGGTACCCTTCCCTTCCAAATACTGTATATATTGCCATCAGAGTTTAGAAAGTTAATTTCAAAAGCTATCAAAGCCCCTCCTAAGTAGGTAGTTATTGTTATAGCAGCTTTGAGTCCATTTTGGGAGAAAGGATATATATGAATAAAATAAATAGATATTTAAAGAAGGAGCACCTTGCTTCTCTATAATTTAAAATATAGCTATTTTAGTGGGGTGCTGGCTTTGGACCGTATTGCTAAACCTATCTAAGTTACAATTAAACTCTCTCATGATCTATAAACGCAGACAAAACAGTTATGCTTCTTCATGTTTTATGCAATGTAACATAGTTGTTGGAAAACATTATGATAAGTTAGTGAAGGACACCTTAACTATTGGGAGAAAAGAACTGATGCAAGTCATTCTTTATTTGTGGTTAGTTGATTCCGAATTCTGATTGTGGTGGTCAGAAGTTATTTTTATTAACTGGCTAACAGCCTTGACACAGCTCATCAGATCATTAAAGTGCCTAATCTAATTTAAAAAGAAAGACTACCCGTCAGGAAAGTGGCTCTCGTCTTTCGCTTATCACTTTAAGAGATGAAAAATGAACTTCTTATTAAGATATTTGGGGGGGGGGGGGAACTCAAAACTTAGTGCTTTAAAGATGACTGAACCAAATGAAACTGTTCAGAGACAAAGACAGCTGGGTTGTTTTTGTATGGAATCAGGATTGTTTCAGTCCGAGGGCCCTGCGTGTGGCTGAACTTCATACTTCTTAGCCGATGTTTTTACTCAGTGATGGACTCCTTTCAGATCAAAGGCACAATATGATCTTTCCATCTCTATTTCTCTATTATAAAAGGGGATTAATAATAGCCTGCCTTACATTGTGATTGCTGAGAAGAAAATGGTTGATGACAGTAAAGTGCTTTGTATATGAAACGACAGTAAAGCAATAAAATCATGGCAGATTTGTAAAGGACCGAGAAAAAAAATCAGACCTTGGCTGCCTTGATACCAGAGCAGTGATTTTAGTTATACAGGTTGATTCTCTTATCTGGGAATCCAAAATCCGAAATACTCAAAAAATTGGTGGCTGAGATAATGACACCTTTGCTTTTCTGTGGATCAGTGTACACAGATTTTGTTTCATTCAAAATTATTAAAAGTATTGCTTAAAATTATCTTGAGACTATGTCTGTATGTAAAGTCTATATTGAAACAGAAGTGATTTTTTTTGTTTAGACTTGGATTATGTACATATATGAAATACAGGTATTTCAAAATATCTCTCCCCCAAATATCAAAACTCCAAAGAACCTCTGGTAACAAGGATTTTGGATAAGGGATTCTCAACCTGTATAATTCAGACAGTAGCAAAGCTGGTTGGGGGATTCTAGTATCTATATTAGCCCAGATATTCATGTTTTCAGACCCTTGTGTTCATGGCTCATTTGAAAGGCTGAATCTGAAATGCCTTCAGAGCAAGCTATAGTCTATGTTTATCATTAAGGAATAAGTGTCTCTCTTGTGACACACATGAAAGCAAAATAACATACACACACCAATTAAGATGTTTCGCTCAAGATTGAGGAGCTCAAGTGACATGTGCCTCATGCATGCAATATGAGAATTGGAAAATTCCTCCCAGTGTGATCTCTGCCATGTTGGATTATTAGTACTATTCAGCTTGATAACAGCTAGGAGATGACAGCCTGTTTAAATGCAACAATTCAGTGACAAGGAGACAAGGGTCTCTGCTGTGCATTGAGCTGTGTGAATCAGTTCCCAGGTATGTAATTAACTTCTAATAGCCTATTCTCCCACCCAGTAAGATCTTGCCTTGCTCAAATAGGCTTTGCCACAAATGATATGGGTGGTATATAACATATGCCAAAGATGTTTGCTATGTGTCTAACTGGCTCGAAGCCTCTGCTACTTAACACAACAGAATGGACCATGGAGGGGGGTGGAATGTGGACTATGAGTACAACATGATCTGATTCCATGTTTCAGACTAGTGTCTCCCCAACTCCACCCTGGGACCCTGCCACATTACACAATTACAGGACTTTGATCCGACTTTAATTGCTATGGTTCCATCCTGTGGAATTCTGGCATTTTTAGTTTCATGAGGTATTTTGAAAATCTTTGCCAGGGAGTTTCCAAAACACCATTCCCAGGTTTATATAAGATGGAATTATGGTGCTTAAGAGTAGAATCAAAGTAAGGTAATTGTTTAGTGTGAAACCAGACACTGTTTAAAATTTCAACATCTTACAATTGATGGTTATGTGTGCATTCTCATTTAGGGCTTAAAGACATCTATATGCATCCTCTCCTAGCTGTTAACATCCACCCTGTTAATCTGTTGTTTACCATCTCCCCTCCAATAATTTTAATCTAATTTTAGATATTTTAATAAGATTGTAAGGATTTAATATGTTTGTAATTATGTGAAGTGTGTTATGTCTTGTTTATTTAAGTTGTTTTATAATTTATTGAGTTGTTTAAATTTTTTTATTTGCCACTGTGAATTTTTTTGTGAGCCACCCTGAGTCCCCTCGGGGAGATAGGGTTGGCTATAAATAAAGCTTCATTCATTCATTCATTCTTGTGAGATAGGTATAACTACCCTATTAATGGTGATTTAATATATCCACGCTGGCTCTTCCAGACTGGGTAGGAAATTGCCGTGCTGAATAACATTGGCTGGTTTATGATTTATCTGCTGGCTGTATATTAGGGCCATTCTGGGAGTGTAGTTCCTGTATGTAAAAAGCAAGGAATAGATGTGCATTTCATCCACCCTCTTCACTAGTCTGACCAGCTCACTAGAGATCATAGTAGTCTTCTGTGGCATTCTGTGGCTCCATACATCAAAGGCAATTATTTTGCCTTTTCTTTATGCTACTCTTTTTTACTATTCTGAAAAAGAAATGAGTTATGGGTTGCTGATTTTTACAAGGGGCATTGTTTCTATTTTTTGGGGTGCATGAACAAAATCAGAAGCTGAAATAAATTCAGAATTTGGATGTTGCTTGTGGATAGATGCTCTAAGCAGGACTTTTCAGGGCTGAAGCTGAAACTCTGTGGCCTAATTCTTCACTAGAAACTTGACTACATAATTTCTACACCAAGGCACAATCTAGAAGGATGGGCGGTTACTGGTCAAAGACACATTTTTGGTCTTTCTCAAGTCATATTTTTACTGAGTAGTAAGTTTGTTTCAGCAAGTATCTGAACAGCAGAAGATTGGAGGGAAGACTCCTTGATTTTGATAAAATTGTGTGCTAAACATGTATTTGTGAACTGTGGTTGGGTATGGAATAGCTGCCCTCAAATGAGTCTGTGGTATCCTCCAGACTCCTTGGGTATATAGTCATACTTATAGTAGTTTACTACTTTAACTGTCATGATTCTCTCCTATAAAATTCTAGTATTTCTAGTAGATTTCTCTGCTAGAAAGCTTTCACTCATTCCTTGGAACATCAGTGGTGAATTCAAAGTCCCTTGTCAAACTGTTAATCACAAGATTTCACTACCTTTTGTGGCAATAGAAGGGATATAAAAGTGGCACATTCATGTCATGTGCATACCTTGCCTGTAGAAAGCTCTCTATAAGAGACCAAGGTCCATCGATAAAAGGCCTTGAAAATCCCAAGAGCAAGTTAAGCTTTTCCAATGTGAGCTACCTAGAAGAGGAACATTACTAAAAGGAGCAATTGTTCTTCTCTTGCTAGTACCAAACCATTTATTTTACCAAATATATATTCATTTTTTGGGAAACAATTAGGATTTGACGTTAATGGGACATAATGTTGTTTCTAGTGAACTGTCCTTGAAATTGTATTAATCTCAATGTTTGCTTTATTCATTATTTTGTTAGTTTATAGATTTTATAGGGTGAATTTTGTAGGATTTTAACTAATATTGATTGTGAGTGTATTGTTTGGACTTTTGGAAGCCACTTATATATTTTAATTACAAAATGGATTACTGTAACAGATAACTCTTTTTGCATTATTTAGTTTCATTATATTATTTGTATGTTTATCTATTATCTGTTGACTATGTATAACAATTCATTATGGAAAACTGAAGATTGCGTGTGTTGTAGGTGATAGTTAGAAAGTGTGGTAGAATCTTAACTGCTAATTTGTGGAAGCAGCTAAAAGATCTGGATCCCCTTTTCCTGGCAATATTCATGGGAGCAGAGTGTTTGCCTTCTGAAGTGTAAAATTCACATTTTGGGGGTTGAATTCACATTTTGGCTCTTTGCCTCCTTAGTGATTAAGATATTTATGTGGCTATATTCATTTTGGAGTGAGAACAGATACAGGTCATCTGATGTTTAGCTGAAGATATTATCGTTGTGCTGAATTCGTGAATTTTAATGCCAGCTTGCCAAGCAGTGGCTTGATTTTCCCACTTTGTAGTTGACCCGGACAGCTGCGGGGGCATAAAGAGTAGGGCATTTGAAGGTTGTGATGTCAGATCTTGCACTTGAAATATGAATCCATTACAGCCAGAAAACCTAAGGCAACAAATGAGTTTTTATGTTCAACCCTTCCTGACCCTCAAAAGCCAAACTGGAGGGGTCAGCAGTGCTTAGAAATGACAATTCAAAGTCACTTCTGACCACTTTGTGGGACACATGTTTTGCTTTCTCAGAGGCTATTGGCCCATATAAATCTTTGCAAACTATTTTGGAAAAAAAAAGAGGCATTACTCTAAAAACCACCACATTTATGAAATAAAACTACAGTGTATCAGTACAATATGACAGTACAAGTAAACTTCCTACTTGGATCATTTGCTTCAAGTATTTTAATTATTTGCTCCAAGCATTTTAATCAGTTATGGTCTTGTTTTGCATTATGTTTTTTGCCATGTGCCCCCTCCCCAATTTAGTTCTAGTTCATCCCTTACATAAGTTAGAAGCAGTCATTTCAGGGCTATAAACACTTAGCATACCCCAGCCAGCATGGCCATATGACCAGTAGTAAAAAAAAAATGTATCCAGCCTCTGTTTTTCCATGCACAGAAGCCATGTCCTTCTCCATCCAGTTCCTCATCTGTTAATACATTCCACTGGAGAATGTAATGGAACTTAGGATTTCCTTAGTTAGAGCTTTGGTTTCCCAACAGCAAGCATATTTATTTACTTTCCTGGTCTAAAGTTTGAAGATTTGAATGTGGTGGCTAGGATGTTCTTCAGAGGTGGCTATAGTTTCATGGTGGTTTGGAACACAGCAAAAATGAGAGTCTTAAGTCAGTGAATTTTTGATGGCTCAATGAAAACTGTGGCTTGCTCACTAGGGAGTAATCTACTTGTTATTCATGAAGACTGGTAAATATGAAACTGTCACAAGTATTGCCACATTTTAAGAATGGAATAGAAAAGTGGCAGTGATGGTGAACACACAGAGAATACCTGCTACATGTGTGTTGCCTCCCAGGTGGGAAGAACAGTGATGGCTTTTCCCGTATTGAGATCCCAGTTTGGACAGCCAAGGCTGACTAATTTTATTGGGCATTTGAGAAGAGGTGGAAAATGTTACATAAATGTTTGTCTAGATAAATGCAAGCCCTTCTCCATGCTCAATAGTTCCTCTGGCCTTTCTTCTAGGAACTTTATTCCACAAGGCAAGTAAACTCCAATTGAAACTGGACCATTTCCTTTGATGATGTCCCAATTACAGAAGACTTTATGCATCTCATTGCTGGTTTGCCTCCTTCCCTTATTAACCCATTCTCCAGTAGTGATGTACAAAACCCATCAATACCTAACAATCTCACAATGTCACGTACGTTGTGTAATGGGTTTGTTCTACATCTGTGAAGGCATGGGTTGGATTCTCCCCCTACCGCACTCTTTTCCCTACCCTTTGTTATTCCTGAGCAATGTTGTGTTGATTTAATTTTTACTGTTATATATATTGCTGAAACTATGAGCTTGGCCTTTAAAAAGGGCAGAAGAAATGCTGCAAGGCAGGGTTACAAGGGTATGCAGAAGTATGATTGCAGGACCACAGCTTAGCAAATTGGTGCAACTGAACAAATGAAGTGAGGTGCAATATCTAAGGTGATCACCCCAGTATGTTTGTACTATCTATGATAGGATGACTGCCGTGGAATAGTAGTTTTTGCGAAAAAGTCTTAGCTCTCCTTAGGAGAGCTGTTCTTACAAATACTCTCTTCACCTGATAGAGGACAAAAAGGGAAACTTCAATTTTCAAAATGATAGTGAAATATATTAGGATTTGATCATGAGGACAGCAGGACTGGCAGCTTGCCTCTTGGTTGTTCTTTGATTGACCTTTTGGCTTCCACAGTCCACACATTATATTGTTGCATACTTAGTTTGTTGACAACTATAGTGGCATTTCCTGCTGATTTTCCCCTCTGATTCAAATCCTGATATATTTCACCATCTTTCTTAAAATGAAGGCTTCCCTTTTTGCCATCTACCAAGTGAAGGGAGTGCTTATAAGGTGTAGTTTTTACAAGGAATTGAGTTTGAATGATGACTGGGAAATGCAGTTGGGTATTATGAAAGGCAGGATTAGTTGTCATCAAGAGAGAAGATCCTTTTTGGAAAAAATGAGATGCAAACTATCTTATTTGGCTTGCATTGCAGTTGAGCCTTGTGCTGTTATTGCTCTATCCACTGCAGAGCACTTAGCAAGAAGATGAAAGGGGTTTTCGTCAGATCTTAGAGAGGAAGCTTGAGAAGAATCCACTGCTGTTGCTATGAGCAGCTATTTTACTTGAGTGAAGGGCATTGAACTTGGGGCACGGGGAGGCATTTCATCTGTTTGCTTTGTGGGAAAGGGCATCCTATTAGTGTCAACTATAATTGTAAAAAGAGCAAGAAAAAGAGTGTATCCCCTCAGATAATGCTGTAGCTCCCAGCATTCTCACCATTAGTTATATGGACTCTAGTTCTCCTGAGGGTTGCATTCCAATAACTATGTGGAGGTCTGCAATAATAAGAGTCTACATCCAATCTCGTTTTGCTGTCCAGAAGGACTGGATAGTCAAAACTATACATACTTGAGTTAACAATGCATCTTGTCTAGCCAGACAACTCAAATTCTTGGCCAAGAAAAAGGAAATGCTCCAGGATGAGGCAGATATTATTTCATTTTGCATACTTTGTTAAGCAGTGTTAACTATTTTGCACAATTTTATGGCACAGAAAATGATTTTATACACAAGGTGTATGCAGCTTCCTCCCCTTGAAGACTGCATGTCTTCCTATGATGTCTTAGAGTGGATGTAGGGAAAATACATGCTGGTCATGGGTAAGATTTTCATGATTTTCATGACCCCACACTGCATTACTTTTCATTCAATCCTTGCACATTGTTGAAGGTAAAAACTTCATTATCCAGATACTTTTGCATACATATACACTGACTTTAATGGACACACACACACACAACCATTCAATTACCCCCCCCCCCCGGTCCTTCAGCCTTGTTAGGCATCTCTGATTTGCAACAATCCAGACATTGTTTTTGTGGAAAATATCTGTGAAATGTGTGGCATCCCTTGGAAAGATGTTGCGATAGCAGCTGATAGTGGAGGAGAATGCTGTGAGAGGGAATGGCTAATAATTTCTCTGTGCCCTTCTCTTAAACAATGACTCTTCCATCTACCCTTACCAATATTGTATATATGTATATTTTCCCTAGTGGAAAGCACAATAGCTTTGAATGGTGAAGAAAGGGTTATTTAGCATAAAAATGGGAGAAAGCATAAAAGGAATATTTTCTCCCAAAACATAGTTCTGACCCTTCCACACAGCCATATAACCCAGAATATCAATGCAGAAAATCCCACAATATCTGAGTCCACAGCACCAGATATTCCAGTTCAAAGCAAATAATGTGAGATTTTATATAGTTGTGTGGAAGGGTTCAGAGAAGAAAAGCAAAGTTCAGAAGACCCATGTATGAATGCATGCTCAGCATCTACTTTGGCCCTTAGTCTGCCCACACTTGCTAACTACCCTTGTCCATGGTGCTGATTTTGATTAGCAACCTGAACCTACCATAACCATTGGAATGGATGGGGGCAAGATCAGCAGCAGGATCAGGGATCAGTTATCCCCTCTAACGCTTTTATGGGTGCTCCTCCACAAAAATATACCTTTTGAGAATCCATTTTAAGATAATAACAAGAATTAACATTGTAGCTCTTCCTGTAATCATTTCCAAGAAGGACTTCAATGAAAGCAAAGGTATTTGGGAGGGTGGAGGTGGGATTTGGAGAGTGCTGTAGGTGAGATTGTTCTTTTCAAGTGAAAATTGCACAGAAATTGTCTTTTCAGAATATGAAGGGTTGGGGGCTTTGAGGGACTGATCAGGTCTTTCAGGGGTCACAAAAGTGGGGGTTCAGGATTAGCATGTACTCCATGGGTTACACTGTCGCAACTTCTAAGGTATTTGTGTTATTGTAAGCCTTAAATTGTTTCAGATTTGCCTTTGCCTTCCTCTGAGTTGAGAGAGTGGAACTAGTGCCTAAGGGCATCCAGTCAATTTCAGTGTTTGAGAAGGGATTTGAACTCTGGTGTCCAGGTCATCATCCAATGCTCAAAACACTTACAATATGCTTGCTCTTACTTTTGAATTAGAGCTATATAATTATGTCTTACTGCTTTTACCTAAACGTGATATTTAATGGTTCATGAAACTATTTTCCTATTAGCAGTCCAAGAAATAACTAATTATTTAAATTAAACAGAATTGTATACATTCTGTTTCAACACTTGTTTTCCAGAGGGCATAATGTTTTAATATTTGGTGGTCATTGCTTATAATATCTCATGGGAATGCCCTATACATTCCTTTACATGCTGATCTCACTATTGATTTTTTGTAATCCTTCTTTTTTCATATAGATTCAATAGAATGCTGCCCACCACATTGTTATGGAATATCCTTAACGTAACTGGTGAAGGTTTTAAAAAATGTTAAGTTGGATGTTTAGCAGCCTGTTGAGTGAAAATGTTCTCCCTGTATCTGTTCATATTATCTTTCATACAACTTTTTAAAAACAATATTTGGTTAAATTATACAGAAGAACCATTGTGGTAAAGGGATACTTTTTCACTGACTGAAATGGATGCTTAACACCCACTAATGGAGACACACTAGAGAGAAGGAATGCAGTGCATTGTGTTAAATTGTTCCACTGCACTATGGACTTCAACTACTACAAAGTAACAGTAATAGTTGAGATAGTACTAAATGCTTATCTTGAGACCAATTTGACAGTCACTTAAATTCCCAGTATAGAAATGTTCATTTTTTTCTCTCTCTTCCTATAATTTATTTCTGATTGTACTGGAAACAAGGCTAGTGAAAAAGTGCAAAGATAGATGCACGTTTTGTTGTATGAGATTGCATGTGTTTGATATTTTAGGAATACTAGAGTCAGTATCAAGAGATCTCCAAATTATTGCTCATTGATAATGGCAAGTTAAGGGCAGAGAACGTCTGCAAACATGAAAAACTGTGAATTTTTAAAAAATTGTCCTGAAAACACCTTTCTAGGAAATTCTAGATCCTCCAGCATGACTATATAGTCAACTTCTGTTGGCAGCTGGCCATTGAACCCCATTGGAGGACCTGGAGATTGCAAAAGAGATGGTCTCTCTAGGAATCTCTAAGTCTTCCATAGGATTCTATAGTTAACTTCTGTAGAAAGTTGTACTGAGGGACCTCAAGATTCCTAGTGATAATTTTTTAATTAAATCTATGAATAATCAAATCCACAAAAGTCAAACTGCAAATGAAGGAGGCTGATTATAGTTCTCATTTCTGTCTTGTCCCTTTTCTCATTTTTTTTCTTTGTCAAAGATTGACTGGTTGGCTTATGGTTCAATGAAGGAGGCTTGGGGTGGAGTACAGGTCCTTTGTTTCCATTTCTTAAAAAGTGATCATTGACCAAAGGAGTGTCTTGGATGTTGACATTTATTTTAAAAAGTGACAACCAAGCCTGACCTATATGTACTTTTCACATTTTCCTTGCAACTCACTGTAGGGACCAAAAGCAAGCATGCCTGTTTCAAAAACACAAGGCCTTGAATTTTCAGGAAGCCAAATTCTGTACCATGAATTCATGTTCAATATTGCATGGTGAAAACAGGTTTACTAAAAGATTTGTTTTGAATTTTATTTTGTTGTTATATGCCTTCAAATCAACTCTAATTTACAGTGATTTTTTCAGAGTTTTCTTGACAAGGTTTATTCTGAGGGTAGTTGACTTTACCTTCCTTTGAGGCTGAGAGTATGTGACTAGCTCAAGGTCACCCAGTGGAGATTCCTGAGTCCTATTCCAACACTTAAATCCTTAAATCCTATTCCAACTAAACTTAAATCCTTTTCTGAGTATTTCTAAGAAGAAGTGAATTTCATGGTCTGTTATGTTATTGTGTGGGTAGTAACTTTCTGAGAGCAGTCACTCATATGTCTTAACATGTAATAGCTCTGCTTGGGGTTGTGGCAGTACTAAATTGGATTAGAATAAAATGACAAAAATGACTTACAATGAATTTAAGAAAACTTTTCGTTTCAAGGTGGAAGTTTAAAATCAAATCTAGATTTAATGGGATGCTATTGCAAACCAAAACACAGCAATAAAACAACAAAATGATGTCTGAACAATATCAATCTGGGAGTAAACTATTTAGCAGGTAAATCTTAATCAAAGCCATCAGCAGGATGAGATGAAAATAAGAAAGTATAGAAACATTAAAATACATCTTTAAAAGCCTGACATGGGGTGGGTGAGGTGGAGAGCTCTTTACCTGTTGATGAGGAGACCATAATGTAGGTGCTAGATTTGCCTTTTGTGGGTAAGCATTCCACAAATAGGAAAGCAAACCATCTGCAACTATTCTTCGGATTGCTTCTTCTATACCTCCATCAGGCTTTCTCGGCATGTCCTGCAGTTCTTTGGACATCAATGGTGCTATTTCAGTATGGGGTCATAATTAATCTAGGGGTTGGTTAGATGATGGGTTCATAAAGAAAGAGATGGCAGAGACTATGAATTCACAAAGCAAAATTTTGAAAACAGCTTGAATTCAAAGTAAGGTTGTGAAGGTGTAAATGAAGCAAATAAACCAAACATTTTAAAAAGAGGTGCCATTGTTGTGAAATACTGCCCTATCAGTAATGCGAAGTATTAAGGAACAGGCACAATTACCGTATATTCCGGCATATAAGACGACTGGGCATATAAGACGACCCCCAAATTTTCCAGTTAAAATATAGAGTTAAGACGACTCCCATGCATAAAACTACACCCGCGTATAAGACGACCCCTGACTTTTGAGAAGATTTTCTTGGGTTAAAAAGTAGTCTTATACGCCAGAATATACTGTACTCAGTTAATACCCAATTATTTGGTACTACTCAATTTTGGAGTAAAGATTTATTTATTTGACAGATTCTGTTTTTGTGCATAACTGGGAGTAAAGTGCTTTTTAAAAAAAGCAAACAAACAAGCAAGTAAATTATAACTTTGTTTATAAATATAGACAAAGTTATAAGAAGACACAATAAAATTATATTGTTGAATTAAGCTTTCTGTTTTTGCATGGAGGTTCTCTCCCAAGCTTGCCTGCTTCTCACATACTGGATTCCTTTACTTTCTCCATAACTGAGAGTAAGTTTTTTAAAACAAACAAAAAAAACCCCACAGGCAAATATATAAATACCAACAAAGTTAGAAAGTTAAGTCACAATGAAATTGCAGTACTAAATTAGGCTTTCTGTTTTTGCGTGGATACTCTCCCCTAAGCTTGCCGGCTTCTGACATACAGGATTACTTTATTGGATTAATCTATAATAGATATATCGCTGCTGACTTCAATGCCTGGTGTTTTAATATTTATATCTTTCAATGTTGACACTGTAAATTAGCATTACAAGTTTATATCAAGTGGGAAATGGAAAAGCCAAGTAGAAGGTGGTGGATCTTCATCAGGTAGCTTCTAAGGTAGCTTTACAGTGCAAAGATGCAACATAAAAGCATACAATAGAAAATATTTTAACTCTAGCAAAATGAAGGTTTGAGGCTGTGACAATAGAGGCAACAAATTTTTATATCTAATATGCAACATAGATTTTCTGCCCTTGAGTTACCTATTTTATTTACTTTATAACCTTCCCTTCTTAGCCCTTGAACCATAATTCAGTCACCTCTGGCTTCCATTGGTAAATAACTGGGTCTTGTACATGTGTTTTTACTCGGTGGGAATACATTGGTAAGAAGAAATAAACACATAAAGAATACAGACATTTTTATTTTGTTTACCTTGTGATTTGTTGTTATTAAGTGCTGTCCATTCAACTTTGACTTATGCTGACCATTTGAATAAGTGAGGCCTCCAAGCCATGCTGTTATGTCCTTCTGACTCAGGGCCGTGGCTTCCTTGATTGAGTCTCCCGATCTCTAATGTAGTCTTCCTCCTTTCTCACTGGCTTCAGCCTTACTAAGCATCACTGTTTTCTAATGAGTGAAGTTTTTTCCTTGATGTGTGACAGTGGCGATGCTTTTTTTTCTGCCAGTGCCTTGTGAGAAGTATTTTACATATTGAAAAGGGCAACAGATTCAGACATCCCTACCTTTTATTTTATTTTATTGCTGTACATTCCAGTAGTTAAAGAGATTAAAGGAGCCATTAATCTGGAATAAGTAGTTGTGTGCATGAGCCTTCTCAATTATAAATTAGCGATGCCTACCTTTAACAATGTTTTACTTGGAGACTACAGTTTATCGCCCTTTACTGGGTAACACAAGGAACAAAACAAATGCCTTTAATTCTGAGACTTTCAGAAAATTTGGACAGAACACAATTGCTGCTTTAGTCCATTTCTGCTGGGACATTTTGCTGCCCTCAGGGACCAGTGGTGGGTGATAAAGCAGTCTCTTTGTGTGTTGAGATGATTCCCTCAGTGCCTATTGCTGAGTCGCATTTCACTCCCATGGCCTTTTTTGCTCTCAGGGTTTGTCCTAGAATCCACAGAAAGGATTATTGAGTATGTGCCTAGCTCCCTGCTGAACCAAATATCCCCATTAACTGTCTGAAGTGACCGAGCCAGGACTAGTTTGGCAGAGAACCATCAAAGCTCCACCCCACCACAAAACAACAACAACAAGAACAACACCGTGGCTCTGAATATGCCAAGATTAGGTATTAGAAGGCTGTTTGCCTTAAACATGTTGGCATATAGGCCAAAGCTGCCTTTAGATACATAGCAGACCAATTGGTATTGAAAGAATGGGAATCAAACTGCATTTCAGAAGTTCCTAGATTTCAACAGCCTCACCAACTAGTTGTGCTGGATAGAACAGTTGGAACATGCAATCCAAAAAAGGGGGGCACATCATTTCAGCCACTAGTATAGACAAGAACATGTACCTACTAGTTCTCTGCTGAGCTTTGGTGTGATCTTGTTGGAAGAGAGATTAATACAATTATTAGTCACATTATACAAACAATCCTGTCTAAATCCAGTACAATTTTGGAGATAGAGGCAAAGAAGAAGGACTTCTAACTGACACACCCTTAGGGCCAAAGTGTATGTGATGAGGATCAAGTGGTTTGCCCTCAGGAGAAAAGCCAAACAAAAGACCTTGTCCAGACTGTGGCCTTGAGAATTCCTTGCACTCCTGAACTGGACAGGTGGGACACCAGCAGTTTCAGTGGATAATATTATCTATGGCTATGGCCCCATCTAAATTGCCATATATTGCAGTTTTAGAATGCAGTTTAATGGCATTATTTATTCATTTATTTGCCACATTTGTATACTGCCTTTCTCAGCCTGGAGGCAACTCAAGATAATTCACAGTTGGCAACAATTCGACGCCTCAACAATTACGGTATAAAATACAATTAAAACAGTTATAAAATACAATTAAAACATTTAGCATATAGTATAATATAGTATATTATGTGGCAGTGTAAACTCATATCATCCAGTTCAATGCAGTTAAACTACATTCTGAAACTGCATTGTATGGCAGTCAAGGTGGGACCAATGTGTATATATATATCCTGTTTCCTTCAGTGGGTTCTCACAGAGAGGAAGAGGTGGGTGGGTTAATGTCACTTCATCCTCTCCAATATAGGTTCTTACCAAATTGGGATTTGAATCCAATAACAACATGAGCAGGTAAACACATGAAGTTATAATATTCGAACATACAGTTGAACAAATTATCATATTAAAACTTGATAGAACATGACAGTTGTTTAAAAGCCTTCTATTAAAAGGCAGCACACTCATCTGTTAAAAAACTAGTCTGGAATCCTGTGTGGACAATACATGTGTGTAAACATCATAGTTATAATGCTATTCTGGCTGCTGGTCCACTTCTGAGCACAATTCAAAGTGCTGATCTTGGCCTATAAAGCCCTATACAGTTCCGGCCCAGCTTACTTGTCAGAACATATCTCCCTCTATGACCCACCTCAGAGTTTAAGATCATCAGGGGAGACCCTGCTCTCGATCCCACCTGCACTGTAAGCAAGATTGATGGGAACGAGAGACAGGGCCTTCTTGATAGTGCCCCCCAATCTGTGGAACACACTCCCCAGTGAAATTAGGTTGGCTCCATCTCTCCTTTCCTTTAGGAAAAAGCTAAAACCATGGTTTTGGGACCAGGCATTGGGGTAGCAAGCCTAGCAGTAACTGCAATGATTCATGAGAATTGATAATGGACAGGCTTTGAACTGGGATTCTGGATGCTGAATTGAATTTGGATGCGGCTATATTGTTGTTAATAATGTTTTTAAATGAATATTTTAAAATGTAATGTTTTAACTAATGTTTAATTTGTGCTATATTGCTTTTGTTTGTATGTGTTGACATGTAAGTGCCTCTGGTTGTAAGCCACCCTGACTCCCCCTCCCCCCAAAGGGTTGAGAAGGACGGGATACAAATGTTTGAAATAAATAAATAGTCAGTGAATCCTGGCGCACCAGTCATCACTTACTAGAATTCAACCACTAAGATTGGCAGGGATCTCTTTTCCTGTTGCTTATGAAGCAGCTCGCTTCTGTTTCTATCCCTTTTGTGAGTGATCTTCAGTGTGGAAATCAAAAACAGCTCCCCACTGCTCTTGAGATAGCGTGCATGAATACGGATGGAAATGTCAGCTGTTTCCTGAAGGACAGGAGAGCAGACCCCCAATGATTGCAGCCAGTGCTGCCAGTAAGTCGGAATATGGAAAGTGTTATGGTTCCCATGTAGCCCTTAAATTAAGGGCTGCAGAAAGATATGTTACATATTTGTAACTACCATAGAAAATTCTGCTCCGCTTCCTCAGGTGCCAGTCGCATGCCAAAAGCCTTCCTGCAGAAAGGGCTTTATGCTTGCCTTTGAGGCCAAAATTCTGAAATAATTGCATATTAAGTGCCATGTTGATTGTCACTTTTGTAACCAGCTTCTCTTTAGTATGCTTTTTGTGGTGTTTTTTGACAATTCTTCATTTAGTGATGTTTTTGACGCTAATGGTTTGAATTCCTACCCAGTTGTGTTGGTGTGTTTGTAGCATCTGAAAAAGCATGCTTCCTTTCTGCAGACAAAGAGCCTTTCCTAGTACATATATGCTATGTACTATTTCAGAGTACTAAAATCACAATTGTGTACTATCTGTTTTTCTTTCAAGAACTCATCATTATATTTGTCCTGGTAAACTTGCATAACAGAAGAAAGAACAAAGAACATCTATTCCCATGCAGATCATAATGTAACATGTACTGGATATTGGTGTTTGCGATTTTGGTAATGCAGTAAACATGTAAACCAAAATGTCAACAATTTTCTCATCTCCTCATTGAGGAAGCTTTTCAAACATGCTATAACAGCATTGCTCTGGATTTTAGGTTAGAAAATAGAGGTTTATTTGGGAGGTGAAAACAGGATGATGCATTATATGTTTCCTAATAGCAGGAAACTGATGATCATTGAGAATTTATCAAATTCCACTGGGATGAAGAGCTGTAGCATACCTCTTTGGCTAAATTCCCTATGTCCACAATATTTATCAAGGTCCATGACAAATAGAATTCAATTAACATTACAATGGCAGTGCAGTTGTTTCCAACAGTGCAAACAGAAGTAGATTTCCAGCAAGAAAGCTCAGTGGTGTTGTTCCCATGCTTCTGGTGCAAATAGAATTGTGGCAGTGGAACCTTAGAAAGTTGTATTATCAAAAGATACAGTCATATACAAGCAGCGGAGAACTTGTCTGCATATAAGATTGTGGGTTCTAGTTTAAGCTCTCTGGTCTGAGATAAGCCTTTTAAAATATGTGTGAATGTATGTGACCACAACCTCATTCTCAGTGAATCCCAGTGTTCCCTTTCCTTTGTAGTCTTTCTCTGTTTTCATGCCATTCATACCATCCTACTATAGAAAACCCATTAAGGAAGGAGAGATTGACAGTCTATCGTTGTCTTCTGGCAGTAGGACATAGAGCTATCCAACTGGAGGCTGCTCCATATCTTTAAAAAAAGGCAGGTATGCCTCAATTACACAAGTAGATGTGTTCCTGGACATTACTTCTTTAAGAGAAAATTTTGTATCTGGGATAGAAATAATATGGACAGAGTAGGGATAGTTTCCTATGCCACAAGAAGAAGGAGGAGAGAAATTTGCTATGCTCCAGTAAACTTTTAATTAAAAATGAACAATATACATGTGTAAAATGAAACAATTAGGTTTTGAATTTTTGAGAGACCACCTGAAGGCTTCTTCCAAAATGGATCCAGAGATGACTTTCTTTCACCAGCCTCCTCTTTTCTTACAATTTCTATTTTGATATCCATAATTAGAGATGTATGCTTTAAAAAAACAACAACATACAGGCAGGACTTTTTTCCAGGTTTGGTTTTTCATGTATATTCAGTACCAGGTTGTAGAGGAACTGTTGTTTACCTTGCCTTATGTGGGCAGGCACACATGACTACATCAGTAGGATCAGCTGGAGTAGAATCCTGTTGTTTCCTGCTTAAACTGGGTTTACTGCACACATACTGATGCAATCCAACACAAGAAGTTTGTGTTTTTCTTCACCCTCCTTTAGGTTGACAAAAAAAAACTTCTAGGTAGACAGAAGGGGAGGGGGCCTAAATATCTTAAGGCACTGGATCCTGCCTGATCTTGGAAGCTAAGCAGAATGAGTCCTGCTAAGTATTTGGATAGGACAGGTGGCTTGCAGGCGCATAAACACACAGCCTGAGAGGGAGGAAAAGGAAAAACCGGGCAAATGTACAAAACCTTTGTGAAAAGGAGCTCTTCTAAAAGAGGATTTGATAACTGAGACACTTCTGTTCTGGAAATATGTTGCAAAATACACAGTCTTCTGTGCTCTCAGTGTCAACTTCTGGAATCTCACTTTGATGGCTGCATCGAATCAGCCCTCTCTAGCTTTTTGGGATCCTGCCAACTCATTTGTTTGGCATCAAACATTAAAACAAGTAGCCTTGGTGCTGAATTTGCTCTTTCAAAACATTGAGTATGTACCTCAATGATTTCCTTTGAAATGCACCTCATGGCTTTATTTTAAAGAGACCAGAGGTTAATCATACACACACATGCACATATATGTATTTTTATCAGGTTCTGTGGAACTATGCTGCAATTCACATGATACAGTCAACTTAATGATTGTGGGAGAAGCTGGAGAACCAGCACTTTGTCTTAATGAAAAGCTTTAAACGTTGCAATAGAAATGATAACACCTTAATAGATTACAGAGCTGGGCAGCTTCCTTCCTGTTATGTAATCAACATTCCAGTCTGTTTCTTCCTTGACCATTTTTGTCTATATAGTACTATGATATTTAAAGCTACAGTCTTACCTGTCCCCTTCTTATCTTAGTTTCAAGAAATGTCTGTCTCCTTGGCAGCCCAACTAATCTATTAGTTTGCTCCGAGGAAGCTTAGGTCTACCTGCTTCTCCTTTTTCTTTTCCTTTTCCTTTCCTTCCTTCTCCCCCCCCCCCCCCCAATGGGATAGGGGGAAAGGGATGAATGAAAAGCAGGAAGATAATTTCTCTGTTTTCTTGGTGTTTTTATGGAGCTCCAATTGGCAGCCCTCTGAGCCGCTGCCGCCTCAGCCCTGGCCTCCTGCTTCCTCCCGCTCTAAACACTCCATTTGTTGTGAGAGCCTCTGGAAGGGTGGCGCAGCTGCGGCTTGTAAGGCGGGTGATCTGCAAGGGGAAGCGGCCCAATCAATGGCTCACAAAAGCCGACTTGCAGCTGAGTAATAAAAGCTATGGGATGTTCTCACTGCAGGTGCCGTGTACACATGCTGCATAATGACCCTTTTTGTGAGAGATCTGTGCGATTCTCCATCCGGGCTGTGCTGTGCCGCTCTCCCTCATCTTCCTCCTCAAAGGACAGGTCCCTTTTGCTTGCTTCAGGAGAGGATGCACAGAAATTTCAATTCAGGGAGTATTGTACTACCCCACCTTCTGCTAGAAAAGTAAGATGAAGCGTTGACAAGATATCAGTTGATAACACAATGAGCATAGAGGTGTTACTTGTATGTTGAATGGGAGCCAAGCAATTTCTCATATAGAAGTGTTTCTGTTGTCAAGAGAATTGCTTCCCACTGCTGCAGCACTCTAAAATCAATATACTTGTATTAGTGTTATTTTTAAAAATGGGTTCTTTTCTCAACTGGTGAAATCATTGCAGGTTGGAGTTCTGCATCAAATACAGTTCCATGAATTGTATGGTAATGGTGGTGGTCCTGCTGATGGACAGTGCAACCTGTCCTTTCCTTGTCATAATCGGAGTTTAGGTGAACATCCTCTTATTCAGTGCATGAGGGTATGTGGACTCCGTGATCATGAACCTAGCACCAGATGACTGTATGTTGATATGCGTATGTGAAGAGGGTAGTCTAGCATATCTTAAGATAGTTTTCAGAGAAGCAGATATGCAAGGCATCACATGCAAACCCCATTTTTACTTCAAAGAAGGAATTTGTATGTATTCCCCATGGTGAAAAGTTCAAACTCTTGTCTTGTCTGGTGTCTCTGGATTTGAAGACAATGCTCTATAAATGTCAATTGTTGTCATGTATGTTCAGGTTGTTTCCAACTTACAGTGACATCAAGGCAAGCCCATCTCAGGGCTTTCTGGAGCTGAGAGTGTGCCGTTTGCCCAAAGTCATTCAGTGGGTTCCCATAGCCAAGCAGGGAATTGAACCCTGAGTCTAGATTTGTAGACTCATAATGTGTCCAAATTTCTTTCTGTGATTGTCATAGTAATCTTTTGTTATTAAGATATATCTCCAAAAAGATGAATGAGACTCAGGGGGTTTGTCCTTATCTTTATGGCTTGAGATTACGGAATGTTTTAATGCTATATGTTGTCATTCATTAATTTGCTATATACGGTTTAGGTAATTGAGTTATCTGCTGTAGTTGTCTTATGATGTTTTTTGAATGTATATTTTATGTAATCTTTGTTTTTTAACCACTATACACCTCTTTGAATCCCACCCATGAGAAAAAAGCAGGATAAAAATGAATAATAATAATAATAATAATAATAATAATAATAATGGGATCTGCACGCATTATTCACCAATACATCATATAGTCCTAGACATTTGGGAAGTGTCCGACGTGTGATCCAATACAACAGCCAGCAGAGTGATCTTGTTTGCTGTGGACTCATCTTGTTGTGTTTCAAATAATAATAATTTATATTCATTCATGTGTCAAATAAAACAATATTTAATGTATTGTCGAAGGCTTTCATGGCCGGAATCACTCAGTTCTTGTGGGGTTTTTTTCGGGCTATATGGCCATGTTCTAGAGGCATATAGAAAACAATATTTTCTAATGTGTATCCATGTTATCTAGTCTTTATAGCCTTCTGTTTGTGTTTGTTAAAGCATTAAACAAACCATCTTCACTATAAGAATAATCCATGTTTTAACCCACCGGCATATGGTTAATCCTTTTAAACTATTTTCTTTTAAAGCAATGACAAATCTTCCCACAGAGAACAAAACACTAACATTTCAGTAGTATGCTTTTTTGAAATATTTTAATCAATTAATTTTGTTATTATGGCAAAATGTCTTAACTACTAGACATTTAAATCAAAGGTATATTAATTATGCCCATACTTTCCCAAGCATAAAATAGACCTGCTGCATTTATTCTATGCAATTTATGCCTTTGTCCATATCTGTGCAATCCTATTAGTGTATAATGTCACCTACAGACTCTCTCTAAAGCATTTTCTTTTGTCAGTGTTTATATTGACTTTAAAGCTGGAAAAGCAATATCTGTGCCCGTTAAGTTTCAGTAATGGATGGTCCATTGTTTTCAGTTCTGAATCATTTACATAAAATGATAATTAATTTTTGTGATATTTTCTAATTCAGAAGTCTTATAGTTGACAAATGCTCCCAGTGTTGTGTTGCCTAAGTTCCAATCTCGCTTAAAGTTGGTCAAAGATTGCACAGTTCTTTGCAACTGGTGGTTATTCTTTTTTTTTTAATATAAATTTTTATTAATGTTTTTTTTTAACAACAATAAAAAAAGTGGTTTGGGTGGGGTGGGGTAGAGGGGGAAGGGAGGGAGGGTAAGTGGGCGGGTGGTGAAAGTGGAATAGTGGATGGGATATAAGTGGGTTGGGGTAAGGGAGATGGGGGGGGGGGGGGGGGGGAGATTCTTCCGTCTCTCTTCATATAAGCATTCCCGGTTGCTATTTCTTTCTTTTCTTCTTCCCTTTGGTAGTGGATCTATATAGATTAGGATTCTTTGTTGTTCTTATTGTTGTTGGAATTGCTATATTCTTTCTCCAGATGTTTTAGATGTTATCACTCTATTAATAAAGGCACTTTGATTTCTTTAAGCCAGTTGTTCAAGGGTGTCCAATCAGTCCTCTTTGTTTGCTTGTTATGTGTTATCGCCAAAATATATGTCAAATTGTCCATACACTTTATATCCATGATTTTCTTTGTCCATTCCTCCATCTGTGGTTTGGTCTCTTGTTTCCATAGTCTGGCGTATACAATCCTCGCTGCTGTGATCATGTGAGTAAAGAGCTTGTCTTCGTTGGTATTCCAATTTATGTCTGACATCCCTAGAAGGAAGCACTCCGGTTTAAATGGTATTTTCTTTTTAAACACTTTTTGACATACCTCTGCGATCTCTTTCCAGTAGGATTTTGCTATCTCGCAGGACCACCACATATGCATGAATGTTCCTTTGTACTTCCCACACTTCCAGCACTTGTCTCTCATATTTTTGTTAAACTTTGCTATCTTGTGTGGGGTGACGTACCATTGATAAAATATCTTTATCCAGTTCTCTTTAAGGTCATATGCGTAGGTGTGGTTCATCCTTTTATTCCATAGTGTTTCCCATTCTTCTAGGAGTATCGGTCTTCCTATATCCTTTGCCCACTTGATCATACACCCCTTAATCAGGTCTTTTTCTGTACTCCACTCCAGTAATTGTTTGTATATTTTCGTGATTATCTTTCTTTTACTATCGAAAATCCTTTGCCATGTTGAATTCTTTTCTTCAAACCCTTCTTTATTGTCCTTACTGAAGTGATTGTTAATCTGCATGTAATGAAATCAGTTCAGATTTGGGAATTTCTTAGTTAGCTCCTCTTGTGATCTTAACTTGATGGTTCCCTTATCTTTCTTTATGCAGTCGTCATACGTAGGCCATAACGACCATCCCATTTCCCGCCTGTGGCCTGCCTCTAGGGGCGATAGCCACAATGGGGTTTTTCTGAACATTCTCTGTTTATATTTCTCCCAGATTTTCAATAGGGCGGAGCGTACGAAATGGTTTCCAAAAATTTTTTCAATACGTTTCCTTCCTAGCCAGAGATACGCGTGCCATCCCGCAAGCAGATCGTGGCCCTCTAATATCAACAGCTTTTTGTTTTTCAGATTTATCCATTCCTGTATCCATTGTAGAGCGCAGGCTTCACTGTAGAGGGCTAGGTTAGGCAAACCAAGTCCCCCTCTTTTCCTTTCATCCGACTGGTGGTTATTCTTGAACCCATTTGTTCTCCTTCCTAATTCCCCTTTCTCATTGCTTTACTATATCCTCTGTTTTCCTAAACTCAGGATAAAAACAAGCCGAAACCAAAGCAATCACAACAACAGCAATAACTGCTCAATTGGATTCCTCTGTGTTTCTGCACAGATTGCTTCAGCCATGAGGAAGTGAATGTCATGCAAGGAGTTTAAGGGTATAATCATACTTGAACAGTTTGTACAAGTCCTGCCACCTTAGACAACTATCCTTATATGGTGTCATGTTTTAAGTGTGAAAGCTTTTGCATCACTACAAGAAACCTGCTAAAATGATCTAACTTGTTTAATTGCTGTTGTTTGACAAACCTCTAGTACTGACACTAGTAATGATAAATCCTTGAATTATACATCCTACAATATCATCATAATATTTTTGTGTGCCAGTTTAACATGAGCAGTATTTGCTTCCATCATTGATGAGAGTTTGTTGCGTTCACCTCAAAACCGTTTTCCATCTGTCTTCTTCTTTGGTCTGTTTTCTTGTTTCTTTTGGCTATTTCTCATCCAGATTCAATTCCTTGGATAATTGAATCTCTATATTTCAACATTACACTAATCTGTGGCTTGTTTATCAAAATATATTCCTACTCTTAAAAATAAACAGTTTCCGTGTATAAAATATGTGAGGGGAAGTCATGGGGAGGAGGGAGAAAGCTTGTTTTCTGCTGCCCTGGAGACTAGGTTGTGGAAAAATGGCTTCAAACTACAAGAAAGGAGATACCATCTGAACATTTAAGCAGAGGCTGGGTGGCCATCTGCTTTGGATGCAGTTTTCCTGCTTCTTAGCAGGGGGTTGGACTGGATGGCCCATGAGGCCTCTTCCAACCTCTGATTCTATGATTCTATTTTTGTAAGACTTCTGTACAGTGTCCAAATATTTCTTTTCTTCACAGCAGAAACTGGAATTTCTTGAAAAACCGTTGCCCTCCCATCCCCCAAGTTTACTTGTAATAGATAGTTTGTCTTCTGAAATATTTGTTTCCTTTGAGGATATTAGGCAAAACTTATCCTAATATACTTAACTTGGTTTTTATTAGCAATTCAGCACCACTTGCCTTGTGAACTTTCTTAAAATTATCTAATATATCTGCCAGATCCCAACTCTAGTTTATTAAACCACTGTATCATAAATTGTTCCATTGTCTCCATGCTCCATGGCCTGGAATCAGTGCTAATTTCCCTGCTTAGGGGTAGATTTCTCTCACTTTGTGTTGTCTCACCCCTGTTCTTAACTATGAGGCATTCATAAGTCAGATGTTTGTGACTCAGGGACTGCATGTACTTGTAAAATGGTGTGGAAGAAAGCTTTCTAGGGACAGAGCTGTGCTTCCTCCCTTCTTCTGCATTCTTAAACAAGCAAATAAACAGGACACAGGATCACAGATCTCTTGCCATTTGTCTAGTTGTGCTCTCAGTTAAAAGGGAAGAAGATTGTTTCCCCTTTACAGTTGGCATAATCTGTCAAAAAGACTTCTATGCTATCCTGATTGAAAGAAATGGGTCACTTCTGCCAGGCAGTCTTTCTTCCTGTTTAAGCTCATTTTATATTTTCTATTGAAAATGCTGTGCCTGTGTGTTTGGCACAGCAGCAGCAGGAGGAGGAAGAGGAGCAAGAGAAAGAGAAAGGTGTTCAGTTCTTATCCTACCTATGTTGTTTTCCCAGACAAACTGTCTCACACCCTTTTTGAACTGCTGGTTTGCATATACAGGAGAAGGAAAATATACAGTATTTTTCCTGCGTTGAGAACTGTCACTGTAGAGCTTGGGGGGTGGGTGGGGGGTGGGGTGGAGAGGGGTGATTTCGATCAAGAAAATAGTTTGTAATGACAAGATAAAGCTCTCCCCTCCCCATTGCAGCTCTGAAGCAATTTCCAGTTCTCAGTGGCAACATTTTTAAAAAGAAACAAATGGCATGACCTGTCATTTTAGTTGTCACAATGAAGGAGAGGACCGCTTTTGGAGATGTTAATGGGAACAGACCTCAACCTCCTGCAATAAGTGCAGAGTTTGACAAAGTAACTTATTTTGGAGTACAGCTTTTAGAATTTCTAATTAAGCAGGGCTAGTAATGCTGTTTTGGGGTTTCAGGAAACTATAGTTCAAAAACCTAATTTTGCCATGTTACGCCACTGGTAGAAACACAAAAGGGGAAATAGACTTTTTATAGGACAGAGTTGGAGCCCTTTCCTGATACAGAGATGTTCCTGATCAGCAAGAAACTGCAGAAGATGATTTATAGAATTTTAATACGTGAAATATTCAAGAATTTTTGGAATCATCAAATGTGTTGTTTACTGTTATTCTTGTTCTTGTTCTGAGACTGGATACTTATCAGGAAGACCTGTGAGGATATGCCGATTATATATGTGGAGATATTTGCATGTGAGAAAGACAGCACAGTTAGACCCTCTTGCTTCTGACCTATTGGGTAGCTCTACAAATGCAGGGAGATTTTGATGTAAAGGAATATTTTGTCATGTGATCTCCCATTTGCATCTTGAAGTAGTACAATTCAAGAAAACAGTAAGTGTATTGCTTTGCCTTGAGGTAGGTGTGTCAAGTGGTTAGGGCAGAGTAGTAATTTGCTTGTTCTTTTTCATTTAGCAAATTAAATTCTATGTCTGCATCTTCCTATTAAAACAAGCAAGATAGCAGCCCCAACAATGACTAGATAGGATACTTTTGTTGTGCCATGAACATTGAAGCTGAAATGAATTGGTTGTCTCTCCTCCTAAACCCCACACCTGCTAGTGGCACTGTTCCCCCAGGTTGCTCATCTCTCCACATTCTCACTCCAGCATGCTCAACTTTCATATTATTGGTTTAACATTCACCCTTCCCACAGAAGAGCCACTGCATATTTGACATCATAGGAAGCTTTGTTCCTGCTAGAATCAAATTAGAGACATTCCTTGAGGAAATCAAATGATCCCTCTGAGTGGGAATGGGGTGGGTTTTGAAAAATATTCTTCCAGGTTTCCCTTTCCAAACAAGGGTTTTGGGCAGTGGTTCTCAACTGTGGGTCCCCTGGTGTTTTGGGCTACAACTCCCAGAAATCTCAGCCAGTTTATCTTGTCATTACAAACGATTTCTGGGAGTTGAAGGTCAAAACATCTGGGGACCCACAGATTGAGAACCACTGGTTTAGGGGAATTCCATCCAGATACTAGGAGGCCCATCTGGATCCATACCTGGGTGTTCTCCATTGCCTGAGCATCTGTAAATGTTCTAGTATTGTTGTGTGTAAAATAAATTTGTGCTCTGTAAGGCTCAACCCTCGAACTGGTCTTCTGGTTGTTGATTGCAGTTAGTCAATGGGTCTTAAAGGGATGTGGACTTCCTATATATTCATGGGTCCAGAAATCCAAACATTCCTCCAACCTGACCTGCAGCAGTTGATGCTGCCTCTATCCCATGCATCAGTGACATTATAAATGCCAATAAAAACATAGATGTAATTCTCCAGTATGCAACCTCATGGAAGCAATAAAATTAAATCAAATAGCAAAAAGGAAAATGTTAATCTTAACTGCTGTTTCTCTCTTGGTGAATAAAAACCGGGCTCTGTGATCCTTGTAGGACACCAGGAATCCCACTGCTGGGGGATAGGTTGGGTGGAAAAGAGGCAAGCAGGGAATGCCCATTGCCATGGGAATGGTGTCATGACAGGCTGTTTTGCTCCCTTTCACAGCATGTGTGGGATTAGAAAAGAGTACAAGCATTTGTAGCTGTGCTTGCCCGTGCCGCGTTGAATGTCTCATATGCCTACACACAGTTACGTGCCCTTCACTCACACACAATGTGCTGTCACACATTTCTTCCTTACGTCAGCATATACACAATGTCTTGCACTTTCACACATGTGCAATTTGTCATGCACATGCACGTGTTATTTAACAGAAAATTGGAGCAACTGATTAAATGCCACCCCTTGGGACTGGATTTAACTAGCTTGAACTGGCAAATTAGCTCCTTTGCATTACAAAGCATCTTGGATGCCATGATCTTGCTGCCTTTAATCTTTTTATTGTGTATTGGCATGTCTTTTCTTCCTTTTTACTACGAAATTAAATTTTTACTACTTCTATTGTCTCATCTCTACTTTAATCTTTTGAAAGCCAGTGTCTCCCTTATTGAAATGGAATTGCTGTTCAGTCTTTTGGCATAAAGCAAGGGCTTTCTCTCTGTCTCTCTTATCACCAGCTTGTCTATTTATTCCACATTGTAGTAGTTGTGCCATTTCCACCACCTTTTATGTTTCAGGATACTTGAATGGTAAAAATATTCTTCTCCTATAGGTCAATGTCAGGCACCTTTGTCAGTGCTCCTGCTGTCAAGATGCTGTGGCCCTGTGTTCAGTATGCATCAGGGCAGCCATTGAATGTGACTTACCCTTCATAAATAATTGCATTTGCTGAAAGTCACCATAGCTCTTTCTTGCAGCCAATGGAAATTATTGCTTTTCAGCAAATATTTTTTGTTGAACAGCAAGTGTATCACAGGGTGCAGTTGACTCAGATAGAGATGCAAACTTTGGGTTGCTCCACATCATTTTGCTTGTTGTTGTTTATTTGTTCAGTCACTTCCGACTTTTTGTGACCTCATGGACCAGCCCATGCCAGAGCTCCCTGTTGGCCGACACCACCCCCAGCTCCTTCAAGGTCAAGCCAGTCACTTCCAGGATACCATCCATCCATCTTGTCCTTGGTCGGCCCCTCTTCCTTTTTCCTTCCATTTTCCCCAGCATCATTGTCTTCTCCAAGCTTTCCCTGTCTTCTCATTATGTGGCCAAAATACTTCATCTTTTCTTCTAATATCCTTCACTCCAGTAAGCAGCTGGGCATTATTTCCTAGAGGATGCACTGTTTGGATCTTGCAGTCCAAGGCACTCTCAGAATTGTCCTTGAACACCACAGTTCAAAAGCATCTATCTTCCTTTACTCAGCTTTCTTTATGATCCAGCTCTCACATCCATAAATCACTATGGTGAATACCATCGCTTTAACTATGTGGACCTTCGTTGCCAGTGTGATGCTATCCAGGTTGAATTAGCAAATTGCATATTTGAATACACACCATACATAGTGAAAGCAATCAAATCCAGCTAATATTGTGGCAATACTACTGTTAAGACAAAAAAAAAAGCACAACAGATGCTACAATAAGTTTCAAAGATCTTTGTCTTCTTCATGAGGCACATATAGTTTAAAAGAACACAGGGCTGGTTATGTGGTGGCTTTTCTTTTGAGGTGTTACTGAGAAGGGTCTCTCTGGCAAACAAGACAATAGGAGCCAAAATGGATTGCTTTACCTTGTGATGAAGAGAGCAAACCCACTGAAAATCAAACCCCAGTGAAAGATGACAGAACATCTAGTTTCTTTAATCCAGGCTTCTTCTGTACAGTGGCTCTGTTTAATACTGTATATTCAAATTTTAAAAAGTTATTTTGGGATGTGAAGACACCCTATGCTGCTCTTTCTGCCATAACAGTTAACATACCATAAAAAAGTCAATATAATTTTCTGTCTTTTCATGGCCACTAAACAATGCTGTCTTGGGAAACTGCATTGCTCATTGGAGACCAGGGTTCAAATCCTTGCTTTGCCATGGAAACCAAATTTTGTAGGACCAAAAGGGTTGATGGAAGAGGGGTGCAGTTAGCTTTACTCAGGATCTTTTCATGGTAAAACAGCAGTACCCACCATCCTTATTTTATGTGGATAAACCCCACACCATAAAACTGCAAGTGGAAATGTCCAATACTAAACCAGGTCCTATTCATGTGTATGTGTGCCAAAGTTGGATTGGGTGTGCAGGCAAGAGCCTGGCAACCCATAGAGACATCCTTTCTGTAATGCATGCAAGATTCAAACTGTAACAATGAGGACAATAAAATAGGTTTAGGGGGGTAGGCTTTCTGAGTCTAATCCTGCTTCCAGGAGTTGGGAAGATATCAATAGAAAGATTGAAAACATGGGACTTTTCTCTGAGGTAGAGAAGGTTTGATCTCTTGTTTGGAACAGGGGAAAGCGTAAGTGTGTGGGTTGTGTGTGTTGAGGCAGGAGGGTGAAAGCAAGAGCATGTCACGGACTCGGAACTTTTGGTATTAATGTTGAGTTTGTCAGATGGGAACAAAAAACGCTCGGCAAAATAAAATATAGTCTGTAGATTGATTGCTTTGCTCCCCACCCCCCTTCAGTGAGATGCTCCTCTTTAAAAAGACAAAAATAAAAAGTTTGTGATCAGTTTCCCCTGCACTTTTCTTTCTCAAGTTTTTCTTTTGCTTGTTTTCCTACAGACGGTACTCCACTAAGTGAGCTTTCCTGGTCCTCCTCTCTGGTGGTTGTGGCCGTTTCCTTCTCTGGGCTCTTCACCTTCATCTTCCTCATGTTGGCCTGTTTGTGCTGCAAGAAGGGGGGCATTGGCTTCAAGGTAAGCACTGTAGGAGGCCCATGATGACCCTGGAGGTGCTAAAAGAAATGGTGTTTGGTGGAGAGAGAGCAAGAGGAAGTGATACGTTCTTATCTTGGGAGTCAGTGCAAACTCCAATGTATATTGAAATGCTTTGCCACAAGAAAAGAGAGTGAGAGGTATTGCTCAGATACAGTGTGAGGAACTTTGAGCTGTCAGACTGGAAGGATTACCTCAGGTAGCCAGCTAGGAGGAAGAGATGGGAAAATATTTGTGGACAGGGTCTATGTTTGGAGACTAGGGTTCAAGTCCCTTCTTGGCTATGGAAGCCCACTGGGTAACATTGGGTGAGTCTTATACCCTGAGCTCCAGAAAAACCTGTGATGTGATCTAAGGGTCACTATAAGTCAGAAACAACTGGAAAGGGAACAATATCAAACAGCTCCACAAATTTTCCCTGCCAGAATATTTTCTGGGTCATGCCATGGGTACTTCAGAAATTATAAGCAACAAGTATAATTACATTCTAGCTGAGGGCGAGGGGTGAGGGTGCTAAACAACAAGGAAATCACTGAGCCAAGGATATGGGACTGGTCCTTGCTTTTTTTTCAGCTGGAGATGAGACTGTTCTATATGCAAAATACATTCTCAATAGTCTGTCCTCCAAAGGGTTGTTAAACACAGAAGCTGTAGGATCCTGTGGGCAAAGAGGAGGGCATATGGAAGAGGCGACCTTTTACTAGTTTATTTGGGCATGGTGCCAAGATGCAGACGTGATCTGGATTCCAGTGACCTTTATGAGGTAGGGAAAGTGTTGTTCTGCATATTAGGTGGGTGGGCATATCTTGCTGGTTTTTGATGCAGAAATTGCAGGGAGAGTGGAGGTTCAGGAAAGAAATGAGGAGCTCATTAGGGTGGACAAGTTGATATCACCATTATCAGCATACTATCAAGATTTACCTTAGTGTACCATAAGTCAGAAATTATCCAAACATAAAAGGAAATAATGATCAGAAGGCATGAACAGACAAATGAAGATGAGGAAAGGTCAATCACATCACTCAGAATTATTTACGTTGAGACATATTTTTGTGTCAGGTGATTCAACTTTGAGGGCAAACAAATAATTGTTGTTGAAAGTTGGTGCCTAGGGTCAACCTTAGTACAATGCTTCAGAAGCATCTTTCAAAATGGACAACAGTTAGGGTCTTTTATAAATGTTCTGATGTCCTAGCATGGAGCACGAAGGTGCTGCATGATCTGGGTTGTATGTTAGCCCAATAGCAATTGCTGGGGTGAGGCAGCCCCCTTGTTCCAAGGCAGGTGTCTGGGCTTAATCTGTAGACCAGGCCTGCACAGCCTGTGGCCCTTCAGGTGTCTTGGACTGCAGCTCCCAGAATTCTTGGACATCACAAAAGCTGGCTATAGATTCTGGGAGTTGGAGACCCAAACACCTAGAAGGCCAGAGGTTGTGCAGGTATGTAGTAGATCATACAGCAGTAGCGATTCAGGAGCACCCACTCTTTCTTGCTTCTTTCCAGAGATGGTACATTTGAGGGCTGTTGTGTCTCATCTTAAAGCTCTTGTGCTTGCTAGGATCCTTCCCTAGGCTTAGCTTGACTTGTCTTGGCTGTAGTCTGCCCTGGAATGGCCCACAAGGGAGTGGGCAGTAACATTGACCTCAGAGGCACAGAATGTGCTGGAGAAATGTATGCCCTCATTGCTAAGATTCTTGTGGAGGCTCTTGGCAGCCAGGCCATGGAGGATGTGAGGTGTTGAAGCTGGAGTTACCAACAACCCTGTGGGTTAATGACTTTAGGCACTGGTCAAGTTTTGTTGTGGGAACAATGAAGCCCTTCAGGACATTCTCCCCCCACGCTGCCTATATAGGGGCTGAACAAAGGTTGGTGAGTAGTTCTCTATACCTTTTCCCATGGAAATGCCACAGCTGAAGCATTGCAGGGCACAGGATGCATGACGGTGATGCTCACACTTTCTTACCTGATTGCCGGGGCAGCCTTCAGTGGGAAAAAATGCCTTCAGGTAAACAGAAATGTCTGCTGAGTTGCTGACTGCCTCCTGCAGAGAGTGCATGGGATGGGGGAGTGGGGCTTGCAGAAACTTTAGAAAGGGGGTAGGGGTGATGGTGAGTGGTATATCAGTGTGGGTGGGTGGGCAGACTCATTGGGGGTGCATCTAACATGTGGATGATCGCTGGGGGAACAGAACACTTCCGGATGGTGCCTTGATTAACACTCTTTCTCTGGGCACTCTTGCCTAGAGCTGGAGAAGCGAATCCCGGGAGAAGAGACTGAGGATGGTTTTGAGGTGTCTGCCCTGCACGGGGGCCAGCACAGTGCCCAATACAACCTGTAATGTAGAACTGGGGAACCCCGGGCAGCCCTCCCCCTGCCCCCTGACTAAGGTGAGGCTGCTTCTCCCTTGACTGTGTTTATGACGATGTCTCTCAACTGGCGGGCAGGGCGGAAGGGGCAGAGAAGGCACGCATGCCAGTGGATGATGGCAATTGGAGAGTAGAGTCATTGCATTCAGATCCCACCAGCCACCCAGCCCAATGAGAGGAAGGACCATCACTGCCTTTCCCATACAGAACTGAGGCAGAGTTGTAGAGGGAATGGGAGCAGTAGCTTTGACCCTAAGCCTACTATGGGGGTGGCAGGGATCGGTTCCTGCACTGAATCTCTGGAGTGCCTGGGCAGGTATGGCCTCCTCAGTTCTGCTTCCACCTCATATGCCAAAAGTGTTTGCTTCTGCTGTTATTTTGTGGAATGTTTCCCACCCGCCCCCAGACAAAATTGGCATGTTGTCCAGAAACAAAGCATCTTGAAGCCCCTTCTCCACATAAAGTTTTCTGTGCACAAAAGAAAAGGAGCATGAGTGAATGAGTGAATGCATGGTTCTCTGCCTTCCCCCTCCAGATCCAGAGGAGTTTGTGTCTGAATGGGAGTGTACACATGACAGCGAGTCAGTTGAATGCTTCACATGTATTTTTGACAGGTTAAAATTATTTTGTATGGCCACAGTCCCAGGTAGCAAGCTGTTTGTGTGAATTGGTTCTCCATATGACATTTCTCCCTCACTCGGGAAAAGAATTTACTGTGTATTGGTTGGAGTCACCCCTGTTATGCATAGGTTGGTGGGAGGTAGTGACTTCTACTACATACATGCATACATACATACATACCTCCCCCCCCCCCACACACACACACATGTTGCTGCTGCTGGGAGCCACATAGGGTGTACTTGGTTTTCAAAAAGCTCTGCTTATGCATTTGCACTAAAATCAGCCCTCTTTGAAAGATCGTCATAAAGAAATATGTTTCTTGGGCTGTTTACTATTTTTTTTGCCTGATCTGTGCAGTTGATTGAACACTTCGTAAATGAATTTTTTAAAATAATTATTAATTTTAATAGTAATTAATTTTAAAAATTATTAATTTTAATAGTAATTTCATTTCCTTGAGGGAACCCAAGAATTGTGCTTTGACATGATGAGGGAAGGCAGCAGAGATTTCTTGATGCTTTTCCTCAGATTCTTAAGGAGAAGCTGTGACACAATATTGTAGTACACACACACACACACGCCCCACCCCACTTGGAATCCACAGGACCAGTATCTGTGGTTTAATTTGCCTTGATTGGACAGGTATAGACAGCCATTGCAAATGTTAACATGCTGGAGGACAGAGCAATGCTTAGGGGAGTTTCCTATCTACAGGGCTCCATTCTTAAAGAGGAGGGACATTTGAGAGTTACTAATTTATATTTTAGTATGGGTGTTCATGGATTTCAGTCCACTTCAGATGCAATACAAAGTAAATCAGGCATATGAGTGAGGGGTCATTTTCTGCTTCAAATATGCACAACTCAAATATGTGTATGAATGTATTCCTCCACTGCTTGTTTAGGGGAGGGTGACTGTGTAGGTCTGTGTGTGTGCGTGTGCTTTTTTTTTTTTGCACTTTTTTCTTCAAGGATGCAAAAGAATGAAAATATTTGCTTCTTTAATTCCATTAGGAAGACAGGAGCCCAACCATCAGTCCATCTAACTAGGTTTTATCAACAGAAACTGAAAAGTTTCTCCAAGGTTTCAGATAATGGCATATTTCCCAGCCTACCAAGATATATTAGAGATTTAATCAGAGAGCATTAGCTAGTAAAATATCTAGCCTTCCAAGAGTTTGGAGAAGGTTTGCAGGGGACTGCTGCTCCCAGAATCCCCCAAAAGGCATGGCTGAGAATTGTAATGGAAAATAAACCTTTCAGGCTAGCTATAGGTCTGTCACTGAACTATAACCCATTCCTTATTTATATGTTTATGTGGTGTGTGCACCAGTGGTTTGCGATGCCCTGTTTTGGGATGAGATGTGCACATTCTGTCATTGACTACCCAAGGATATGTGTCTCATAGCCTCCTCATCTATGTGTGACATGGCAATCATGACAACGGTAGTGGTGGCTGATAGACTTTATAGTAACTGGCACTTCATATGCTTTATTTTTTGATAATCTTGACATCATAAGTAAGAATACACATGTGGTGATGTTTCCGTATTTTTATCTCCTCATGTGTATAAAAATGTCTCCTTGCCCTGTGTTGGGCTCCTTGTCTCTCTTGCCTCCAGGAATTTGATAATGCTGAAGGAGAAGAATATGCCAGTGAATTCTCGGCCCAGGGCTCACCAGCCACACAAAATGGGCCCGAAGTCTACATTCTGCCTCTCACTGAAGTCTCCTTGCCCATGTCCAGGCAGCCTGGGCGCTCAGGTAAGCCATAAGCCTCCTTTCTTAAGGAATGTTGTCTCCCTAATTGATATTTGCAGTGATGATTTGCACACTTGCAATATATACCAAGAGCAAAATGAAGCATTAAGCTCTACTGCTGTTAATTAACCTGGAATTACCGTGTGGGTGTCCCATGCTTGCAGTAAATGAGCACCTTAACTAAGGTGGGCTAGGATATTTCTGAAAGATTACAAAAGTGTTATAGCTGATGAGTTATGTTCTGACAGAAACAACATACATTGTGGCTGTAGCTTTTTGTAGGCTAATACATTTGTTTATCTTTGAGATGCTAAGTGAAAACCCTGTTGAAAACGTTAATCATGTTATGAGTAGTAATAGTAGTACAGGTTGAGCATCCCTTATCTGGAATTTGAAAATATTTCCAAGTCTGAAGTTGACCATGTGTCACTTTCGCTTCTTGATGATTCAGTATACACAAACTTTTGTTCCATGCACAAAAATATTAAATAAATTTTATATAAAATTACTTTCATGGTGTGCATTTAAGATGTATACATAAATTTTGTGTTTAGTCTCAGGTTCCATCTCCAAGATATCTCATTTTGTCCATATATGCTAATCAGTTATTCCCAAATCTAAAAACATCTAAACTCCAAAACACTTCTGGTCCCAGACATTTCAGATAAGGGATATCCAAATTGTATTAGTGTAATAAATTATAGTAATGGCCACGACTATTGCTAATTTGTTAAAGTACAATTCATGAACCTGGTGCTCTATAGAGTAACCTGAAAAGTGGAGTCAGGGCCCTGCTCTGAGGAGCTTTTGCAAAATTGACAGACACACAGAAAAGGCAAAGCTCTTCCAGATGAGATTCAGTGAGGTGCTCCTGGAGGCACTAGTTTAAAACCTGGTTATTTAAGAAAACGTATAGCTGGGAAAAGGTCAGTTCTATGGATAAATAGATTTTTTTCATATCAGGAATGACTTGAGAAACCGCAAGTTGCTTCTGGTGTGAGAGAATTGGCCATCTGCAAGGACATTGCCCAGGGGACGCACAGATGTTTTACCATCCTGTGGGAGGGTTCTCTCATGTCCCTGCATGGGAAGCTGGAGCTAACAGATGAGAGCTCACCCCACTCCCTGAATTTGAACCATTGACCTTTCGGTCAACAGTCCTGCTGGCACAAGGGATTAGCCCAGGCATCCTCAAACTGTGGCCCTGCAGCTGTTTGGGCCTCCAACTCCCAGAAGCCTTAATGACCTTGTTCAATTGTCAGGAATTCAGGGAGCTGAAGGCCCAAACAGCTGGAGGGCCACAGTTTGAGGATTCCTGGTTTAGCACATTATGCCACCAGAGGCTCCAGATAAATTGATGTTTCCCCATTTATTATTATCTTGGTCTTACAGACTGCTTATTAATGAGGTTTTGGGCTTTTATATTGTCTTTTGTTATGACTAGTATTTGGGTATTTTTTTATATTGCCTGATATCTTGTTGTTGTAGGCTGTCTTGAGGATAAATTTTTATAAGGCAAGTTTCAGGTTTTTGAATACATGAAAAAAAATCCAAGAGTTGCTGCCATGATTAGTATAGAAAGATGACAACTCTTGATTTAGGTAGGACATTACTTCAGAATCCTGGGTTCTTTTGTTTGTTATGAACATGAAGACACCCCTTTTACCCAAAGATACCAGTTTAGTAAAATGTAGCCTGAGTTGTTTTGCCTCCTCTTCACCAAAACCACAGACCACCTTTCTGGAACTAATCGACCAACCTGGCTGGTATTCAAGCAACCTAAAATAAAACATAACACTGTGATGGCATGAGCCCATACACACCTGATTCCCAAGTGCCTCCATTCCTTTCAAGGCCTCTAAGCTCCAAATGAAGCATAGACATTCAAGTGCTGTGTTCCCAACCCTCCAAAGCCAGGCAATCTGTCACGTAGTGCAAGGGCAAGGACCCCCATCTTCTCTTCTCGCTCTCCGCTCTCTTGTATTATCACTGCCATGAGGTATGAATGGGCTCTGCCTTGCTACCCACTTGCAGCTGCTGGGTGGAAACTATATCTGCTTGGATCAAATCTTTTCTTCCCATCACCCACATTTTCCCTGGGATGTGGATGCTCTGTTGCCATGGGCAGCAGTTGCAAGTAGGCGAGAAAGAAAATGAGTGTAGTTGCTGCTGCTGCTGCTGTTTGTGGCAACTCACTTAGAGCACCTAAAGGTTTTGCTTCTTTTGGCTCATCATCTCACTACTATTATTGTATAACAGTTCTTACTTCCTCAAGATCTGCTAGCAGTACAGTGGGTATCAGCTGAGGTTTGGTTTTGGAATCGACATGGATATCAAAATCTTTGGATTCTTAAGTCCCAGTATATACAGTGGTGCAATAAAATGGCATCCCTTGTATAAAACATCAAAATCAAGAATTGCTTTTTGGATTTAAAAGAAGTATTTTCATTCAGTGGATAGTGGAATCTCGATACTGCTTGTTATGTTACAGTATGTGCCAAGAACATGATGAGTTCCTCCTCTCTGCTTCCTCCACTACACAATGGAATGAAGGGGCACAAGGAAGGAAGTCTTCAGATTTATCACAGCAGTATTTCAGTGCTGGCATACAAAAGGAAACCACAAGAGGGAGAGATGCCTGTCATTAGCTAAATCCCTGTGTTTTGGGCACTAGGACTTTGTGTCCCCATATTACTGCAAAGCTGTACTGCTATTCTTGCATTCCACCCCCCCCCCCCCCAAACTAGTATCTTCCAGATTTTTCTGGCTTCTCGCAGATGGGCATTCTGGCCTGTGATTCTTCAGTGCCATCTTCTGGGTGAAGGGTGGCAGGACAACTATCCCCCCCCCCCCCCACACACACACACACACAAAGGATGCAGAGGATTTTGTAGGGAATGTGCTCTAGGCGGTACATCTAAGGAAAACACCAGAAGAGGTGCCCCACTACATTAAGAGGCAAAGTAGGGAGCTAGATATGAATTACAGGTGATCGTGGCCTCAGCCTCTATGAAGTGGAAATAGTATGACCTTCACTTTTTCATCTTAGCAGCTCTTGATTTAAATATTACAATTCCCTTCCTGCTTCTGAGACAGAGGCCTTTGGTCTCCAGCTCCCACAGACCTTGCATTCCTTACCACGTGAAAGGACTAAGGAATCTTAGGCTTGTTCTGATGGGTGGGCAGGATGGCAAAGACATCCAGCCATCCATGCATGCGGTATCTTCCTGCTACTCTGCCCACGCTGTTTTGCCCGGTGCCTTGTCTTTGTGCAGTCTGAATGGGCCCATAGATAATGGGTTGAGTGTCCAGCTGCAGCCACCACTGCTGGACACAACAATAGGGCTTTTGCTTTGTAGGGTGACAGGAACGGTGGAGTCTGGCACTGAGGGGGCGAAGGGTTGGCACCGCCTGCTTTTTGGGGACATGGGACTGCCCACTCAGTTGGATGCAGTTCTCAAAGCCATTTTCTGCTGTTTGAAAGCTGTCTGTGGCAGAGAAGCCCTTGTGTGTAGATCCATATGTGCAAGGGGCTTTACCTACCTCTGGTCTTGGTTGTACTCTGTCGATGAGCAGCAATGCAGCAAACATCTGAAATAGCTCAAGAACTGCTGTGCCCTCTTTAACTTGTGGGTCTGCTAATGTCTGAACAAGCAGGCTGCCTTCTGCCCAAGATCCCTGCCTTCTGTGGAAGGCGAGAATGAGACATGCAGATGTTGAGGCCGCTCTCTGTGCTCCTTCACAGTGCAGCTGCTCAAGTCCACTGACCTGGGGCGCCACAGCCTGCTGTACCTCAAGGAAATTGGCCATGGATGGTTTGGCAAGGTAAGTGCCTATTGCTGATTTAAGACATATGGATGCAAGGGTGCATGGATAAGGTGGTAGGAAGAAGTAACAGAATAGCATTGATGCTACAGATTACATCTGTCTTCCTTCTTAGTGTTCCCTTTGATTATTGCTCACATGAGAATCAGAGTGAAACAATGTGTTCTTGAGTACAGGCTACAAATGACCATCTTAATTCTGGCTTTGACCCTAGGGCATGGAAGTAGCTATGTTTTAAAATTTAAGCACCTCCTAGGCAGCATGAATGTTGAGGATTCTGGAAGCTGGGGTAATATATTAGAAGTAACTTATGGACATATGACTTGATAGTGTGTGAACTTTTAGTTTGTGCATTGACTTTATTAAGCATTTGCTTACATTGTCTTGATGCATGCAAAAACATTGCTAAGTCACTTCTGAATCATATTCTGCCATGGTAGTTGCTTAATGGAGGATTCATCTAATGGGTTAAGGCCAAGATCCAATAAGCACATTAGTGGAGTGAGAGTTTCTGCCAATATTTTACACTGTTGTGTGAGTGTGTAAGTACATCTTAGGTACTCACAGGTGTAGTTTCAATTCCTTCATTCCCAATTGGCTTTGGAAGTGCATCTTGGCAAATACTGGCTGCCCTTGAGCACCTGGGGAAGAAGCACAGCTCCAGCATGAAGTGACTTCTCCTTCCCCAAGAGCACAGGGGGATCTGGAATGTGACTAGATGCACTTCATGCAACCAGTCAGTGACCATGAGCAAGTATCTTGACTGTCCTCAGGCTTCTCGGCTGTTGTTGCAATACCTGGAATGAGATGTATCGTACAAGAAGGTAAAGGACAGCTCCTTTTATCATATACTAGACAAGAATGATCCTGGCCCATGTAGTGACATCATTTTATAGTAAAGGTCTAAGATTCAGTGACTTTCTGTTTGCATGTATGGGTCTGTATGTGTGTTTCCCTCATTCTAGGTGTTCCTCGGTGAGGTGAATGCAGGGCTGAGTAGCACTCAGGTGGTTGTGAAAGAGCTCAAGGCCAGTGCCAGTGTGCAAGATCAAATGCAGTTCCTGGAAGAGGCCCAGCCATACAGGTAGGTTTACTCATGTCCTGCTTGCATTAGTAGTTTCTTAGCCACTGTGGGAACAAAAAGCAGGATTAGGGTGCCTTTGGTCTGATCTCACAGGGATCTTCTCAGTGGGAAGTCTATTGAGCCTATTAAGGAAGTCCATCCTTAATAGGATGCAGCCAGGGACTTTGATGGTCCTCATTCCCATAGCTCTCAAAATTGTCACATATGGATACAGTCCCATCTTTTCTTTCTACATTGAGATAATTGACTTTGCAGAATGTCTTCCATCAGTGACAAATCCCGTCTGTGCTATCTGTGCTATAGTTACATCTTTATTCATTCCTTGTAGCTCTAGTTGGAGCTCAGGGAAGAAGATGGTGGAAAACGCCTTCTATGCCATTGGTTAGAGGGTGGAAATGTATCTGAACTGTAACATCAGTCATGATGAGGAGCAGCTTCATGACTTCCTGGAACTAAGACTTAACTCCATGAGTGACAAAAAAGAAGATCACAACTGAATCCACATTAATTGTGGAGCTAGAAAGGAGGAAGAAGAGGAGCAGCAGATGAAAACATAGAATTAGTCTAAGACTGCTGGTCAACTAGACCACTAGTACCTTTGACTCCTGTGTGGCAGTAATTGCTGTCCAAGGTCTCTGAAAGTTTATTTCCTGGTCCAACTCAGCAATTCCTGCCATTCCATGCAAATATCAACCTCACTTAACTCTACTTAGCTTCTGAAATCATAAAAATTATGGTATGTCCAGAGTTATTTGGTGGAATATAGATGATGATCTACTCCTTCCCTCTTTTGCATAATTGTTCTTAAGGTAGCTTGCAATATGAAGGACAAAACTGAAAACATAATAATGGAAAATATGATATTAAAAATTAAAAGCAGCAGGAAGATATGACTGTCATGATAACCATCATGAGAAAACAAGCAGCACAGACATTAAAAATCTTAGACCTGTGAACTAGCAGAAATATCTAAAATGTTACAAAGAGCTTAAGGAACCACAACAGAGAAAATATCTTTAGAATAAAACATAGTTCCTAAACATGAAGAAACAACCGCCCCATTGTTCTTGGCCAAGTCGGGGTAGCTGGCACAGCTTAGGACCTATTTATCTGTTACCCATACAAGGTTGTGTCATCAGAACCCTTCCATATACCCTTATAAACCTATTGTTGGCTGCAGGATAGTACTGAAATTCAGAATGGTTTCAGAAATTTGGAATGGTTTCAAACTCTGTGCCTGTCTTCCAAGAACTTTTGATGTCATCTTGTACCCTTCATAGTATATTATTTGTCCAGAACAAATGATTTTGTTTCTGTGTCCCCTCAGTATGGGCTGGCACACATGAGGAATCTTGGTGAAGTCTGAGAAGTTAGAGAGGTTGCAGTTTGAAATTGGGTGGGGGGAGGAGTTGACAGAGGCATAGGAAATAAGAGAAGATACAATAGTGGGAGAGCAATGAATGACTGTACTGACTCATGAAGAAACAACCTCCCTATTGTTCTTGGCCAAGTTGGGGTAGCTGGCACAGCTTAGGACCTATTTATCAGTTACCCATACAAGGTCGTGTCATCAGAGCTCTTCCGTATATCCTTATAAACCTATTGTTGGCTGCAGGATTTTGGAAGTTGTAGTCCTAAAACAAGGGAATTGGCTGACATAGCTTCAGTCTTCCCTATTCCTTGTTTTCCTAGTGATCCACAGCTGTTCCACTACCATTTCCCTCAAGGATCCTTTTAAAGCTTTCTTTGCTCTGCAGTGCTGATATTCTTTGGTCCATCCTGAGGTCCTTTGCCAGCTATGCAAATTTTCCTCAGCCCATCAACTTTGGAGACTTCCCCATGCTTGCATCCTTCTGATCCTATTCTCATTTTCTCTTTCTTCTCTCTCTTTCTCCCTCCATCTCCCTCCATTGTTCCCTCCCGCTCTTTCAATTTCTTCCATGCTTCACAGAGCGCTCCAGCACACCAATCTTCTGCAGTGCTTGGCCCAGTGTGCCGAAGTGACACCTTATCTGCTGGTGATGGAGTTCTGCCCGCTGGTGAGTCATTAATAGAGGGAAATCTCATGGCCTCCTCTCTCTCACACACAGTCCTCTCCATCCATTTTTTGCTCCTGATTGCAAGCATAGCCCCTGAGTGCTGGGACATGTAAACAAACAAACTCACTGCCCAAGAGCCAACCCTATTTTAGGTTTGCATTTACTATTTCCTACAATAGTTTCTCATATATCCACTTGCTTCACAGCATGTCTAGTTTTTTATCCTTAGAGGCTGGGTGCAGATAACATGGTTGGGCTTAAGGGGCCTAAAGATTTTTATGTCTTGATGCTTCTGCTCTATGTGCTGGTGATTTAGTTCATATGTTTCCCCCTAATTTGGGCCTTCTTTGTGGCTTGGCATCAACCTTTTGACTGCATTGCAGAGATGCTTTTTCTTTCTTGTTCTTCTCCAACCCACCCACCCATTGAGACCTCACAAGAGAGGTCCCTGGGCAGTGGTGATGTAGCCATGGGTAACCCTGCTGCTGCTGCCACCCTGACAGGGTGACCTGAAGGGCTACCTCAGGAGCTGCCATGCCGCTGAAGCCCTGGCTCCTGACCCCCTGACGCTGCAACGCATGGCCTGCGAGGTGTCCTGTGGCTTGCTGCACCTTCACCGCAACAACTATGTACATAGGTGAGTAAAGTATTCATAACTGGTGTCTTTCCACATTTTTACTTCAGGTGTATAGGAAACTCAAGGTTTGAACCCGAAAGCTTTTATATGCAGAGGTTGTGCTCTACCATCCATCTTCTGGTCCATTGCAAGAGGAAAGTGTTGCTGTACTTATAAGAATTTAGTGTGGTGGCAGGCGCAGGCCAAATTCTTAGGCCTGGTGACTGGGCAGTGGAGGAAATGGTATTATCTCACAGAAGAAAAAATATTGGTGTTTTGGAGTTTTCTTGCAAGATTTGGCCAGATAATATTTGTGACTGCCTTCCTCTAAGGCTAAGGAAGTGTAACATGCTCAAGGCCATCCCAGTGACTTTTCATGCCTGAAAAGGAATTCATCCCCTGGTCTCCCAGAGCCCTTGTCCAGTACACAAACCACTGCACTCCTAGGATTATCCAGTGAGATTTCATGACTGAGCAGGGTTTCAAACTCTGGTTTCCCAGAGTTCTAGTCCCCACACTCAAACCATGACAACATGCTGGCTCTCTTAAAAGAAACACAAACATTGCTTTTATGTTAAACCACTTTGGTGCCCATGATCCATTGTGGGACAGAATTGGCAAGAGCTGAGAAATGGTGATGTCAATACTTCTTGGGATGAAAGCTGTGAGCTTGGAGAGAATGTGAGCCATAAGTTACCTCAAGGCAATGTATTGTTGTGTATCATCAAGTCATTTTTAAGGCAAACTTATCCAGGAATTTGCTTGACAAGATTTGTTCAAAGTGGGGTTGCCATGGCCTTCTTCTGGGATGAAAACTGAAGTCACCCAATGGGTTTCCGTGGCAGAGTGCATATTCAAACCCAATGTTCAGACTGCTACTCCCGCTAGAGCCAGTTTGAGGATGCCGTGGGGGCATGTAGCATACCTTTGTGTTCATTAGGAATGACCAGCCCTGCAGCAACTTCTTTCTTCTTTCCTCTTGCCTTTCCTGGGAGTACAGGCACCAACATTTAGGTTTGCAGCAAGAAACCATTCCACCATGGATTTTTTCACAGCTCCTGCTCTTTTCTTCTCCAGCTGCTCCTCGTCCCCAACAATATCCTGGTGCTGAGTGAGTGGCACTCAAAGACTCCAGCATCAGTGATTTTGTTGAAGAGGGTGAGCTCTGCCATCTTCTGATGACGGACAACCATTCTTCAGGGTTAAAAGAAGAGCGCTGTGGGGTGGGGTGGGGTGGGAGAATCGCTGACTCAGGACATTGACCCAACCACAAAAATGTCCAGGCTTTGAAATTGTCAAGCTTTGCTAACTAAGTGCTGTGGTGTTTCACTGTACTTCTGATCTGTACAGCCTCAGGACCTTACATTGTGAATTTAGAAATGGTGAACCAACTTTGCTTCTCCATCCCATCTCCGTGTGTTGCTAGCAGCAAAATACCTGCACATCTACTAGTGACTCCTAAAGTTTGCAGTCTTCATCCTGGAATTGAGTTCAACTCAGTCTCAGTACTGGAGAAATGTAAACATTTACACACTGTTGCAGCTTTTTAGTTGTTCCTAATAAAGATACTTCCTCAAAATGGATTTTAGCAAGATAAATGTGGTTGAATTACATTGTTTCATATCATAGATTGTCCAATGAAAGGAAAAGGTAACATGACTTTGAGTGGACTATAAAGGGAAGACAAAAGAGGCAGTCACTATGGATATGTGGGTCAATGTTGGGCTCTACAGCTGCAGGAATGGTTTGAAATTTTGAAAAAAATAGGTTGAGCTTTTTTATTTTATTTCTGTTCTTTTCTCCCAAAGGAGCTGCTTAAGGTGTGAAATATTGTAAAGGCCTTGGAGAGGATCTGGGATCCTTGCTAAGTAAAGATTCCCCATTCTTGAGTCATGGAAAACTGATCATGGTCAGGTTCCATGCATGTGTGCCTTTTAAAAATGTAGGTTGTGTTCTGTGTACCAGGCTATCAAAAAACCTAAAAATGCATTGTAGAATACAGAGAGGCAAGCATTTGATGCTGGCCTGGAATTATATTGGGCCCATTGAGTAAATGCTGTAACAGAACTGGGATGAGGGAGTAGTTATGCATTTGAAAATCAGATGAAGGGTGGGCTGCTGACCACAGAATTAATCAGATGTTTTAATGATGTCAGTTGGGTCTGTGATTAATGGATGGTCTTTGAATCCCCCCCCCTCTTTTGAATCTAATTCATGGCACCTTTTAGTCAATACTAGTAAGAGATTTGTCAGTGTCTTGGTTCAGAAAACTCTTTAAGAGCAGATATGAATTTTTGTCCCATCAGTTCTTCCTCATTTAGTGCTTAGGCCTGATGGAGGTCACATGAATGTATGAAGTCCACTGGGCTGGTCCAGCATTTCATATCTTCTGTTGTATAAATGAAGTTGTGTGTTTCTTCTATCTAGTGACCTGGCACTGCGAAATTGCTTACTCACAGCTGACCTGACTGTCAAAATTGGCGACTATGGGCTTTCTCACTGCAAATACAAAGTAAGTCTGCTTTGGGGTAGTAAGAAGGAGCATGTTCAGTGTTAGCAGTGTTCATGTAGTGGGCTTGCAAGACCAACAGTGAGGTGAGCCATCTTAGGTTGGGGGGTGCTTGGCTCCAAATGTAGACAGTTAGTGGGAGAAGAAATGGAAGGGAGAACAGAAGTATAATATATGCATACAAAGACCTGAAGCCTGGACTTCATGCAGAGTACCTGATGAGACTGCATGCTTGAGGCAGACTGTGTGGGGACTGCCAGTTCCTTCAATAACCATTGTAATATTCCTATGGCTGAGAGTGGGAGGCAAAAGGGATGGGGCATAGAGGAGCCAGCCATATTCTCCATGCCAGCCTTTGAATGCTTCCATTGTTGGCAGAGGTTGGAATTTCAATGGGGGAGGCTGGCTTGACCTGATTATTGTTTCTGTTGGTGCTGGTTTGACATGGACTTGTTTTGGCTCTGCATGCCCGGCAGGATGACTACTTTGTGACAGCTGACCAACTGTGGGTACCTTTGCGCTGGGTGGCACCTGAGCTCATTGATGAGGTACATGGCAACCTCCTTATTGTCGACCAGACCAAGACCAGCAATATTTGGTGAGAACCAAGAGAATCTTCTGTTGTGAAAAGGGATGGGAAAGGGATATCTTCTTACTCTTTTAGAAGGGCTGTAACCCCATCATGCATATGTGTGTGCGTGTGTGTACATGTGTTACAATGATATCATAATGATAAGATTATGGGGACAGTTGCCAGTTGAATAGATCTTCCTGATTTAGGATCTTGGTATTTGTAAGCAACCTATACCTAGTTCTTTATTCTGTCTGTTATGGTTAGCATGCTTATTTAGTTTTATTAGGGGGACTATTTGGGTTTTTTTATCCCACTATGTTGTCTCATTTTCATAACTCTATCAATATTTCCATTATTAGCTGCTTTCTGTTTACCACATTGATGCTTTTATTGTATAATTGCTCTGCCTAGCTTCATTTATGCCATTTTATAGAGGGTCAAGGAGCCCCTGGTGGTGCAGTGGGTTAAACCTTTGTGCCAGCAGGACTGAAAACCAACAGGTCACAGGTTCGAGTCCGGGGAGAGATGGATGCGCTCCCTCTATCAGCTCCAGCTCCTCATGTGGGTACATGAGAGAATCCTCCCACAAGGATGATAAAAACATCAAATCATCCGGGCGTCCCCTGGGCAACATCCTCTCACACCAGAAGCGACTTGTGGTTTTTCAAGTCACTCCTGACACGACAAAAAAATTAGAGGGTCAAAATAATGGCCACAATCCAGTTGACTGGTTTCATTAAGCTGGCATAGTTGGCAGTATAGGGGCGTACATGTATGTGTATGTATGTAACCTGGTGGCACAGTGGGTTAAAGGATTGATGACCGACAGGTCGGAGGTTCAAATTCAAGGAGAGTGTGGATGAGCTCCCTCTGTCAGTTCCAGCTCCCCATGCAGGGACATGAGAGAAGCCTCCCACATAGATGATAAAACATCAAAAACATTAGTGCATCTCCTGGGCAACATCCTTGCTGATGGCCAGTTCTCACACACCAGAAGTGATGTGCAGTTTCTCAAGTCACTCCATACACACACTCATACATGCACACACAAATGGACACAGGTACTGAAATAGAAGGGGAAGAGATGGCAGCAGAAGGAATGCTTCTATTAGGAAAGTTGCCCTGCTGAGTCTTGACCTGCTTGGAAGCCATCAAGACAGATTTCCCTGCCAACAGAGACAGATTTCTCTGCTTTCTCCCTGCCACTGATCCAGAAAGTGCCTTATGCTATTTTCACAAGATTGTTGCCCACATTGCCTTTTAACTTTTGTTACTACCCTATACTTTTCCAATTATTTCTTCCATTTGTAAACCAAAAATGGTAAGGAGGAATAAGATAATATCATTGTGGAGTAACTTTTAATTGGCTTTACTGAGAGCCCTCTACTTGCAAGCATCCTGGATCTACTAAATAATTCAATTACATGTTTTGCAGGGGCTTGCACATCTGTACTTGAGCACATCTCTCTCTGGCTAGAGTTGTGCTGTGGTACTCCATGTAAACTGACCACCACTTTCTTGGCAGGTCATTGGGTGTGACCATCTGGGAACTCTTTGAGTTGGGTGGGCAGCCCTACTGTAACTACTCAGACCGGCAGGTGCTCACCTATGCCATCAAGGAGCAGCAGCTGAAACTCCCCAAGCCACAACTCCCACTCTCACTATCTGACCGTTGGTGAGTACAGGGCAAAGAGTCCTTTTGAGGGTGGGGTGATTTCTTGGGATGGGGGAGCGGCATTGAGGAACCATAGTACTCAGAAAGTCTTCATGACCAGAGGCTGTATTTGAGGCTGGTGGGTACCACTTGGATGTGCAGATACTGGCAAGCTTTCATTAGCCCCAGTATCCCAACCTTTTTATTAGAAGGTTTCATCTAATAATTTGAAAAGTTGCATCCTATTAAAAGGACAAATCAATTACAGTTTTGTTGGATCATCATCTTGCAGGAGTGCAGGCCCTGTAGTCAGGTGTATGTAGGTGTATTTAAATGGAAAATGAAAGATTATAGAATGGCCCAAACAGAGAGACAATGTGTCCAAAAGTTAATATTAGACAACAGTACCACCCATTTTCCAAATCTCTCAGTGAATTAAATGGTTGACTGTTTACATTTTAAAAAGAAAGTTGAGAGGCAGGCCCTTCTCTCCCCAGCCCCTATTTTCCTACAATCCTTGTGGGCAAAAAGTTTGATCTGCCTAATAGTCCATTCCACAGGCCAGTATATCCTGCCCTCCAATAATTTAATACAGGATGAAGTCCTTTTGCCTTCAGTGACAGCCACTGGGTGTGAAAGTATGGCACAATTTGAGATAGAGATTATGTGCCCTTGCAAAACCTATTCTTTCCATCAGCACATGACATAGAGTTGCAAAGGACCTCCTAGAATATGAAGACTACCAAGGCCAAAACTTGCAAAAGCATGTAATGCTGAGAAAAAGAAAAGATAGACAAGAGGCTCCATCTGTAGGGAGTGCTTTAATTGTGTTTTCCTGCATGGTAGTGGGTTGGATTGGATGGCCCTTTGTTTGTAGTATCTTCCAACTTTAAGACTATAGGAGCAAAAAGGAGATGTTCTACAGTATATGGGATCGCCTTAGCAAGGACCAAGCTGTGGGACTGCTAGATAAAGGTCAGCTTTGGAAGAGGGGTATTGGCCTAGGGAGCAACTGGACAGCAGTTCACTCCCATTCTCTTCTCTGTGTATGCAGGTATGAAGTAATGCAGTTCTGCTGGTTGCAACCAGAGCAGCGCCCCACTGCTGAGGAAGTGCACCTCCTGCTGTCCTACCTATGTGCCAAGGGTGCCTCAGAAGCAGAAGAAGAGTTTGAGCGACGCTGGAACTCTATGAAACCTGGTGGTGGTGGCTCAGGCTCAAGCCACATGGGCATTGAGCTTTCATCCTTCCCACTCCTGGAGCATTTCTCCAATGATGGTGATGATGTCCTGACTGTCATGGAGACCAGCCATGGTCTCAACTTTGAGTACAAATGGGATCAAGGCAAAGGCGACCACTTGCCAGCTTCAGCTATGAGTCCCCGGGGTGCTGCTCGCTACCATGAGCTTTACTATTCAGCCAGTGGCAGCAGCGGGGGTGGTGGTGGGCAACTCAGCTTGGGGGTCTCACCCTCCTGCTATGAGTGCAAAGTGCAAGGCTGCCCAGGCCTGCATACACCAAGTGTAGTGCCTGTGTTGAGTGCCCACAGCCCCTCCCTGAACAGTGAGTACTACATCCGCATCGAAGAGGCAGCCTCCGAGGGCAGTGGGGCCGACCTTGACTACACCATGTGTTCCTACAGCCCAGAGTTTGGCCGCTCTTCTCACTGGCAAGCCAATGAGGGCCACTATGAGTCAAACAGTAGCCCCACTGTTTCCCTCACCATGGAACCCCTTCTGGGCCACTCAGCACATGCTGAGAGCATATGGGAACCCCCTGACTATTACTCCTATGGAGGACCAGGGGACAAGGAGGTCCTATATTATGAGGCCTCCCCAAAGGGCTGTGCTGAGAACTACCTGCTAAAAGAGGCTGGTGCCTCTGAGTGGCCCATCCCATCCTTGCAAAAAGGCATCTTTGCAGACCCACTGGGTGTCTCTCCCTCAGTGACCTATACCTATAAGGATAGCGTTTCAGAATCAGTAGCTTTGGAAATTGGGGAAGAGGAGCAAGAAGATGAAGAGGAGGATGAAGAGGAAGACGAGAGCTCAGGTGACAGTCCCAGGAGCAGAAGGGGTAAGAACGGTGAGTCCAACAAGCACTGGACATCTAACACCTCAGCCAGTAATAACAACAGCCACCCACTGTCCCCGTGTGAACTGCCAGCCAATGATAGTTGGTGCTATAGACACATGATCACCTTTCAGGGGCTTATGGCCGAGCCACTGTGCACAGTGCCAAGAGAGGAGCCGACGCTAGGAATCAGGGACCTGCGAGCAGCCCTGCTGGGTGAGGAGCATGTGCCATCATCTCACACAGGCTCCCCTTGCCCTGACATTGATTTGCCTAAAGAGGGTAAGACATCAGCCCAGGTTGCCAGCACAGAGATGGGTGCAGAGGACTCAGCAGAAGATCCCTTGACAGAAGTTGGAGTGAAATGCCAGCAAGACAGCATGCCGCCATCAGAGGAAAAAGATCTGGTTGCAGCAGAATCACCGTTGCCATTGTCTACACCAGATCCTGCCCACAGCTCATCGGCTGAGGTCACCACTTTGCCAGAAGAGTTAACAAGTGATGTGCCAATAGCTGGAGAAAACCCAATAGTTGTAGAAGAGGCTTCATCTGAACCTCCACCCAAGGTGTTACAGGACATTAATCTAGAATGTGGCAAGAGTACCTGCAGTGAACAGGACAGGACACCAGACAAGACTGTTTCAAGCACTAGCTTCCCTGACTTAGATGAGGGCAGTGATGATGATGATACGGCTGAGCTCACATCTGGAGTCTTCACAGACTTCTCAGTTGACTGTACTGAGCGCCAGGATATAATGCCCACCTTCAAGTCCTTGCAGAAGCAGGTGGGGACTCCTGACTCCCTGGAATCATTGGACATCCCTTCTACCACCAGCTCCTGTGAAGCATTCAGCCCTACAGCCTATGTGCCCTCAAGCCAACCAAAGGCCCTGGACAGTGGCTATGACACAGAGAACTATGAGTCACCTGAATTTGTCCTTAAGGAGCCTCATGAGTCACGAGATCCTGAGTCTTTTCCTCAGGTAGGGATGACCCAGGATGACAATGGGGTGGGCCAAGCCAAAGACCTCAGCCTCTCTGATTCATTTAGCACCGGACTGCAGGGCCTGGATGAGAAAAACCCTTACCGTGACTCAGCCTACTTTTCTGACTATGATGCTGAGGGGGGGACCAAGGAGGATGGTGAAGAAGGGGACAGTGATGGTTCTGAAGGGCATGAGCCAGATGTCTCCCAGGTACACATCAAAGCATTGGGTAAGAGCCTTGACCAAAATGGCCCTGAAACTCAGTCCCCTTCTCCTCCTGAACCCGCTTGCCCAGATAGAGACAGCATGGAATGTGTGTCTCCAGTGACTAAGGAGCAGGGTACAAGAGAAGGCACCAGTCCCAGTTTGTCACAAGAGGTGTTGGCAAATGGAGTGATTGTAGAGGAACTGGACTCAAACTTGCCTAAGTGTAAAGATGAGGGGACTGTCCCTGTACCCCAAACATTGACCTCTAGCAGCAGGTCCTTCTACTTGTCACCTGTGGTTGTAGATCCAGAGGTACCTACTGTGGTGGGTGATGAGGAGGGTGGAGGGGTAGGGAAGGCAGGACTAGAAAGTGCCTCAAAGGATGTGGAGCACCCTGAGGAAGTGGCACAAGGTGTTAACAATCAGGAAGAGCCTCAGAACAGCACTGGGCTCTCACTAGACTTGTCCGTTGCACCATCCCAACCTTCATCTGTCCCTGCCGACCTGGAGGAAGAGGACGAGGACACAGAGGACAGTGATGAGTCTGATGAGGAGGTGCGATGCTACAACATCCAGGACCAGAGTGAGGACAGTGAGGAGGACTCACCCACTGTTCCCATTGTGGTTGCTGAAAGCCACAGTACCCGCAACCTGCGTAGCCTGCTGAAGATGCCCAGCCTGCTGGTGGAGACCTTCTGTGATGACCTTGAACGCAAGAAGAAAGCTGTTTCCTTTATTGAAGATGTCACTGTCTACCTCTTTGACCAGGTGATTTGTTTTTGTGGGTCTTGCTGGAGGGCAAAGGAGGATGGGAATTTACCAGAACATCCCCTATCTCCCTAAAAAAAGTAATGCAGGAAAGTGTTAATCTATATAGATATGCATATTCATTCGTATATCCTATAAGGGCCAGTGTAAGTAAACTTTAATCTTCACCTAACAGGTAGGCAAATATTGGACTTGTCTAGAAACCCTCAAATTTGTGAGCCAAAAAACAATTGGAGAAGAAAAGTGTTTCTTTGAAGTTTTGACCCATTACATGTTGTCAGTGCCAGATCTGAACGGAATCCACACACTTTTCACACAAAAGCTCACTCCTGGTTGTTTTGTGGGGAAAATAATAGTATTGTTACTGCTGTTAATTTTTTTTAAAGACCTGTTTTATTAGATACAGTTAAAATTAAAATCTTTCCTGCTACTATTTAAACAGTTGGGAGTCCTGAACCCTTATGGATTGTGAATCACCAAAAGTTAAATCCGTAGATCTGCATCTGTTTCCTACTCTAAGCATACAAACCTCGACTTTAATCTTAAATCTTACAATCACTTTTTTTAAAAAGGGACAGATCCTAAAGTATGGCAAAGACCCAGATGTCTTTTGGCTAGAGAGCGGTGGCAATGTAGAGGGAAGAAGAAGGAGTGAGGACATTATGTAAATCACAGCCTCTGGGAGTGGAAAGTACCAGGCCAATGGGCAGCACATGAATTACTGGGAGGGAAAGGGAATAATGTTGGTTGTAGACATCCTGGAAATGTGTACATGGTTGTCATTAGCTCTGTCATGTCCTTCTGTGCACAGGAAAGCCCCACGAAGGAACTTGCGGAGGTGCCCTTCCCAGGGGTGACAGAACCTCCCATGGCATCAGTCCCTGAGCAGAAAGAGAGCAATGGTTCTCCAGGCCCAGCAGACAAAACCAGTACTACACCCAATGGCAGCAGCTCCTCCTCAGAAGGAAACACCTCTGAAGAGAGTACAGGTAGGATTCAGATGGGGGACTGAACATGGCTGTGGGAGATCCCAAACCCCTATATAACCTGTGTGGACCATTATCCATGTTGCCCTCCCCCTTCTCTTAGCCCAAAACTGCATGGCGGTTCAACTCCCTCTGTTTTTGGGAAAGCTAAAAATCCAAACAGATTTAGTAGGGAAAGTTCAAAGGGGAGGTGTGCTCACGTGGCAAACTACTCAAACTCCACAGCTGGGGCCCGGTGTGGGTGTCCAGTTAAAGTTGCCACTGCCAATATAACAGGAGCCCCTAGAGCGGTGGTTCTCAACCTTTAGGTCCCCAGGTGTTTTGGCCTACAACTCTCAGAAATCCCTGCCAGTTTACCAGTTGTGGGGACCCACAGATTGAGAACCACTGCTCGAGAGGATCAAAGGACAGTTCTGACTGCCCAAGCATCCCACATTTTTCAGATGTCATCACCTTCAACACACATATGCTAACTGACCCAGGCATAATGGGGGTTGCAATCCAGACATTTAGAAGTCTGCTGCAAAAGAAAAGTTCTAGAACCACCTAGAGGTGTTTTGGACTCCAACTCTCAGAAGCCCATGAAAGTCAGGAATTCTGGAGGTCAATTCTAAAAGATCTGGAGGACCATAATTTTGGAAGCACTTGCCTCTTGCTGGGGCTTTCCCAGAAACTGAATTCAGTATGACACGTTGCCTCAAACCCTGGACCGCCCACATAGCCACAATAACACCACTGGGTATTTTAGATCCATCCTCCCTGAATGCCTATCATGTCTCAGTTGCTATCAGTCTTTCGCACTCAAAATACTTCTCTTCTGGCCTAGCTAACATCCTGACCTGACACTTGTGCAGTTACCATTTGAGAGTTGAAAGGATCTTTTGCTTTTCTTGATCTCTGTATGGCATTTCAGGCTTCCTTCGAGGCTCCTCTATGCTGGGCTTCAAAAAGCAGCTTACTCTTTTCTTTCTGGCCACTAGAGGGGAATAGAGTGGCATTGCACATCTGTAGCTTGTCTTATTGGACTACTACTCCCACACCTAGTGTCTTTATTTTATTGAGTGCAAGGCACTCCTTTATCTCTGGAAAAGCCTTCAGAGCATCAGACTGAAAGAGAAAGTGAGGGCGGGAGGAGCTGGCAGAAGTGGCGCTGTGGCTTTTATGGTGTATTGAAGTCTTGCACCTACTCTCCCATGACCTGGCCTAGTGCTATAATCACCATATCACTCTGAAGCTATGGGGAACTCTGTAAGACAGTGTGTGCTGTGCATTGATGGCCAATGGAAGCCAACAGAACACTAAAGACAAACTAGTCCCTCACTATGCCTCTCTTTTCCATTCTAAGCTGGTGGGTTTGAGTGGGAAGACGACTTCTCACTCATGCCGGTGAAACCGTCTGTCATGTCATCATTGTCATCAGTGGCACCTGAGCCTGCCCTCTCCGGACTGCCCTCTACACTTCTACCCGCTCAGAAGCAGGTGCTGCCCATCCAGTTTTCACGTTTCACTGTCTCACCTGCCCCAGCATCTCGGTTTTCAATCACACACGTCACTGACTCAGACGTCGAATCTGTAGCAGGTAAGGTGCATTTGGAGTTCAGAGGATCAAGAAATATTCTGATTGTGGAAGATCAGAAACAAGAAGATTCTATCATTAACCCACTGTTCAGTTTTCTTGATCCATTTGGGAGTATTTTGGGGAACAGAACATGCCATGGATCCAGCTCTCCCACCAATCAGACCCCTTTGACCTGACTGCTGATAGAAAAAGGCAGCTAAGGCCCAGTAAAGTTAAAAATCCTATCATTAACCCACTATGCCTATCAAGTGTGCTGTATCTGAAAATTGTTTTCTTCATAAAATACTCTTTGTGATTCTGTGCAACATAAATGGTCAGCTGTGACCCTCCAAGATAACAGTATCCTTTATCCAAAATGCCTGGGGCCAGAAGTGTTCATGAAGATGAGATCCATCTAAACATGAAATTCATTTATATTTTATATGCACCTTATACACATAGCCTGAAGGTAATTTTATTCACATTATTTTCAATGATTTTGTGCATGAAATAAAGACTGGACATTTGCCCATTGGAAAGCAAGAGGGTTTTTTCATGTCAGGAGCGACTTGAGAAACTGCAAGTCACTTCTGGTGTGAGAGAATTGGCCATCTGCAAGGACATTGCTCAGGGGAGGCCCGTATGATTGATGTTTTTACCATCCTGTGGGAGGCTTCTCTCATGTCCCCACATGGGGAGCTGGAGCTAACAGAGGGAGCTCACCCTGTTCCCCAGATTCGAACTGCCGATTTTTTGGCCAGCAGTCCTGCTGGCGCAAGGGTTTAACCCATTGTGCCACTGGGGGGTCCCAGAAAGTAATACCCATGTGAATAATTTCAGATCTGGGGGTATTTTGGATTATGAATAAAGGATCTCCAACTTGTTTCTATATGTGACCATTCTTAATCCTGGGAAGGATTTATGGGAACTGGAAGACAAAACACTTGAAGAAAAGGCTGTAGGCTATACAGTGCCACCTGCTAACTCTGTCTCCTCCCTTTTCTAGGCAGCAGTGAAAATGGTGACAGAGAGTGAGTGCAGCCACCTATCTCCTTTTGGACTTCTCATCTTGCCCCTGCCCCCTGCTCTGCCCAGCATTGGTTTCTGCACTGGGGCAAAGGAGTCGGGACAGCGGCCCAGAACCTGGATGAAGTAGAAGAACTCTGTGGGTCTCCCGCTCTTATTTTTTTAAGAGGCAGATTTTATTGGATGGACCTTGACTACTTTGAGGCTGGAGCTGCCCTGCCTTGCAGTGGTAAAGATGGTTTGTGATGAGCGTGTGGATGTGAGAGTGTGTGCGTGCGTGTATGTATGTACAGGTAGGCGTATAATACCCATATAGCATTTAAAGGGTAGATCTTTGACCTCGCTAATACTGCTGGCCCACCACCTGAGCTATTTTTGGCACCCCTTGTCTCTGTAACTCATGACTCTTGATGTTTTGATTCACATTAGCTTCCCACATTGAGGCATTGCCTTGGGACATACCACCTCTTGCCTATTGTGTAAACTTGCCATGTCTTTTTTTCCAAACCCAGGGTGAGATTGAGATATCAGAGATTCATCCTTGTATCTTGGCCATGTAGGTAGTTTGCAGTCAAGCAGGAGAGAGAACAGTAGGCAATAAGCCAGGAGCACTCTGGTGTCCTGGTCAGTGTTAGGTATTGTTTTAACTGGAGGGGTGAGGGCGAGGGAATGGACACTGTAGCCATTTGCCTCTTTTTGTTGCCCACCCCCTCTGTATAAACATTTGTCACCTGCCCCATGCCATTTGCCCAATTGTAACACAGTTGGGGCACTTGCCCTTTGGGGGTTTTCCATTCATTTTGTAAGCCTTGCTTAGAGACTGTTCTCCCCGTTTTATTTACTCAGCTGCAGTAAATGCCACCACCTCCACATTTTGGCCAAAATCATTCTGAGCAGCACAGCAGCTGTGCCTTAATGGTCCCCTCCCCAGCATGCCCCCTTTTACCAACCCCAGCCTCAAGAAACTTGCCTTTTTGTGGAGGTGGCATGGATAGGAAGGAAAAGGGGAATGTAAAGAAATAGCAGGTCAGCTTGCATTAATGGCTCATTGGCTGGGATGAACTGTGTGGAGCTGGGATCCTCTTGTCTACCCCTACCCGCACAATTACTCCCATCCCAACCCTCTCCCTAGTATTATTTAGGCGGCACCCTTCCTGGCGAGTCAAAGAGTGTGCCCCTGGCAGGCGGCAGGATGTCCGTCAGCCAAGCCTCGTGCTGTGGGGAGAGACTACTGTTTCCCTTTGTAACTCCTATATAGTATTTCCCATGCAGGAGGAGCCTCCTGAGAAGATGTGTAGCAGAAGCAGGTCAAACTGCCACTGGGACTATTTTTGTATAAAAATTTACCCACCGCTATATCACCTGCCCTAACAGAGTGGCGGATTTAAGTTGTTGTTGCCAAAGAGATGTAAAGAATTAACACTTTTATCTTGGCGTCTGGGGGGGGGGGGGGAGTGAAGAGAGTAAAAAGCAGATGGGGGAGAGCTTGATTGTTTTTGGGTTTTTTTAGTTCTTTAATTTTGATTAGTTTTAAGGCTTAGGATAATTGTGCAATTTGAATTAGGATAGAAAAGGAAAAGGCTGAGAGGAGAATTGCACTCGGGGGATGTAGCCTTTTGAACTGTAGACCATAACCTGCTGGCTTTCAAACTCAAGGAGCAAACTGAGAGAGAGGGCTGTGCCATTCTTCAACAGAACTGTCTCAGCGTGCAATTTTCTGTGTTACCTGTCTTTGTTATTGCCCTCTCACTTTGGTGGCTGCTTTTCCTCTCGCCTTCAGTTGATGGACACAAAGGGGCATAATGATGCACTTTAATATTTACATGCGCACACACACATCTACTTGCATGCCAGCCAGTCATCTCCATCAAATGGTGCTCTCAGTTTACAGTGGTAACGGTGGCATTAATATTTTCCTTCTTCTTGACTTTTCCTTCCTCCATCACAACCATCAATTTTAGTCAGCTCTTCAAAATTTGCTTAGTAAAAGGCTGTATTCCTAAAGACAATTGCCATGCCTCAGTGGAACTCACTCCTAAGTAAATACTTTTGGGAGTCATGCTGGTAGCTTCTGGTAGTTCTTAATTCTTCATATCTGCTGCACCAGGTAAGGTATCAAGAAATAGTAATGCTAAGGACTCTCTGACTTAAGTTTTGCCTTTTATTGGGACACCACTGTACATGTTTTTCCATCTGGTTCTTCTTGTTCAGCCTGGAGCATTGGGCCAGGATTCACTGAACAAGGCAAGGTTTCCTGGTTGATTTCTGGATTGAAGACGGGAGACTGAATAGGAAAATGGCAGCATTTGTAGTCTTCTTGCTAGTGTAGAAAAGGGAAGGAAGAGGGGTCCTTAAGACACATTGTAACCTCTCTTTCCAGTGCTCAGCTGTGCAAGGAGATTGTGGCTTCTGTAATGACTATTCAGTAAGAGAAACAAGGACCTATTTTACAGTCATTTAAGGGCATCACACATGTGAATGAGCACTTCTGGAAACAACATTCACAGAGTGCCCTCCACTCTCCAGTGGAACAGGAATTTGAAAATAGCCAGGAAACAATTACAATTTTTTTTCAGGATTGTAATGTCCCCAAAATTAGTGGTCTAACAGGGACAAACTTTTAAGGGGCAGCTGTGTCGTTTCTCTTTGTTTCTATGCTTTGTGGATATAATTAGATATGTGTTGTATCCAAGTTGCCCTGACCTCATCTTGTGCGAATTTATAGTTGCCAACATAGATGCCAGTCAGTGCAGAGCTGGGATCAATTAAAAACTATAGGGAGAAGAATAGTCACACAGTGTCCTTCCATCTGTTTCTGGTTTAGGAAACATCTAGAGATGCAGCAACTATAAGTAGGCAACCTGGAGAGGCTCTTTCTGGGAGCTTCAACTGATCTGATTTGCTGAATTGCATTCTGTTCCACCCCCAGCATCTTTGTCAACATATTGTTGCCTAGGAGCAAGTTTTAGTACCTGCTGCATTCTTGCAGCCAAAACCAAGTCAGAGACTTTGGCTGTTGAAAGAGGGAAGTGATGCTTTAGCCTGAAACACTTTTAGCAATAGGCTTTACCATAGTTGGGGGACCATCTGGGACAGCTGGAACACTGCTCCCTTCCTTGCAGCACTGCTGCTCTGAGCACATCTTTGCTCAAGGGCAGTTTCTACAGGCTGAAGAAAAGCTAAATCCATGTTTGTTCTAGAATGGACACCCCCATTCATTTTTGGTTGGGCATATTGCTGCTCTTCCATTTCTCTATGTCTTTGTTCTGTGCTTAAAAGGTGTCACAATATCAGATTTTTTTGGAAGGCACAGAACAGCAGTGCATCATTATAGGTCTGCTTAGTGCGGCTCCCTACCCCCCTTTTCAGGAGATAGAAGATGGGGGGGGGGGGGGGGAGAGAAAAATACATTTGTGTGATGTTGAAGGCAGTTGGAATCCTGTTACACATCTGACCTCATCTCAACTTTAATACTAATTTGCTGCATATGTCATTTTAAACATTTTCAAAAGTTTTTTAAACTTTGCATTAAATGACTTTTTATCTACATTCATTTATTAAAAAATGAACCATAACAATTTCAGGAAAACAACATTTTCATTCCATTTTCAAATGTCCCCTATCCTCTATCTAGTGTGGATGAGACAAAGGGTAAAATGTGTAGGCACATAAAAGCATGCCCCATCCAAAATAGGGAAATTCTTTTGTGTGGCCTGCAGCAGAAAAGTTGTACAAAAAATCACCAGTGACTGAGTTATGCTAAAAGCTTATGGTCTGGAAGTACCTTACAGTACAATCTACTCTAAAGAAGCCCCACTTGCTTATCAGATTCATACAGGTTTGTACTAAGACTGCATCCCTATGCACTGTTAGCTGGAAGAAAATATCCTTGAATGTAGTGGGGCTCCTTAGTAGACATACATACCAGAGAGTCAATATTAACTATTAATGTTATTATATTATAATTTCAAAACTATTAAGTTTAAAAATTTTCAAAAGTAATTAATTAGAATTGTTGCTTCAAAGCACCACCTGTAATAGCTTGCTGCTACAACTGATTTTTTAAAGAAAGTAGTTTGTTTGAGTAGCACTAAAAGCCCATGTTCTAGAGACAGAAGTAAATAGTAGACACATCTAAATCCTCCAAGAGCACGAGCTCATATTGGAACCATGTTGTAGTCCTCTTTTGCGATTTAGTGAGGCTGTATCTTGTAATTAAAAGGTTAGCATCATGACAAAAAGAGTGAATTTACAGCCATTAATTTGTGGTGATAATGTAAGTTAATTATGCCATAGCTACTGCCAAAAAGAACTTAATTCAAATATAAATATCTATTTACATGTAAGATGCAGCAGCTTATTTCTTATGGTGAATTGCTGCAACTGTTGAACTGATTTTTATGGTTGGGTTTCTGAGCATTGGGCATATCCAGCATTTATTTGTAATTGAACAGGTTTGTCTGTGTTCTCTGTGGCTTTGGAAAGTCCTATTTTCATGCTACATAAGGCCACATGGAGGATTCTGCCTTACATCATTAGAGTGATATACCAATCATCTATCCATACTAGTGTGGTTATTAAAATTGCCCATACAAACCATCTATGAATACTTATTAAGGCTTTGTATGGACGGCTCCATTAAGCTTATGGAGGCTACCACACATCAAATATGGATAGGCTCCCAGCTGCAGAAGTAAGCTTCCTAGCATTTACTTTCATGTAAAAACAAAAATTGGCAGTGTCTGACAAATCCTCAAATGAGGGAGTGATTTGTAATATTTCTGGTAAGACTTCTAAGTGTTTGAAAATAGAGGATTCCAGTGCCCTTTCCCATCACTATTAATGACTACTAGAAGCAGAATTCGAGACAGCTGGAAAAAATCTCAGGCAGTCCTGAATATTTCTAACACTTTAAGGAAGAAAAAGAAAGGCAGCATTTCTGATTCTTCAGAATGTATTGTGTTGTGCAGCTTATGGTTTCTTTGATTTGTTGTGTCATTGTGGTACTCAGCCTATTGTTCCTAGCTTCAGTTCTCACATGTGGGAAGTCAGGCACAGCTGAGCAAAGCTTTTACTACAGAAGCTCCATTTTACTCCAAAGAGCTATGATGATGTTAGTCCTCATGGCTGACTCACATTCTTTTGTTCTCACCAAACAACACTGGTCCTTTCAGACCTAGTGAATGATAGCAGTTGTAGAAATGGATGGGTGGACTGTGAGTGTATTTTCCGTAGTTCTATCATGGAGGAAGGCCAGGTGAAGGAATAAGGTGGAAAGAATAGGGTGCAGTGGTCAGACGTGTCTCTGTCAGGCCTTTCACTGTAATTGGCAGCAACAGAATAGGCCTTGCAAAATAAATTTATTGCTTTAATGGTGTGATCTGCCAGAGACACAGAAGCTAGCTTTTTCTTGGAACAGGATAAAAATGTCTGTTTGATGACTACAGTACTTGCACTGCTTGGTGAGCCAGAAGGTCAAGCTGGGAATGCCTTTACCAAAGTTGGCTGCAAAGCTATGGAGCCTGCTGGATGTGGTATTAGCCTTCCTGTGTGTAAAGAACATGCCTCTGACCAATTTTTTGATCCAAGAGCCCTTTCCAGACTGGTGCACTTAAGTCCTAATGGTACAGGCAGAGGAGGTTGCAAAAGCCTTTCACTTTGGAAAAAAACTACAAAGCATCTGTGCAGAAAAAAGTGGGTGGAAATCAAACATCACTGCCTATAAAGAGCTTGTGTATATTTACCTCTGAGAGCAAGTTATCCTAGACCCAATATCCATAGCAAAAGAATAGCCATTGGCAAAAAGAGAAAAATGCATTTCCAAATAGATACATTCATCTGCCTGCATGTCTTCTGGTGAAATGAGCAGATGACGTGCCAACAAGCACATTCATTCTTCCTTATTCCACCACTGGGAGGCATTTGGGCAGAGAATCAGCTGCCGCAGCCAGGGATAAAATCATTACAACTCCAGGCACACTCTATGTATCTGTTTGAAGCAAGGTTTCAGGAAGCTCCACCAAAGAAAATTGGGCTTTGCACTGCAGAATAGCCCATACAGTTTTCTGACCTTGATGAGGCAAACACAACAGGTTGTGTCCATTGGTCAAGCTGTCCACCATGTCTCTATGCCATGGAAAACCATTGGAAAAAAGATGGGTGCAGTTGGGTACTTCTGTGTTTATTTTTGCAGGAGTGATGGCACTGCCATAGGTACATGTGTAGTGTGGGGAGTGCTTTTCCATTCCAAGTTTTAAGAGATGCCATTGGATACATTCCCATCACTCCACCTGAGATGGCACAGCAGTAAGATGAGGAGCTTCAGAGAGGGAAAGGTGCAGTGAGTTCCACAGAGAGCAGCTCCAGGGACTGGTCATTACTAAGCATCTTCATCATTGCTTGACACTCCATTGCATTCCTTTTGGCACTGGACCTAAACAGGAAGCTCCTAGAGGTACGTGGTCTATAGCATCAAAACGATTTCAGCCCCCAAGTGACTGCATGAGAACATGAGCTAGAGCTATGTTTTGGTTTACGTTTTTCTTTATTTAAAAAAAAAGTGAGAAAGAGAAAGAGGCGCTATTTACAGTGTATATTTTATTGATACGGGTCATAATTGCTGTATTTTTTATCAGTGCTGATTTCCATACAGCTCCCAGCATGTGTGTCAAATACCATTGGTCCAATAACAACGACAACAACAACAAAAATAAAACATTTTTAAAATAAAAACAATAAATCTTTACCTGTGCTCATCTGATATCTACACTTGGAAGCCAGCATGATATATCAAAACTACAGGTTTGTATATGGTCTTAGAGCAGCGGGTGGAATGATGAATGGTGGATCATTCAACATTGCAATTTAGGCTTGGATGTAAGTTTAGAGGCTACTTTCTTGGCAAGGATTCTCATGCTTCAGAATTCAAGAGCAGTGAGTCTCACGAAGCCTCCCAGCTTGTGTTGGCCTGGAGGTCTCAGCAGCCTAGGCATGAATAGTGAAGAGTGCATCCACAATTCCTGCCCACAACAGACAGCAGAGCCAAATAAGGAAGCAAAAGGATGGAAGCATGAAAAGCTGCATCTCCTGGAATTAAGAGGTAACTGAATAAGATTGTCCCTTCCAACTCTGGGGATCTATACTGGTGTTATGGATGGTGTGGAATGAATTAAAAACAGACATTTTTCAGAGCTGCATCTGATGCCAGGTGTCCTAAATTTGTTCTTGGGAGAGGGTTCTGGCCATAGAACACAGTGCCAAGTATTCACTGGTGTACTGACTGAATGCTGTTTAACAGAAAAGGATGACCCATGGGAAAATGAGGTCGTGGCTTTTTTATTTTAAAAAACTCTTGTCTGGGGCAGGCATCCCATTAGGCAGAATGCAAAAGGTGTTTGGTTATGTCATTAGGAATACCCCAAAGCCATACGTGTCTGGTTTTGAGGGGGTCCAACACTGAGGTCTTGTGAATGGGGTAACCTGGGGAGATAATTTATCAGAGAGTGGGGGAAAGTGGCCATGGTGTTAGCACTGCTAAACAGCCTGATCAGATGTGGAGCTCCTGTGGGCACATGATGTAGTATACCAGTTATTTCATATTTTCAGTTATTTTGCAGCTCCAGAGATCTAATAGTACCTAATGGGGCTGGAACTGTTAATATGACTGGGGGCCACTATTGGGTCTGAGTTAGAACGTTATTCTGATCTTGGGCCAGGTTTGGTTTAGGGACTCTCGAAGTCTGGCAGCTCAGGAGTAACTTGGCTACCATAACTTGTCACCAAACCTATGCTTCGTAATCTGATTTTTACTAAGAATCAGCTGCCGTGCATTGCACAGCCCTGCATCCTCATAGGTCTCAACTGGAATAGACCTATGAAACCAATGGAAGTTGGGTAAGTATTAAGCAACTCTGGCTGGAATTGTTTAATTGATATTTTCCTTTGCTATTCTCTTCTTCATAACGCTCGCCCCACAATTTACTGTACAACTGTTGAATCTCATCTTCCACATATTTCTTCTGTGCCTCACGGCGATCAGGCAGGATCAGAAAGCCATTTAGTGAGAAAATTAAAACACTGCTGAAACCTCCCAAAATCTGCTGGTGTAATCTGGTTATGTGGAACCAGAGCTGACTACTTCTCCAATTCTTTCCACGTTGGAATGGGTATGAAGGATGAATTCAGATTTCAGTTAGACCAGGCATGGACAAACTTTGGCCCTCCAGGTATTTTGGACTTCAACTCCCACCATTCCTGGCCTCAGGCCCCTTCCTCCCCCCCCCCCCTCAACTGCTTAAGCAGCCGAGGGGGGGGGGGGAGGAAAGGGCCTGAGGCCAGGAATTGTGGGAGTTGAAGTCCAAAACACCTAGAGGGCCAAAATTTGTCAATGCCTGAGCTAGATAAGATAACAGAAGCTGATTAGCTAATCTAGTACAAATGTCAAGGGGTACTTTCCTAATTATGAAATTGGCATGAAATTGGGCTTATTCCCACCTAAACTTATATCCATGAGCAGAGGAGGTTAAGAACCTGCTCTTATTTACCAGGGCAGCAGATATCAGGGATTTAAATACAGATGCTACTTTGGGCCTTATCATATGACTTCTCAACCTGCTTCAACATAGATCTTACTTCCTATTGACCCTTGACCAGATCACTATAGTCTTATGGGAAGTAGAGTCCAACTATCCTGTCATGAAGTCCCATTGTCTGCTTTTGAAGTGAGAGGAACAGAGGACTGTAAAATATTGGTATCCTGGAAATTTTATTAATAAAAAGATAATGTAAAGGCAGCATACAAACAAAGAGAAAACCATTTACTCTTAATGCAGCAACATAAGGGGGGGGGGGAGAGAAAACTCAAGCAGAAACTAGGTAGTATTGCCTAAACAGAAATTTGGAAAATGTGTTGTCAAAGGCTTTCATGGCCAGAATCACTGGGTTGCTGTGAGTTTTCCGGGCTGTATGGCTATGTTCCAGAAACGTCAGGAGAGAATGCTTCTGGAACATGGCCATACAGCCCGGAAAACTCACAGCAACCCAACTTGGAAAATGTTTCTGAGTCTGAGCATCTCAAATCCTTGAAGAGAAAAACATTTTCCAAGGAATTTCAACCCTTCTTATAAGAATGGTTACCACTCCCAGTACTTACATCCAAGACAGTGTACAGACAAATTACACAGTAACATTTTTCCATCTTGTAGGATTGACCACGTGGACAATATAAGTGGGAGAAACCCATTTGCATCATTGCAGGGAGTGGCTGTGATGTAGCTAGGGTAAGAATCGGAAGAGACCCCGAAGGCCATCCATCCAACCCCATAATGCCATGCAGGAACACACAGTCAAAACATTCTTGACAGAAGATCATTCGGACAATGCATTGTTCCCTTCAAAATAAGAATTATTTCCCCCAATAAAAATTCCCAGTCAATTAAAAACATTTACAATAAAATTTAAAGTTAACTCATAAAACATTTTAAATAATTTTAACAAGCAATTAAATCTTCAAAAATAAAACATCCTTAAGCAAGGAAAATTTAATTGGGTGAGTGACAGAATTCGTATTTTGAGGACAATGCCCTTATCTCACTTCCCTTAACTACAGGAGAATTGAGGATGTAATTATTTTTTTAAATAAATATGAACTCATTTTCATAGCAAGTTCATACAATCTTCCTATTTACTACTGCTGATCCCCACCCCATCCCTTACATTAGACCCTCCAGGTGTTTTGGATTTCAACTACCACAGTTCCTAACAGCTTCAGGCCCTTCCTTTTCCCCCTCAGCTGCTCATGGGGAAAAGGAAAAGGCCTGAGGCTGTTAGGAATTGTGGGAGTTGAAGTCCAAAACACCTGGTGAACCAAAGATTGCCCAATCTGGCATTAGAGTATTGCAAGATAGGTTCAGATCCCATCCCATAAATCTTACACTGGACAAAAGAATTGGGTAGTGGAAAAGAAACTCTCAGTTGTGAGGCTCTTTTTAATAGGATTTAAAACTTGTTCTAGAAGAGTTCACTTGAAGATTATCCCAGCCCTGGAACTGACACATGGTGGTGGTGAGTTTTGCTTAGTTTACCTTTTAATTATATGTGCGCTGCATTATCCAGGACTCAAATGCCCTTCATCCACAGGGAAACCGCTTTCAGCTAGACTGGAGTTCTGCAAACATTATGAAGTGGGGGAGGTTCTACCACTGATACTGGGCCAAACTAGGCAACAGCTTGCCTATCTTCTACTTTCGATTCTCATGTACCACAGAACAAGTGAAGTGGGATACACACAGGGTAGAGATTTGCCTAACAGCATTTAGACTATTTTTGTTGCTTACTCTGGCTAGCACTTGGGATCAAAGGTGAAACTGTAGATCAAAAAACAAATCAAAGCCCCAAGTGATAGAAAGTTTACTATTAGCAGCCCAACCCCTCAAAACTCCATCTTGGGAGTTAACAAATTCTGGGAACAATGTACTGATTTCACTTTGTGTTAATGTCTGTGCCGTGCAGCACTCAGTATTCTGCATTGCAGCTGAAGGGACCTTGATCCCCAACTAGGTGGCGTATATAATGGCATATATACAAAAGCTTTTTATGGATATAAATATCTATGGATATGTCAATATCTACATTGTCAAGCAAGTGCAAGGAGAACTTAAAAACTGAAAAGAGGACTGCAGCATTGCTTTGATCGCAGCACTGATCTACAGCTCCTAGCTCATGTCAGGCTGCTTGAAGCAGCTTGCTTCTACAGCATGGAATGAAAACCTACTGTAGGCAGGGTAGGCAGGCAGGAATAACCTCACAAAAGGAAATCTGAGAGGTGGGAATGGGTCCAGCTTTGTAATTATTATCATAATAATTAGCAAGATGTTAGCAGTGGGACAGAGCAGCAGCTGGTGATTTATGAGAACAGCAAAAAAAAAATCCTGCTTACAAAACTACAAACATCTTAATAGGACCAAACATGTTTACATGATGACTATGATTTAAAAGTATGAGATGATGATCTCGCCACATTAGATCTGTCTCAACTTCATTCTTCTCCTTGATGACATATGTGCAGAGATCTGGGTTATTTATGAAAACATTTAAAAGGCAGCTTTGGGTACAGAGGGCTACCCAGTTAAACCCATACCCAGGAGAAGTGGATCATTGTAATCCAAGATTTACATGATCTGAAGAGGAATACAATCTTAACTCGTAAGTTATTAAAGTTGAAAGAGGCTTCAGTCCATATAATGTGCTGCCTTGGATCCAGCTGAACAGTGTTATGCATTCCATAGGAGACCCAAAACTGCTGAAAATCACCACTGTGTAGCACCAAAGCTCTTCTCAACAAACATCAAGTCCACAGGTTCAGTTTGTTGAAATCCTCTATGCTGCCAGAGGATAGCCAAGATACATTTTAACTGATGTATTGCAGAATAGGAAGATCTACTTTTGGTACAGTAGCTTTCCTGGTTCATCACTACCCTTGAAAGAGTTTGAAACACTGTCTATAAGTAATGGAGGTGGGAAACAAGACTGGTTCATAGTTCAATCTAGCTCTCCATTCAAAGCAGAAACTATTATGTAATCTTCAAGGTACTTGTTCCTGCAAGATAAAGTCTCTGTTCCTAAAGAGGGAAACACCTGCTTTTCAAGCAGAAGGTTGACATTCAATTCAATCTAACTATAAAAATAAGAATTGTGGGAAGGACAAGTATATTTTACAAGGATGTCATAGAAATACAACACAGGTGAAGCAGAAATAGAAAGTGTGAGGTATCTGCAGTCACCCAACTTCCCAGGGATCAGCTGATGAGAGGAGCAGAACGGTCATTTGTCACTGTTGGTTTGAGTTGGACGTTGGCAAAAGGATTCCTGTGGAAAGAAAACAAAGCTTGGCATGAGTGGGAAGGGTTTTAGGAATGGATTGGCCTGTACTGACAGAGATAATGAAAGAATGAGCTATGCAAGGACAACAAACAAACCTTTGTGATTCTCACAAAAAAACAAAAAAACAAACACAGTTCCCCTTGAAAACAAGGCAATTTCGATTTGCATAAAACATTTTAAACAATGGCTTACTTGGGAGATGCCTTAATCCTGAATGTCTGTGTCTTTACTACTCAATATTAACTGAATGCAATGCTATTACAAACAAGGACAGATGAAGAGACACTGATTCGCCTTATGCATTAACATTAATATGTTAACATTTGTATAGTGAAATCATCTCAGGTTTAGCCAGGGAAATATCAGAAACAATTGGAGCACATATCACATACACAGTTGCCATGGGGATGCCATCAAAATGGCCCTTCCTCTCATAGAAACAAGCTAAAAAGAAGCCTCCTCTTGAGAGATGCTACTTTTTGTTGTTTCCTTGCATTTTGGTGTTGACTCCGGATTCCCCTCCTTACTCCCACCTGTCTTTGGGCTAAAATATTTTTCTACTACAACCATAACCTGCAAAAGCACAATTTACCACAGGAACAGGGATCACCACATACCTTGTACATTTTTGAGGGTGCACACGTCCTATTACCTCTCCTCAGAAAATTTACATGATATGTTTGGGTGTGTGCGATATTTAGATACAAACAAATACTTTTGATACCACTCCATGGCAGTCTTAGCAAGCTCCAAAAATGCAAGAGTACAAAAAATGAAGTGAACAAAGATAGCCAAGAAACGTAATATGCGTACCTTCAAGATGTATTCTTCCATTAAAACTTGCAGTAATTAAAATATATAAATTACTTTTAATCTTCTTTTAAGACCAATTCCTTTTCAGTAAATTGAAGTGCTTTAATATTTCAGGGTAATCAGCATAACTAAGTTCTTCCACAAATACATTCTAATCTTCAGACACGAGTCCCCATACTTATGAGGCCAAAATAGCCCCATCAGTGCAGAAAAAGGGAGCTATCGGCAAGCTCAGTAAAGCCCTGATATTATGGAAATGCTGACAGGATGGGGAGTAGAATGAAGTATCATGGAAGAAGGAAAGGTCGCCTGTCTGAATAGGAACACTGGCTGAAGCTAGCACTCAGTGCTACATTCAAATGGGCAATGGGAACATCTTATTCTCAACATGTTACCACTGAGGGAACTGGCTGCCTCTATGGTAATGAGCCCAGTTTCAAATTTCATTTTTTGCCTTCAAAGCCTTAAACATCTTTCTCCATGACAACAGAGATATTTTCTGATTCCAGTTTAAGCTTGGAGGAGAAACTTTCATGTTACAGAACCTGTTCTCTAGGATCTGCTGTATACAGACAGATATAGCCTTTGTTTTTTGTAGCTAACCCCTTTCAACAAGTTTTCCGAGAACAGTTGTTTTGTTTGTATATTCAGGAAAAAAATAACACAAACAATTCATACCTGTTGGTGAATAAATGTATGTTTTGTTGCAGGTTCTACAAGTTCCCTAAATTCAAGCTTTCGATAAATTCAAACACATCTTCTAGAGGGAAAACAAATTTAAAATGCCTCTTCTACCAATTTTATGTCACTCCAATTGAGCAGGTTTAGCTTATTGATTGAGGTGAATAAAAAGAAAACTGCAGGGAAGAATGGTATCTGAGGCAGGGCTGTTTTCTCCAGCTAGCGGAAAATCTCCCATGGCACTAAAATACAACTATAATCAGAATACATCTATTTATTCTGGTCACTCTCTGGAATGGGGAGATGACTAGGGCAATTGACACGATCGCTCCGGAACGTCCCCTCTCAAGTAGCCAAGCTAAACCAGCTCCCTGGTTCACCGAGGAGCTGGCAGCGATGAAGCGAAGGAAGAGGGAACTAGAAGTGTGTGGTGTTCGGATCCGAGTGAGCCAAATCGAACACGGTTTGTGTCCTTTTTAAGGGCATATGCCACGGCAATAAAAGCCGCAAAGAAGGCCTTCTTTGTGGCCACTATTGCGTCTGCAAAGAACCGTCCGGCTGAGCTGTTCCGAATTGTCAGAGGCCTTTTAAATCCCACCGCTCAAGGTGGGAACCCTGACGATTCGACTTCTCGCTGTGAAGCTTTTGCTCAGTTCTTTGCAGACAAAGTCGCTTTGATTCGTTCTGGTCTGGATACCATGTTAATGGCAGTCTCTGAGGATGTAACACGAGCACCTGCTTGTCCAGTTTTGATGGATTCATTTCAATTGGTGAAACCCGAGGATGTGGACAAGATACTTGGAGGAATGAGGCCAACCACATGCATCCTGGACCCCTGCCCATCCTGGCTTCTAAAGGAGGCCAGAGGGGGATTGGCTGAGTGGGTTAAGGTGGTGGTTAATGCTTCCCTTCGGGAAGGCAAGATTCCAGCGAGCTTAAAACAAGCTATAATAAAACTGCTGTTGAAGAAACCATCACTGGACCCCACTAAATTCGACAACTATCGGCCAGTTTCCAATCTCCCCTTCTTGGGCAAAGTCTTGGAATGTGTGGTGGCCTCACAATTCCAGGTATTCTTGGTAGACACGGATTATCTAGACCCGGCACAGTCTGGCTTTAGGCAGACAGCTTTGGTCGCCTTAGTGGATGATCTGCGCCGGGAGCTGGACAGGGGGAGTGTGTCCCTGTTGGTGCTGCTGGACCTCTCAGCGGCCTTCGATACCGTCGACCATGGTATTCTTCTGGGACGCCTTGTGGGAATGGGTCTTGGAGGTACTGTTCTGCAGTGGCTCCGGTCATTCCTAGAGGGTCGATCTCAGAAGGTGTTGTTGGGGGACACCTGTTCAACCCCACAACCATTGTCTTGTGCGGTTCCTCAGGGCTCAATATTGTCTCCCATGTTGTTTAACATCTACATGAAGCCACTGGGGGAGATCATCCGGAGTTTCGGGGTACGGTGTCATTTGTACGCAGATGATATCCAACTCTGTCACTCCTTTCCACCTGCTACTAAGGAGGCTGTCCAGGTCCTGAACCGGTGCTTGGCTGCTGTGACGGTCTGGATGAGGGTGAACTAATTGAAATTGAATCCAGACAAGACAGAGGTCCTCCTGGTCAGTCGCAAGGCCGAACAGGGCATAGGGTTACAGCCTGTGTTGGATGGGGCCGCACTCCCCGTGAAGACGCAGGTTCGCAGCTTGAGTGTGACCCTGGACTCATCGCTGAGCCTGGAACCCCAGGTTTCGGTGGTGACCAGGGGAGCATTTGCACAGCTAAAGCTTGTGCGCCAGCTGCGCCCGTACCTTGGGAAGTCTGACTTGGCCACGGTAGTCCATGCTCTGGTTACATCCCGTTTAGACTACTGCAACACTCTCTACATGGGGTTGCCTTTGAAGACAGCTCAGAAGCTCCAACTAGTCCAACGCTCAGCAGCCATGATTGTAACAGGAGCGGAGCGCAGGGAGCATACAACCCCCCTGTTGCGCCAACTCCACTGGCTACCGATCTGCTACCGGGCTGAATTCAAAGTGCTGGCGTTGGCCTTTAAAACTCTAAACGGTTCCGGCCCAAGCTACCTATCCGACCGCATCTCTGCCTATGAACCCACCAGGACTTTGAGATCTTCCGGGGAGACCCTGCTCTCGATCCCGCCTGCTTCTCAAGCTCGGCTGGCGGGGACGAGAGATAGGGCCTTCTCGGTGGTGGCTCCTCGGCTGTGGAACGCCCTTCCTACGGACATTAGACTATCACCATCTCTAATGGTATTCCGCAAAAAAGTGAAGACCTGGCTGTTTGAGCAGGCGTTTGAATAATTAGTGCAATGATTGGTTAATGAACACTGGAATGGAACAATGGATGACGAATCTGGAACATGTTTTTGATGACGAGACGACAGTGAATGGGTATTGTAGCAACTGTTTATTAACTGTGTAATGTGTTAGGTTGTTAACTGTTTCTATACTGTAGCACTGAATTTTTGCTGTTCGTATTTGTTGTGAACCGCTGTGAGTCGCCTTCGAGCTGAGAACAGCGGTATATAAGTAAGGCAAATAAATAAATAAATAAATAAATAAATATTTAATCCTTCTATGAAAGCCAGATTCATCTGACTGAAATAGCCATGTCATTCTGTCTAATGGTAGGGCCAGTCCTGGTCTTACGACTGCTGTATATGCTTATTTTCTAGGACCAAGCTCCTAGTTAAATCTGCAAAGCATAAGGTTTTTGCCTGCATATTTACACAATGGTCCAGGCACTAGGAAGGGATGGCTCAGGCTTCCAGCCAGCCCAATAGGAACTTTCCATGAGCCAAGCAGTGATCTTTTGTGTAGGTAGGTGAAACTACATATGGCAGCTGTTGTGTTGAAGAACTTGCATACTGCAGGTACTAGATACCTCCTTAAGCAATGCTGAAAAAAGGAGATCTGCCAATCCAATCTTTTGCTATGGTCACATCAAGCCCAAAGAACATTCTGGCCTAGGTATCCAAAACAATATGATACTTTCAGGTTAAGTTGTTTAATCTCCTCCCACTCCTCAATCTCCCACCATGCAGAAAGTCACATTTTTGATATTTACATTGTACCCACCTACATTAAGATCACTGCTTCCTACAGAACATCTTGCACTTTTTTCAGGGCAAGCTGTTACTCTCCAAACACTTGTCAATGCATACCTATTATAGGCCTAGTAGACTCCATCATGCTGCTCCATCATGGACAAATCTAAACTTGACTAGGTCAAGGTATATGTGAGGGAAGCATTTTCTAGTCAATAGCTGACTGCTACCTGCTCTTTCTTATTATATAGAGAGATCTGAAGTAGTTGTTACATCAGCTGCCTAGCTAAAGTCAACATAGATCAACTACAGAGTAATAGTGCCTCATGTTTGTCTACATTGAAAGAAAAACATATTTTAAATGCCTCTTCTGCCAAGTTTATGCAATTCCCAATTGAGAAGAACTAGCTTGTTGATTGCTGTGAATAAAAAGAAAACTGCAGTGAAAAGGGTAACTAAGGTCCAAATGATATTTAAGCCAGATTTAGGCCAGGGAGTTCAAAACTCACAACCATCATTCTGAAAAAGACAAAACACTAAGACATACCTCTAAAGTGTGGGGCAAGTTAGCCATAGTGATTCTGGGAAATGAAATCAAAAAAGTAACTTTTCTATGCATCTATTCTATGTACAAGATGATAACATAAATATCAGATGCTGCACAAATTCACCCATTCTCTTCCAGGTTCTGAAGATACCTGGGCACAAGGTGGCTATAGCCTACAGAAGATTGCACTGAACACTTTGCCATATAATCAATAGAAGTCATGGAACAGTAAATGACTGCTCTCTGCTTAAGAAAACTGTCTGCTTTCTCCCTCAGTTTTTATAGGAAAACTCGGTGTTCAACCATCAAGTCTTTCCTTCCCTACATGAAGGCAAGCAGCATTCTCTTCCACAAGATCTCACTTCTAGAAGAAGATGACAACACCTGGTATTCATTGGCTGCCATTTAAACTGGGTTGTTCCTCCTTAACTTCCAAGACCAGACAGGACCTGATGTATTTAGGATTTTATTTACACTATAGAGTGCCTTACAATTGGTGTTTTAGTGTCCACTGGGATTTGGTTCCAGGGCTCTCTGTGAATACCAAAATCCACAGATACAATAGCACAGAAAAAATGTGTCCCTTATATAAAATGGGAAATCAATATTTGCTTTTGGAAATGTAGACCAAAATTTAGAGAAAAGCTATGCATAGTTGAACCCATTGATACAGAATCTGTAGATAGAGAGAACTGACTGAGATACAAGCAGGATGGAATCAAGAAAAGGAACAGATGCAGTTGGCGCACTAGTCTGAACTGTGAGGATGGTCTCCAGGACACCACCAAAACCTGAGTACAACTATGATGGAGCCAATTTTTAAAAAGGGAATCAATGCCAATACATGTTTTATTTTAGGGCAGCATGTATTTTATATTCTGGTATTATAGCTAAAAACAAAAAACCCAGTAACTACTGTATTAAGTGGCTTGAACAGCTATTCCTACAAAGGAGTGAGGAAATGTAGGTTAACAGTATGGATACGGATATATTGGTATTGATGTGCAGGTGTAGACAGGCATCATCCCTCTTTTGGACACAAGCACCTCTTAGCAGCCAATCCTGGTTATTTAAAAGGTCTGCTCAGTTCTGAGCAGCAAGATTAATTATTCTATTTTTGAAGCACAGGCAATTAATATTCCCTACTTAATTAATTCAGAGTCTAAGATCATTTTTCTCCCAGGGGAATGCTAAAATAGATTATTGAAGCTGAAAAGAACTTAAAAGAGGGAAGTGTAGGGAGAGATAAAGTATTGAAAATTGTTCACACTGTGACTCATGATGGAATAGTTAACTATTTTTGCAACAGCAAATGGTGGGTAGGGTGGGGTAGATTGAAAACCTGACAGAAACTCAAGGAAATCATTGAGCTGCTTCTCAGCATCAATGTAAAGCTAGGGAAGGAGGGCTAAAACTATTTTATTGCTACTGTACTTGACCCCTAACCCTGCAATGCCTTGCATCATCGTCCTTATTTACATGGCCACTGAATCACAGACCCACATATTTACCACATGGGCTGGAATCCACAAGTGTAGAGTGTTGTAGAGATACCTTTTCAAGTACATACAAACCAAGAATTGGCAACTTGGAAGTCCCTGAACAGACTCAGAAGTGGTGTTGGGAGATCAAATGACAACCTGGCAAAATGGCTCCACCCTGTGCGATTGTGGAACAGAACAAACAACTCAGCATCGGTATGCTTGCCCACAATGCCCTGCCTCATGCACAGAGAAGAACTGTTTAAAGCTACAGACAATGCAATCGCCATTGCTCGTTTTTGGTCTAAAACTGTTTAGCTGCTTGTGCTCCCTTTATTTTATCAGTTTTATACTTATTATGCAATGATTTTGACACAAAATAATAATAAGCACATACACATACAACTATGCTGTCCCCATCTTTTTTTTATATAAAATGTATTTGCTGAACACTACAAATTCACGAAAGCTAAACCAGTTGGTAAAAGTAGAGTGGTCCATTAATGTAAGGTATTTTAACCACATATTTACTCTTGGGGAAAACAAACATTATTGAAAGAATGAGCAGCTGGGAAGAAAAATAACTTGCTTATTATATATGTCAGCTTGTTTCAAGGTACCGTTATGTTATGCCTACAAGGATATGGCAATTGATTCAAGTGCTGGCACATCAAATTCCATGTACTGTTCAGACACATGATTCCCACCACACCAAAGAAATTGTCCTAATACATCACACAGCAAGGAGCCTCTTAGGGCAGACATCCTCCATTTCTTTCATAAGTATAGACTTTGATTGGAGCTCCTTTTGGCTCCCAAACCAGAATCTTCATGCGTAACCTAAGAACCCAAACAGAACCCAAGTATTCACGATGCATTAAAGGAGAAAGATAGCCAGTGTCCTGCCACCCAGTGGATTTAACAAAATATTGCTATGTCCATGCAAAAGCTTCAGACCACCAACCTGAAACCAAAAGAATCCCCAGCTTCCCAGGTTTAATAGAGCCTGATAAATATCCAAACCAAAGAGACGATTAGCCAAAAAAAGGAGAAGGGGAAAGGACTGATGTTGAGACTGAGGGAGGGAGTATGCTGGGAGCGGTGCAGGTATAGGAGTGGACCACAGACACTGAAGCAGGGAGGTCTTCCCCAGAGGTCAGCAGAGGAAAAGCCATCCCATTTCCACCTGCCAGAGAATGGCAGTGAAATTCTAACAGTGGACTGAGTTGCAAGCAGGTGAGTCAAGCTCTGAACTGACCAATTTCCCGTGGAGAATGGAATCCACCAATAATAACGTGGCCACAGCAATGCTTTTCACATGATCAATGACACCCTCCATCTCCACAATCTGGTTCCAGATTCACCAGTATTTTAGAAATAGTCAGTCCAGAGCACTCTAAGGAGTGAGATATAGGGCAGAGGAAAAGGATTTGGCTAGTGGGGAAAATTAATAGTAAACTTACAACTATACACAGTCAGGGAAACATCTCAAAACCTGGCCACTTCAACATCCGTGCTGTAATGGAAAAACAGAGAGGCTGTTTATAGACTTGCATTTAGCAGGTAGGCATACTCCACAGGAAATTCAGAGACATAGCTGTGTTAATTTGGATCAGTCTGCAAAAGGATCTTGTAGCACCTTTCAGATTTGGGAGAAAGAGGTTGGTAGCATAAGCTTTTGTAGCCTAAGCCTACATATTGGATGAAATGGGCATAAGCCTACAAAAGCTTATGCTGCCAATTTCTTTCATTCAGTCTCTAAGATGTTCCAAGATGCTTTTGTCCACATGTAATTGTGATTGAGGGGATGAAAACAGTTACTTGAACTGGGCACATCACATTGGTTACCCTTGGCATTTAAAAAAATTGCCTCCAACAAGTGCCACTGATTATATAAGAAAGGAGATAAAATACAGGCAAAGGCTCTCCTTATTTCTAGACTGTCCATAGATTAAGAAGAAAAAGCCATCACATTCTTTGTAAACCAGAAAGTCATCATCTGAACACACCCCCTATTCTTCTTAAATAAAAGTGGGGAAATGTCTCCAAAGAAATGGCCACGCTTTGTGTCTATGTATCTTTATGTCCCGTCAACTTATGTTATGAATTTTGTAGGGATTCACAAATGTGGTTTTGCCAGACTCTTTCTCTATAGCACCTAGTATTCATTTACTCTTAAAAACTTTCAATTTCAAGAGCATATGGAAAAAAGAAGTCACATCAGTGGATGCCTGATGTGACTATCAGCACCTACCACCACATGAGGCACATAGCCTCTGTAAGCTGAGAAGTTCGCGTTGCATGATGTGTTCACTTTGATTACCCTGTAGATAATGTGTCAGCATTTGGAGGGAACAAAACCACATTGGCTGCAGCAACTGAATTGTAGACTGGGCTTAGTGTACTCTTACAAAACCTAAAATTCAATGCTATAATAGCATGCTAACCAGCCACTAACAAAGCCTGTTTGCTGGATTGTCATGTTGAGGTTGACACAAGGTGGGGAGATGATAAACTGATTCATCAGTTTTTAAGATACAGTTGCAGGGATGACTCACCAAGCAAAACTATGACAAATGAATGGAACAATTCGCTCTATTACCTTGATTAAAATACCTTTTAGCTTAAGTTGGCCTTCATAACAATTTCTTTAAAAGTACCCAACTTATTTTTTTGCCAGCTAACCAAAATGGATGGCCAGCAAACATTTTCTGACTTTTGAGACTTATTTCCTAAAAAGGTTGAGCAGTTTAGCTACTAATGATCTCTATGGGATTGCATGTGTTGCTCTCCTAGCCTGAGCATTTCATCTATGAATATATAACTTGCCCTATAGGATTGTTGGAAACATTTATGAAAAGCATAGAAGGAGTAATCTGTGCCTTCAAAAAAGCCTAACACAGAGCAGGGTCGGAAGCAGGATGAAAGTGGTTGTTGAATTAGGGTCCTTTTCTACATTACGGGCAGTCCACAGGTTACAAACAAGATAGGTTCTATAAAGTTGTTCTTAAGATGAATTTGTATGTCAGTCAGACCAGATACATTTTTTAAGTGCAACTCTACTCAAAACACTTTTTAAAAGTTTTGAATAGCATAAGGGAGGGTTCACATCCCTGTGGTGTTTGCTTTCCTGCCTGTGGCCTTGTTCGGTCTCACCCTAGAAGTAACTAGGAGTCGGATGTAAGTTGGAGGTTTATAACTTGGGGATTGTCTGTCCAAACAATTGGGAAATATTGGGTAACACACACCAATGAGTGCATAAAGTGTTTATTATAACAGAATACTAAATAAAATCACCCAAGCCCAACTCAATGGAGGAAATCAAACTTTTATTCAAACATATCAGTACAGGGCAGATTTGCTCCAGTGTTTTGTTTTCTGCTCATTTTTAAGAAAAACAAAACAAAACAACTCCCAACACACCCAGCACTTTTACAAGTTTTGCACAGGTTTTGTGTAATGTTTTGCTTTCTATGTTCATTATTTTACTACAAGATGTCCCAAATGTAAAAGTCTTTTGAGCAAAGTTATGACAACAATGTAAGAAGGTTGTTACATATGCTTCAATAGCTGTTATAGAAAACAATAAAATCTTTGCTATGTGTGGAGAGATAGAACTTTTATATATACATTTCATCAAGATAATATTGCCAGCAGACTCCCATACAAATCAAAAATTGTATTTTTTTTTAAAAAAATATCAGGGTCATAATGGGAATGCAGCTTCACATTGTAGATTTTCAACTGTAAATGAAAGTGTTAGTCTTCAGATGACAAAACTGCCCTGAATTTAGAGACTGAAAAATATGTATCAGCGGCCATTAATTCCAATCCTATCCATTTTCACCTCTGGAGTTAATTAAGACACATAAAGAAGATTGACAACATTTTAAGACATTAAGCACTTGAATTTTGCCCAAGTCATCCATTCCCAGCTGTAGTCCAGCCCCAGACACAAGCCGTCCTGCCACCCCTCCTCCTTCCACCAAAAATGAAAAGACCCCAAACAAAGCCCCTCCGTGATACAAAGAGAAAGTCTTTGGATTGATCTGGCAAGCTGCATAATTCAAAACGATGTCCATCCTTCCCAGCCTTCTACTCCAATAACCCAGGAGCACTAATAGTGAGGTAACCATGCCTTCCTAGAAAAATACATATATACACATCTATGTATATCTATGTATACATAAAATAAAACCCTTTTAAAATGGCTACTGGGTTAGTGCTCGGTTAAACTGGCAGGGTCAAGCAAACAGTCCAATCCTTCCTGAGAACATGCCATTGCTCACTGCTAAATCATCCCCCTAGCTTATCCACTGTCCTTAGAGCCTACTAATGGGGTGGCCTGGGGTCCCCTAGCATCTCTATGCACCTTTCCTTTCGACAACAGAAATGGGCAGCATGGTAACCTTCAAAGGAGGGGAGTGAAAGTAACAGTGTGCACACCATAGGCCATGCATATTTGTTTCTAGAATTTTTGATAAGGAAAAAAGTCTCTATTTAAAGGGATAGTGCAGTTCTTTTTTTAAAAAAAAATCATGTATGAAGTACAAAGAGAGTGAGAGCGCAAGAGAGCATGATGCAAGATCTCTATCTGGTTTGTTTTACATGTAAACTGCATCCAGGCGGTGGTCGTGATGGCTGCTGCTGTTGCTGCTGCTGCTGTTGTTGCTGTTGTTGTTGTTGTGAGGACTAGTAATCTTGGCTTTGATATTTTCTGCTCAAACAAGGACATCTACACATGTGGGGGGAATTTGCAGCATCATGGGTTCCTTAATGTTCACAAGAGTTCTCAATCCAAAGGCGAGAGATGACTTTCTCTTTAAAGATGAAAGGGAAGGCAAATTGTGCAGAAGGAGAAGAAAGAAAAGAAAAGAAACGGAAGGGGACAGGGAAGCAGAAAACTCTTCCACCAAGCAGCAGCCACCTTTCCTAGTCAAGGTTCCTTTGCTCACACTGTAGATACCAAAGTGCCGCTGCCGCTGTGAAAGAGAAAGAGAAAGCAGAGAATGCCGCCAAACCAAGCTTCACACAAGAGAGAGAGAAAGAGAGGAAAGAAAGGCATCTGACGGACCACAGCTAAGCAGTAATGCTTCTTGAGTGCAACCCACTCTGCCAAGCATTTGGTTTGGGGGCTGGGAGTGGGGCAGAAAGATAGAATAGAAAAGGGAAAGTTCTAACAGCACCCTCAGCCCTTTAGAAGTCGGGTACAGCTCACGAGTGCGGTCCTTCCTGTCTGCACTCAGTCCATTAGTAGTGACCATGATACTGGGAGCAAGGCAGGGTGAGAACCTGCCTGCCTTTAATTTTCCTCTTTTGTGACATTTTAGTTACATTTCATTAAAATATATTCACTGGCATCCTGCTAAGTAATTACAACTGTGCAAGCTAGACCTACAACATCACCTTCATACTTACAATTGAGGCATGGTCGCAAATACTGAAAAATCCAGGCAGCCATACCAAGTGAAATTCTATGTCATGGGCAAGGAGGTTCCTAAAAAGATGACACCTTCAGCTACACCCCACAACGAGCCTCAAAGTGGTGAGGAATTGCACCATGACCTCGCAGGACCCTTGTTTCACCAGAGTTTGCTGGTTGAGGGCTGAATGTGTCATCCTTCTCTGCCATTCATGAATGCAGCAGAACTCCTTCATTTTGGATAACTGCTTGGCTTTTAAGATGGTTTTTGTGATGAAACTTAACATTGCCATGACATTGTAGCTATGTGTCCCATCAAAATATTAGCCATTGACTTTATTTTGGGTTTCCATTTTACGGCTACAGATATGGTCTTTCAAAACTTTTTGCTATGAGAAAATGTTTTCCATAAAAGATCTAGCATTTCTCAGCCCAACAAACAATGTGAAATGCTGAGGCCACCTCCTCCTGCTTGGGCTCAGCAGCTCCTTACAAATTATTCAACCATCATTAGTCACCTGGACATAAAAGCAGTGGTTCATCAAAAGGGGAAGATTTGTGGAATTGAATGAATTTCATTATTTCTTTTTCAACATTCACAGAGTTTCAACAAGGAATATCACATCTGAATCAGGCTATTGGCTCAACTGGCAGGTAGCCCATCCATATGCTAGAGAAATCAAATACATTGCAGAAGTTCCTAAGGCATGGTCCCGGACACATCTTCCATCCTGTGGCACAATTGTAGGAGAAAACATTGAGCTGAAAATTATGCAGCCTTCCAGATGTTGCTGGAGCTGTAACCAATGAGGAAGATTCTGGGGAGTTGCAGTCCAACAACATCTGGAAGGCTGCTATGCCCTGCATCAATTGTAACACAATTTATAAACACACCCAATACTCTTCTGTCCCTGCACAATACAGTGAAAAATCTGTAGTTGTGTACAAACTGCCATCTAGTGAAGTCTGTCCACCAGTATTAACCTTCTCTTTAGGGATGTTTACACCAGGGTAAAGAACACAATATGCTCCCAAAAAGTTTGCTACAACTGCCATATAACATGGTTACTCGCCATGCTGGGGCGGCTCACTTTCTGATGGGAAGTCTGATGGGAAGGGTCATTGTCCACGGCTTTTGAAAAGCACTCAATTGCCTACTGGTTATTCTTTGATTTGGATGTAACCACTTTCATTACAGTATTATATACCCTGTGAAAGTTTGTACATAAATTCTGTACATCAAGAAATAAACTCTTCACACATTGTGTTGGAAGATTAGGGTTCTTCTGTTTTTCACTGCCTCATGCGAGGAGTAGTTATATGCAATCTCCTATCAAAAGATATTGCAGATTGTCTTAATATCTGCAATGGGTTTGAAAATGTAGCTTCTTACCTGCTTGAGGGTCTTGCTCCATAGTCATCCAGGCCCTGCAGCAAAAGAAAGGGGAAAAAACAAGGATGTCAGTTATATAAAGACAAAAGGTGCAACTGCACTGACTCTACTGTTTTCATGTTCATAGTCAAAGTGTTTGGTCTCAAAAGGGACTAGCTACTCAAATTGCACAGTCGGGCAAGTAGGCAAAATGCAGCATCACAACAGTCAACTGCTGCCCTCACTGTTTTTACAGGCTCTCTCCAGACCACCCTTTTCCTGGCAAAACAAGATGAGTTATTTTTCTTGGGCGCCTCAATGAAGAGCAATTCAGAAGAGGTCACAAGCATCCCCTGCACTGTTTAACATTTTGAGAAAAAAACCCACTTGTTTTTTTAAATAGAAATGGATGTCCAAACATTTCAGTCTTTATGTTTAGGTATTTTTTTAAAAAATTCAGCAGTCCTGGAGAGTGCTAAGGCCAGAAAACTACCCCTTAGATCCACAGAAAGTGTCCATTGATAAATGACAGAGTCACACTCCTTTCCTTAGTACATGACTTCGGATAGGAATTAAGAAGATGAATGCAAGGTTCTTTTGCTCAGTTCTGTCTTGGGAGAGTAGAGGTAGCCTCCAGCTTACAGACATGCAGTACAAGAGACTGAAGGAGGGTTGTGTGCTAAACATGCTCCAGAAACATCCAGTGGAAACAGCAAATTGAGAGCCCGGCAATGTCCACTGGAAACAGGAACAAGATCTGTAGTACTCCATTTCTTTGGGGCATTCTTGTTTCCCATGAAATCAATGCCAAAGAGATGGTTCGCAACATCAGTGGAATAGATGAAACAGGAGCAACAGTGCAGGGAGAAATCAGTCTGTCTGTTTCATCTCCGTGCTCTGATGTGTACAGAGAAGGAAAGGAAAACTACAACCGCTTATTTTTCCTCTTTGAAGTCAATGGGTCAGCAGCATCAGATCACCAGTCTAGCTGTGATACACTTTGAAGTTCTAGTGACAGGTGTGATGAAGTTGTGGTCCTGGATAGCTCTGGAGAGTGTAGAGAATACTTCCTTATTATGCACAGTTCTGCTCAAGACCTGTAGAGGAGACCTGCTTGCCATAGTCAAGCCAAATGCAGCAGACACAGAACTGTTAATGCTCTCTAGAGCAATCATTCCAGTCGCTTTCACCTGACCCTTACTGACAAATGTCATCTTATCTAGACAAAAATGCAAGGGTTTGAGCAGTTCAAAGGCTCCAGGACACCATGAGCTCAAATATTCAAGACAGTGCACAACCACATTTGAGCTCCATGGTCATTCTTAGGCTGAACCAAATTTTACTGAAGACGAGTCACATTAGCCATTCACTGTTATAACTAGCTATCACATATCTGTGATTAGAGAAAAGAGCTTCCAAGTAGAAGGTAAGGACATGAGCCTCAGAATCCTCCTTGTAAGAAACCAAACACTCCCTGTATTGTAGCTAAGCAACAAGCATAAAGTTATACTATAGCTTGTCTACTCAAGGAATCCCCCTTCATTCTCATTCTCACCCAGGTAAACCTTCCAGTCTTAAAAGTAGCTGAGAAATTGGTTGAGTACTGCTTACTTTCCTTCTTGCCCTCTTTTCTCTCAGAAAATTTTCAGCAGACTTTCCTTTTGGCCCTCTTTTCTTTCAGAAAGTCTCCAGTGCTTTGGCTCGCTACAACCAAATTTACTGCAAATAAATTGAAGGACAGAGGCAGTAAATTTGGTTGTAAAGAGTCAAAGTATTGGAGATGTCCTTTGAGAAAAGAGGGCCAGAAAAAAAGTCTACAGTAGTACTAATATTCTCCAGTTTGACATATTTAATTGATATCTTACATTCCATTTTTGCTTTAAAAAATTAGCTTAATGAGGCTGAAAATATAATAATAATAATAATAATAATAATAATAATAATTTCTTAGAGGATACAATTGTAAGTGCAAATTACAAACAAGCTTGCTCTGTGAAATTCCAATCTGCCCTTTCCTTTCCAATACATTGGGTAGACTTACTTTCCCTATATCCACTTACTTACTCACCCTTTTACAATCTTTTAATGGTTAGTGTTGTCTGATCCATTGGGTCTAGTCTTACCGCATCTCTAGAAACAAGACCCAATTTTGAGGTCTGAAAAGTCTGGGAGGGGAAAAATAAGCTTTGCTGACATGTGAGCAACTTATTTCTAGTGCTAGACACGAATAGAACACCCAAATGTTACCAGTTGGGTTTTTACATTCCTGTTTTGCTGCCACTCTTTGTGTCTCACCCATCATTATTTTGCCAGTTGCTTATTTTGTTTTTCTCTGTTAGGTTTTGCTTATTCTCCTCCTCCTGCTTCTAGTGGGAAGATGAAGGTGGGAAGAAGAGAGGCGTGCAAAGGCACACATATTGGGTAAGTCACAAAGAGATTTTCAGCAGAAAACATGCTAGAAATCCCAATGGAAACATTGTGTTCTTGGGACTTACGGCTGTTGACCTAGGGTAAGGCTGGTAGGAGGCTGGTAGCATTGGGCAGAGGCCACTGGAATATTCATTAATGGCACAGCCGTAGGGCATAAGGTACTCCTATAAATAATGAACACAAGCACCTGTTGGCAAGCCAAGCCTCACCTGCTATAAAAAGATCTAGGTTAGAAAACAGACACTTGGGGAATGTTCACTTCAACAGTGTTGCAACCAGGACACCTTCTAGCAAAATGACCTCCCATGTACCGAAGGTGCAGACACAGCTCTTTCCTTGGGCTCAGCTCTATTTCTGCTCTTTGGCTACAGAAAACAATTTCATCTTTTGCAAGTGTGGCACATGCATGACATTAGAACATGCCACAAAAGAAGGTGGGGAGGAAACTCCTACATCAAAAAGGTGCTTCATTGTTTTCCCCTACTGGCATTCTACCTTTAAAGAGGCACATGTTTCTAAATATGCCTTCTTTAATTACAGCAGTGTTTTCAGCAATAGGGAGGAATAACCCATATGCATATGCACCTTCACTGCCCCCCACCCAAGAAAAGTCAAAGAAGGGCTCAGAAATCTTGTTGCTTGCAATTTAGTGAACATTCCACAAACATAATTATCTGACTCATAATCCCTTATACACAGCAGCAGAAGAAGAAGAATCCCAGATAGATAATGCTGTTCAAATTAAAGCATTATGTGCCATTCTCTTATGGTTTTTCTTGTTGTTTGTTTTTTGCCAGATTGAGCCCTGGTTTTGTTGTTGTTTATTTGTTCAGTCACTTCTGACTCTTTGTGACATCATGGACTAGCCCACACCAGACCTCCCTGTTGGCTGACATCACCCCCAGCTCCTTTAGAGTCAAGCCAGTCACTTCAAGGATACCATCCATTCATCTTGCCCTTGGAGTCCTGGTTAGTTCCCCACATAGTTCCATTCATAGACTTCCATGCAGGACATATTCCAGTTGGAAGCCTCCAATGCATGGTTGTTTTCTCCTTCTGTTCCAGCCTCCCAGAAGCTACAAGTTCACCTCTTTGCTCACTCTTTGCTCACAGTTGTGAATTCAAATGGCTGTAGTACAGCCAGCCAATCAAATAATATAATGGGTCTACTTTGGCGGAGACCTGTACTTAAAGAGGCCTCGGGCCTCCATCTTGTTAAAGTCATTGTCCCTATAGGCAAGAGACCCCCATTCCCCCTCCTCACAACATCTCTCTCTCTTTTTTGGATGAAAGGGGGGGGGGAGGTCAATTTCACTTTGCCTCATGAAGCTCCAGAATCTAGGCCTGGCATGAGCTGCTTCTAGTTCAGCTGCCAGTAATTAGGACCATGGAGAGTACTTTACTATTTCCATTGGACAATGGATGTATCTTGTTAGGCGCAATGCAAAATGTTCCTCACCTGGGCGAAAGCTGGCACTGCCACACTGTATGGCCTCTGTTTGAAAGTGCTCACATTCTGTGACTGGAAACCTCGGGAGGACATGCTGTAGTCTGGTGGAGGGATGTCATCTTTGTCCAGCAGGTTGCCTGTACTACTGCTTTTACCTTGGCTTAAGAAATAAGAAACCTTTTGTTAGTATCTGCATCCTCACAAGGAAACACCTATTACAATCCTTTCTCACCTTCCTATAGACGCACAGGCCTCTCCCATTAAGAAACCATTAAATAATAAAACTGTAAAGCTGACTACAGGACATATTGCAGTCTTTCCAGTGCTTGGGAAACTGTGAGACTCCTGGGAGTCTCAGTGCAAAAGGTGCCAAGACAGCAGAGGTGTAGCACAAAAAGTGACTTTTCTAAATTCTAATTATTTCAAGGAAATCTTCTTCTTGCCCTTGCCAAGTTCTTCTTGGCCACCACATTTATCATTATGAAAGAATCTGATGGAAATAATCTCTTCATACATATTTGGCCTGGGTTGCTCTTCATCTACACATACACTTTGAAACAAAGCCTGCTATTCTGGCTTGACAGTAAATTACTGATGAAACATGAGCCAGACGAGCGCAGTGGAATAAGCCAGAACAGATCCTGCTTCTGGCTTATTGAAGGTGGGGTTCATCTCTGTAAACACAAAGAGTCATTGAAGAGCCAGATTTCTGTATAACCTTCTTACCTTATGTGTAATCTGTCATTCCCTTCACTGTCCATCACTCGGGTATAGGAGAAAGGGAACCAGCCTCTCCTACAATAAGAGATGGAAAAGTTCACGTTCTCCTTTTGTTTACAGGGAACATAAACATGAAGACTGTGAAAATTGCAGAAAAGGTCAGTCCCTATCTCAGATTATTTCTCTGAGAAACACCCAGGTTTTCTTTTTTAACTAAGAAGGTGATAGCATACTACAGAGGAAGTACAGGCAAGAAGTTACTTTGAATACAAGACGAATGGAAATAGTTAAAGGTTTGAAAATTCTGACCGGTGGCTTATGTTTTTGAGCATTCACAAAACATTTCCCCTACTCTCAGCATCCCTTCAATATACTCCATTCAATTTCAAGATTCAAGATGCTGAAAATCTATAAAACAGTCCAAATTCTTTTGCTACAGATATAAGGGGCTGGGAAAGTATCTTGTCCTGTATTATAAGTCTGGGGGGGGGGGGGGTGAAAAACTTATTCAAGCATAGACAAGGATATTCTTCTTTCCAACAACAGCAGTAAGAGTGGTGTTGCAGTTTGAGTGTTGTATTAGGACTCTGGTTCAATGCAATGGAAACTCACTAGATGAGCTTTTGAGGAATATCAAAATTAATGCAACTGGATGCAAAAAGATCGATCATTTTAAAGTTTTAAATGGATTATATGATACTCTGTGTTTTAACAACAAAGTTGTTGTTGCTTATTTGTTCAGTCACTTCTGACTCTTCATGACCTCATGCCAGAACTCCCTGTAAGCTGTGGCCACCCCCAGCTCCTTCAAGGTCAAGCCAGTCACTCCAAGGATACTATCCATCCATCTTGCCCTTGGTCGGCCTCTCTTCCCTTTTCCTTCCATTTTCCCAAGCATCAGTGTCTTCTTCAAGCTTTCTTGTCTCCCCATTACGTGGCCAAAGTACTTCATCTTTGCCTCTAATATCCTTCCTTCCAGTGAGCAGTTGGGCATTGTTTCCTGAAGTATGGACTGGTTTGATCTTTTTACTATCAAAGGCACTCTCAGAATTTTCCTCCAACACCACAGTTCAAAAGCATCTAACTTGGTACCTAGTACATCAAGGTACAAGGTAATACTGCAAACTGCATAATTCATACTTTGCTTACAAAACCTGAAAGTTGCTGTTCTAAGCTTTAACAACAGGATAGCCACTGGTCCCCCTGCTACTCTACCTCTTAACTGCTCAAGCAAGTGGAGGGAAAAGCTCATATTACACTGAAAAGATCATATTACACCAACCCTTTTACACTGGTGCAAAACTGGCCAATTATATTTTAGTGAGGTTGTGGGACACACAAACACACAACATTCCAATATCACCTGATTCAAGAATTTTGCATTGGAGGGCTAGCTTTATTACAGGAACTTGTGGTGTAAATAAATGTTTTAAAATGAGCAATGTCATGCCAAATCTTGAACAGCAAAAACATTAAGCTGTTCCAGTTCATTCAGAAGCCATACTGCTGGACTCTTGAGCCTTTGGTCTGTGAAGTGGGTTGCAAGCACCTGTAGACTCATCAGCATCCTGCTTCCAAATTGCCCCTAGTCCCAGATCACCATTGTGATATTTGCTTAGAGACTAAACCATTATTAAAGCAGACTAGCAGTGCTGCACCTTCATTGCTCCTCCCTGTCCTTTAACTCTAGGGATTCAAAACTCTATTGTGATAATCAAGCCAGCCAACTCCCATTAGGAAGGACAGCTAGCATTTTGATCCATCAAAAAAATTCATTTTGGCTTCTGAAGATAAGGTGAACACTTTTTTTTAAGGTGGGAGAGTAAGATTTCAGGCTCTAAACACTGAAAGTCTGATTATGAGATTGGAGACTGAGAAAGAATTCACAAATATTTAGTGATTGTAAAGGAGCTTACATACACAAACGTTGCCAAGCAACCAATTTGCCCCCATACCTCTGCAAACAAACGGTGGAAAAGCAAACCTGATAGATTAGTCTACCCCATTATATCTTTTGTTCCATGTTATGCCACAGACACTCTCAAGTGCTTGCAACCTGCGCCATTCCTGTTCGTTTCTGGCATTCCTCGGTGCCAGGAACACAGCAGAAATGTTTCTTATCCATTCAACTCCTTGCCATACCATGGTGTAACACACTAACTACCAAAGCAAAGTGGTACAATACACTTTAAGTATAGAGAGTATCAAATAATAATTCAGAAGAGACTTGGGATGAAAATGGGTAAGGATTTCCAAATAACTACTATAAAAGTTTGAAATTTCCCTCTGTTTTTTATCCTTGATCTGCTACTTACTTAAATGGTTGAAAAATACTGGACTATTTCCAAGCTATAATTTGAGTTTTATAACCTAACTGTATGTTCAAAAACCTTAGGAAAATCAAGGATGAAAGAGAAACATCATCATGGAAGCATCAGGGAGAATTTAACTATAGGAGAAGGTATCATACGCCATAAACCCCAGAACCCAGAGCAAACAAACATGCTCACAATTTTGTCTTCTCGCTCTCCCCATAGTGCCACCCATCCCTGGCCTCAGGCACTAGCAATGTAATGAGATCCCCCTCCTTGAAGCTGAGAAGGGTGCTGTTATCCCCAGCAGCGTGAGAGAAGATGGCCCGCACTCTTGTCCTGCCATTCTTTTCCAGTCCGGCCGCCATGGAGCTGGAACGTGGCAGAGTCTTGTTTTCAGCTAATAAAAAAAAAGAAAGGAAAAACAAATTAGGTATCAGAACCTACTCTGGAAAGAATGTCATAAACTGGCCTAAATTATTGCCATGAAGAAAACTTTCAAAAATCCACAAAAATTAAAAGAAGAGTTGTCCATTCCTCAAAGGCAAAGAATTCATAGAGCTACCAGACAAAAGACATTTTATATCTATTTTCTTCCTTTTTCAGGATTTTTTTAAAGGACAAGAGATAAAGCTGTATTGGAAAAATACAGAAGTGTTACAGACAAAATGTGCCAAGGATCAGAATCCAGGACTTGAAGAGCAACCAGAGTTATAAGAGCTCTCATAACATTGTCACAGGCAGGAAAGCTACATAACAAAAACCTCCACTGAAAACCTTTAGATTTTTTGTTGAATCATTTTCAGTAAATAAAAGCTTCTCTATAGTTTTATATTCTGTTCTGTTATGCAAGAACTATTCCAGTTACAAAAGAAATATTTTTGAACAAGCTGTGATTTGAAAAATAGAAAATAGCTCATCGCTGCTGTTCTGTAAATTTACTAAAATGTAATCCCTCCCCAACAATCAATTTCCACTACACAGTCTAGCGCCAAAGGCCACAATGTACGCATGGCAGCTTAAGAACACAAGAAAGGAAGGGATATAAAGGAAGAGCATTCACTGCTCTGCATTCCAATAGCACTTCTTAATAATGCACAGCCAGAAAAGCCTCTTACTATTTTATTAATTGTGGGTGATACAAACAACAGGTATTGGGGGGGGGGGGGGAGATATTTAATCTTCATCTTTCATAATTGTGCCTTACAGAGTGAAATGTTCAATTTGCATTAAATCCTTTATTTTGCAAGGTATTGAGGACAAAAAAAATCATCTTTCTACACTATTACTTTGTTCGAAAAATTAAATCCTGATAAAGGATTCAAACTATAGGAAAGGAGATTCCATCTGAACATGAGGAAGAACTTCCTGACTGTGAGAGCTGTTCAGCAGTGAAACTCTCTTCCCCAGAGTGTGGTGGAGGCTCCTTCTTTGGAGGCTTTTCAAAAGATGGCTGGATGGCCATCTGTTGGGAGTGCTTTGAATGCGATTTTCCTGCTTCTTGGCAGGGGGTTGGACTGGATGGCCCATGAGGTCTCCTCCAACTCTATAATTCTATGATTCTAGAACAACTCTATAATTCTATGATTCTCATATACAAAGGAGTTTTTTTGGCAAAAGTTTCTCTCTTGGTTGTGAATGCCAATCCAGTGAGGGAAGGAAGAGATGAGAAAAAAAGGATGAAGGAATTTCCTGGCAGAACATGCACACAGGTAGGGAACAGTGAGCAATCTTTTTTTAGAACCAATGTTGGATACAATTGGATATAGATGCCTGTGCACTATGCCATAAAAATAAGCAGCAATTACACAGTAGGGTAACCATTACACTTGCCCAGTGCCATACGCTTTGCCTCCTGCTGGAGAGTGAGATCACCCAGCTCTTTCCACACCTGAGAAATTATAGTAAATATCTGCATCCAAGCTGTCCTATTCAGTATTAGTACATTATTACAGATCCACTTTTCACCAAAGCTTCCAATATTATGCAAAATGGCCAAGAGTACTTCGACGTTTACTAGTAATGAATTGCTACTACACAAGCTTTCACAGGAAATACCCTTCTTAAAATGCATGTATCTTGCAAACTGTCACAGTGAGGAAGGAACAACCTAGCCGGTTTAAGTTTTGTGGCAATCCAGCCTATCTGTCCAATCTGTCAACACGGCTAAATCCAGCCTCTTAGCTATCACTGCGTTAACAATTTCAGCTTTTTCTCCAAGAGTAGTTCTTGATACTAGTAATTCTGTCACCATAAAGAAATGTTTGCAGCTGCAGGCAAAAGGGACACTCAGACAGCTTTGAATCGTCTTTATGTTTCTATGCCTACTCTCCCATTTCAGCACCTCCATGCTGTGGTAACATCAGATGTGACTGTCACTCTTTGAACCAGTAGGGAGATTTGCTTAGTTGTCCTCATGTCCCCTTCCTCCCACAAGACAGGACTTACTGGCTGCATAGCTGTTTTTCGGCATCACACTTTTGCGCACAGGGAGAGTATTGGAGTAAGAGTCACTCATCTTCTGTGTCTGAGGTGGGGATAAAGACTTTGGCTGAGGAGGCTTCCGGTCAGACCAGTGGTTGTAATCCTCCCCTTCTGAGCCCGAGACACCATTCATCACTGGCATGGTTTCTTGTGCTGACATTCGCTGGATGAAAAAAAAAAGCAGGGGAGTAAAGTTAACTTTCAGAAAATGTATCCTTTGCCCTGAATCAGGGGCTGAAAACATGCAGGTCTCCAGATGTTGTTGGACTGCAAACTCTATCAGTCCAGTGTCAGCATACCCACTATTGAGGAACACTAGAAATTGCAGTCATAAAAAACACTCCACCCCTGTTTCAAAGATTGCATTCAATTTGGAATACAGCTAAATGTTAACTCTTCAAAGTATGAACGATATGCAAGCAGGTTTAATTCACTCTTTGCTTTTTATTTCATTAAAAAAAATGAGTTTTAAAAAGCCACTTTTTAGACGTTTTGATTTTACCCTATGAAAATAGTTGTTCTGTGTATATGACTCTACTGCAGTGTACTAGGTTTCCGATCATTCTGGCCTTTTCAAAGAAATCCTAAATCAGAATCTGGCCTTTCTTGGAGCAGGAACATTTGGCCATCTGTATTTCAGTCCAGGATAATTCTATCCCCTGATTCCTGGAAGAAGGAAGAAGCACAAAGCCTCTCCTTATCCAAACTTTTGAGGACAGTCATAAATACAATACTCACTCCAACAAAAGGTGCCAGTTCTGGTGGGACTGGGAGTGGCTTGGCACCAGGGATGGGGTCTGAGATGATGAGGTTTGACTTGGATGTGGAGAGAGGGCTGGGCATAATCGTCCCATTGCTGCTGAGGGCCATCTGTTGCATCAGCTGGATAGCACGGTCAGGGATCTTGTTGGGGTCAGCACAAGATTGCTGCCATAAGGGAAGCTTCTGTGTCAAGATGTCTTTTCCCTGAAGTTACCAGAGAGAGAGGGAGAGAGAGAGAGAGAAATGCATGAAACTATATAGTGAAAACATAAGGAGACACATAGTTTTGTCAAAAGAGGGCCCTCCATAATATCTGAGTGAATAACTTTTGACTTCCAAGAAAAAACGAGGCTATCAAGAATATGTAGCTCACAGACATACACTTGGATTTACTCCAGCTAGAAAACTAAATGGGATTTACCCTGAATGAGTGTAAACATGATAAAAAAACCTAATAAAATGCAATCAATATGTGGCTACAACAGTTGATAGTCCAGTTAAAAGTGCAGATGACAATAACAAAGAAATAACAGGACAATATAATTTTTTGTAGCCCACTGTGGAAAGATCTGATTCGATAAAGTCCATTTGAGAAATATGAACTAGAATGGTTCTGGGCAAGATCTCATTCTGGGCTCCTTTTGTAAAGGGAACAAATTAATCATTTCCAAAACCAGCCACTCTGTTCTCACAGTCATAGGGTTTGGGGCAGTTGCTGTTGTCACCACAATGAAACTAAAGCATTTAAGACATTAACATTTTCTCCAACAAAATTATAGAACAAAAATAAATAAGTTTGTGCATGTTCATATTCATTTATTAAGAATGTTGCTTATTGTTTCACGACACAGCAGGGACCCCAAGAAGACATACAACAGATACAAACTTTCTTTAAAATACATATAATTAAAACATTCACCAAAGTCAACTTAATTTTTAGGAATGAAAGACTGTGTAGACTGTACTGTCTCAGCTACCTGTTGGATGCTTAGAAGGGAAGAAGGCAGCCTTCTAAGTCTAATGTATTCACCAAACTAGCATCAAAAACATATTAAGTGTTCAATATCCTGATAAACATAGGGCTGGTTGAAAAAGCCTAGGACTCGCATTATAGTCACACACACACACACACACACACACACACACACACACACACATATATAGGTTCTTCACTCCAGTGCCTGTTATGCAAAGATTATTCCATCCTTTTTCTCTCTGTATCTCTTCAACAAAGAAGAATCTCAATGTAGCAGAAAGGGAGTGCGTCACTACTTTTAGTGGCATGCTTTCAGCATGTTAAAGGGCTGAAGCAACACACTTTTGGTGAGGAAAAGCTTTTATAACAAAGCATGTCTACAAGAAATGCAAGTAAACAATAGGTTAATTAGCCAGCTATGGTCAATCCCCAAATGTAGGGCAGAGCTGAGAGCAAACAAATAAGCAAAAGTTTACAGGTTTGTGGGGAATAGGAGACTTGACATCACTATTCTTCCTCTTTGTCTTCTTCAATGGATGGAGATTTATTTAGCTGTTCTCTATTCTGAAGCAGAACATCAAGGATGGACCTTTTCGCACTCTAGATTTCACACACAGTTCCACACTTGAATCATTTCAAGGATGCCCATGTCATATCTTGAAATTATTCAAAACCTTCAGTTCCTGTCCTATCCCTAGGGTGAAATGGTAGGAAGACAAAGTGTGTGGCATACATCTATGTTCAGTTCAAAATCTGTCCATCTAGGCATCAAGAATGCTTTGCTTTCCACATGACCTAACAGAGGGCGCACTGTTCCACTTATTTAGCCATCACCCCACCCATGAAACATTAGGACATACTCCTTTTTTCAGCTCTCCCAATGGCTCAATACTCGGGTACAATGGCAAGGGACAAAAGGAAAGGTGGCACTACTACATATAGGGCATTTCCTCTGGATGGGGCAGGGTGGGAGTCATGGATATACTTTGTACACAGTACTTTGGTGCACAACAGCAGGATGCCATTAAGACACAGTGCTGGTTACTAGGCTGCACAGATCGCATGCTATGCAGCTCTACTCCATAGCAACAACAAGTGTGTATAAGGGCTTTGGCAAGCTCTTGCAAGGTGTGTGTGTGTGTCAGGCGATAGAGGATTAGTGCAAATGCCAACATGCAAATGTCATCCAGCTACTTTTTGTTTTTAAATAAAAATATGAAAAATGTCGTCTTTCACCGAGGTTTTAGTTCTAGAATGCTTGAAGAAACAGTTTCTAAACAAGCTGGTGATTGTCAGTGAAATGGAGGACAGAATCTGACAGGCTGGCTTTAAAAATAATTCATCTTGTTGATTCTTAGCTCCAAAAATTCTCCATCATTGTTAATCATGATAGTGCAATTGTTGCATTAATCAATATGGAAATCTTGTAAATGAAGCCCTATGTGGTCTGCACACTGGGTCTCTAATCTCAATCAGCAAACCAGTGCTCTTCTTCCAGTGGAACCCCCCCCCCCCCCAATCTGCAAATGAAAGCTCACTTTACTGGAAACTCTTCTCAGGCTTTAAGCAACATACTGTCAGTTATGCCAAAACATTCATTATGGGCCCTGTTATTTTTAACACATAATGTGACATAAATCCCTCTTGTAATTAAAAAAACCCTGAAATAGATTAAACCAACACCTTCTGTTTAAAATAATATTCTCAAGTTCTGATGAGGAGCAGACTTTGCTACAAAGAAGCATGGGGATAGCCCACGGGAGTGACCTTTGATGCAAGTAGTAGCTTTAGAGGAGTCATTTGTTTGAATTGTAAAGGATAGAGAAGGAAGGAAAGGGAGACAAAGGGAGAGGAGGAGAAACTCCACCATTAAATGGGGGTCTCACTTCAACCACAAATTCATTATTATTATTATTAAGTCTCTCTGATGTAATTACACTAAAAAAACTGCAGGGTCTAACATATATGTGATTAGTGCAGTATGTTTACTGAGTACATTATCTACTAAGGAATGTATAACAGCATTTGTTGTTCTTGCTGTTAACTGCTTTCAGATGAACTTTGATTTATGTTGATCTCATGAACAACAGACCTACAAGTCACCCTATCATAAACAACCATGCTCTGGGCCGTGGCTTCCTTGCTTGAGAATATCAATCTGAAACTTGGGCATTCTCTTTTCTTACAGCTTTCTACCATATCAAGCATTATTGTCTTTTCTATGAGTCATGTCTCTCATCATATGGCCAAAGTATGACAGTCTCACAGACAATCCAGGCTTAATTTGTTCTACGATTCATTTATAGCTGCGAGAAAGGAGGAGTTATATTTAAATCAATAGTGCTGAAGAAAAGAGAGGTTAAAAAGGGGAGAGGTAACATAAAGAGTACACTGAAGGGCATGTGTGCTTTCTTATGAAACAGTGCTTCTATCCATTCATGAATTTATATAGCCCTGAAAATTGTATTCATATGAGTTTTGAAAGCTGAGTTATTATCCATATCCAGTTTCTTAAGAACCATGTTTGGAGCATCATCTGTCGAACGGTATCCTTAAGAAATCATTCCAGTGGTCTGTCTGGCATGTGTGTGAAATAGCTCCGATCTTACCTTGGAGTGGTACGTAAGAGCATGTTTGGCCACAGCGCACTGCTTCTCCACCAGGAAACAGAATCGTCGCCTTTCTTCTGTGAGTGCTGTTTTGTACCCATCTGACACATAGTTCTCGAGCTCACCTTGCTTGTTGGTGATAGCTTCAATAAACTGGGAAAGAAAGAGAGAACATCCATAAAGATATCTGAACCCCAACGACTAAAAAAATCTGTTGTTCATGCTGAGAGAACACATTGTTCGGTGAGATAAACACAGCAGGATCTTTCATATGGCATGTTCTTGATGCCACTCACAGAAGGAAAATAATGGGAATGCGCAAGATTCTGGTTCTTTATGCGGTTCGGTTGAAGACGGGCAGCAGGGGGCAGTAGGCAACAGAGCATGTGCGGACTCCCGAATATGTATCTGTTGCTCCCCCTCACCAGGCATCCTTAGTCATCTGACCTCCCCCACACAAAAGCTCCTGACTCAGAACGTGGGCTTCAGATGTTGTGTGGGTGGCAGAAGAGCAAAGAAATTCTCTCAGCCTCCCTCCCACTTAGCCGGCACCTGGGTAGCACTCTCATTTTCTAGTGCCAATTGTTGCAAACTGACAAAGTTGCCTGCACAAGGCTAAAGCGCTCGAAGGAGGTTTCAACTCAGGGGAGAGAGGGCTTAAACATAGCTTTCAACTCTTGCTCACTGGATGGGGAGAATTAACTCTGTCATGCTGGTGGGGATGAGCAAAGGAGGAAGGCCTCCCTTAACAGCAAACTGAGCAATGTAAGCGTGGCAAAGTAACCTTGACTTCATCTCACTCACAAATTCCTCCTGACTCCCACTGACAACAGGATGATATAATAACTGTCTGAATTCTCCCAGTGATCCCTTTAGAGACTGATCTATCCATTAACACAAACAATATCCACCCCCCATCCCCCGCAAATTTACACCAAGTCTTGATACAGTGACTTATAGGGTTATCCACTTTTGAACTCATCAGATGGCTTTAGGGCCATGTTCTGCAAAAATGGAGCCTCACGGAGGACATCATATGATGTAAGAGCACTCACCATAAGACTCTGTGGGGCTCTGTTTCTGCAGCACATGGAAACGGAGCACTAAAACTGTCTTCAGGAGTTGGGTGTTACCAAACTCGAAATGGCTCAAAATGGGGAAAGATGGGGGAAGTATGTGAGATAGATAACCAACCCATAAGACAGGAAAAGCAGTAGGGAATGAAGGATAATGATTTCCTACACTCCCCCCCCACCCCCGGTCTCCTAACATCCGGCCACCCAGGTGTCCTCTCCTTTTTCTGCCAGGGTCTTAGGGGCATCCAACTCCTACATTTGGCTTTTTTGAATTAGAGGCCATTTTCTCAGCACTGAAACTATTATTTTGCTCCAACTGAGGACACCTTGTACCCTCTGAGGTGGGGACTGGAGACAGTTTCTCCTGAGTTTGTGTTATACAGAGGGGCACACCTCTCTGTCTTACCATGGTTTCTCTCTAGTGTTTCTTGTAAGTCCTGTCCAATTAATGAGACTCATGCTGTGAGATCCATCTTTCATTCCATAGTGGACTCAAGCTGAGCAGCCCTTGACCAATACCCTCTGCCTTCCTTTAATGTTGCCAAATATATTTAGTCTTCTTCTTTCCAGACAGGAAGAGAAGGCTCCACGTCTCCACTGATGTTTGTGCGCACTTTCTTTGTTCTTCATAATGCCTTTTTTTCACTACTCTGAAGTGTTGAGATAATTAGCAAGATTGATCAAAAATACTTTTAGTCAATTAAAAAGGTGCCCAAAACTACACTGGACAGCAAAAAAGGGAAAAAGCACAGAAGGTGTAGTAAAAAGAAGACTAAGCAACGAAATAATAATAATGTAAGCCCCTCGCTGCCACTACCACCACCCCCAAAATCCCTGGAGGCAAGCTGTTGGCATTATCTTAGAAGTAGCATAATCCCCTGAAGAGAGAGAGAGAAGACAGAGATAAAAGAGAACACTCTTTCTAAAATGATGCTTCTTCTGTTACAACTATGCTTGGTGCTGAAGGTGAAGTCTATGCCGAACTGGCAATACATGGGCTACTTTTCCTGACAATCTGCCTACCCATATCTTGCCAACCTGAGGGTGCTTGCTTTCCAGCCAACATTTACATGTTGCTATAATATGCAAACATTTGTCTTTATGTAAAGGGAAAGAAAAAATGCCACTTTTCTTTCATTGCTGTAGGTTACACCCATAGCTTTAAGCAAGTCACGTACAGATGTTTTCATTCAAAGTCATATCTCTTACTGTATTATATACATACATTACAGATTTTCCTGAATATCTCTGACAATTTCTTCTCAATCACCTAGTATCTGTGAGGAAAAATATAAGGGTGTTTGATCCTAAAAAGTGTTACGTTGGGACTTTCAGAGAAATGAATAAATTTCACTTCCCTAGACTACCCATACATCCCTATTAAGATTACAGTAACACCCCAATAATTGTGGAGCCCATATCCATAGTTTCACTTTCCCAAAGCTTGTGAAAACAGATCTGTCTAGAACAGTGTGCTTCAGCTGTTTTAGACTCCAACTCCCAGAAATCACCAGATGTTAGGAATTGTGGAAGCTGAAGTTCAAAACATCTGGAGGACCAAAGATTGGGAATCACTGGTCTAGAAATTTGTTCCCTGTAATTCCATGGTATGCTTCCTCCATAAATACCATAGACTTGTACTGGAGGATGTAGCAAATTCCTACAAAGGATAGTTCTCTAGGCCCTCCAGGGAAACTCTGGGACCAAAAATCTGGTAATTTAATGGCATCTGGTTGAAGGTAACCACAGTCCAGCTGGAAATGTATCGCCCAAAGGTATGGGTCTTGTTTCACTGTTCCCTAAAGAATAAACACATTTCGCATGTACACTGTTTTGGGGGAATATTAAATAAACAATGTCTTGCGTCACATCCATCAGTCCGTAACAGCACACCTTCCCAAGGACACTTGCCACTTGTCCTTGGCTCTCACTTAGCACTATATTGTTAAGATACATGTGCCTACTCAACACTGACTGATCAGAACACATTAACTGGCCCATCAATAGTCACAGAGAAACATCCGAACCACATTTTATTTCTTCACTTCTAAAGATTTACCAGCCTCTGTAGGCAAATGCCATATTTTACCAGTATATGAAGGAAACCTGATTATTCACCAATGGTTTTGACTTTTACTGAGAAATGCTACTTATAACAGCAATTGGCAACATTTAGAGAATTTCAAGGAATCCATCATATGGTGCTCTTTTTGTCCTTGGCGGTTCTGCTGTACTTCGGAGTGGCTTTCGATGCCATCAGTTATGAAATCCTTCTGAAATAACTGGGAGGCACTGTTTTGCAGTGGTACTGATGGAAAGGCAAACTCTGAAAGTAGTGCTTACAGGACCTCCCAAGGCTTGATTTTGTCTCCCATACTATGAAAAATCTACATGAAATCATTGGGAAAGATTATCCAGAGTTTGGTGGCTGGATCTCGCTAATACAAATAGTCTCCGGGCTAAAAGCAAGATAGATTCTGTAAGTTTGTTCTTAAGTTGAATTTGCATGTAAGTTGGAACACGTACATTTTCAAAGTGTTTGTGTGGGCACGCATGTGTGCGCACACATGCTTTGGACAACACAGGGATGGGTTAACACCCCTGTGGTATTTGTTTTGCTGTTCAGAAGATTTCACCTCACTTTCTGTTGCTGTGATAATTGATTCTGAAAAATTGGGCTTTTTGTAGAAACAAGGATTGGGGAGGAAGCTTCAATGGAGACACCTTTTCCCCATGATAACTCTTTCAGGAGTAAATTTCCCTTCAAAGGGCTAGATTTCTCTCACTTCCTGTTGTCTCACCCCTATTCTTAACTGTGAGTTGTTTGTAAGTTGGATGTTTGTAACTGTGAGTTGTTTGTAAGTTGGATGTTTGCCTGTGCGTATACTAATGATAGACAACTCTATCTTTCCTTTCGTATTGAATTCCAAGATAGACAGTTTTAACCAGTGTCTGTTCTAAGCAATAGACTAGATGAAGGTTAAAAAGATGAAGTTTAATCTAGACAGGACAAGAAGTTCTCTTAACCAGTTGAAAGACAGATAAGGAGGTGGGAATATTGCCTGTGATTGGTTTTCACTCTCTATGAAATCTGAGATTCTCAACTTGGACATACTCTTGGCTTCAACCTGAACTCAGGGGACCGGGTCTCAGTGGTTGCTAGGACAGGTTTTGCACAGTTAAAGCTAAGGCATCAGCTTTACTTATTCCTGGAAATATCAGATCTGGTCATGATGACTCAACCCTTGGTTACATCCCTTTTGGATGACTATAACGCACTCAACTGGCTTTCATAACTGTTTAGAAATTGCAGAAGGCCAAAAATGTTGTGGATAGCCTTATTTCTAGGGTTGGCTATAGAGAACACCTAACTCCCCTGTTGAAACAATTGTATTATTTATTTATTGTATTTATTGTATTTATTTATTTATTTATTTATTTATTGTATTTATATACTGCCTTTCTCAGCACGAAGGCGACTCAGAGCAGTTTACATTTGGCACAATTTGATGCCCCCAACAACATAAAAACACTTTAAAACATTAGCATATAAAATATAAATTCATATAAAGTCAATAAAAACAATAAAAACATATATCCTTAGTGTCTCCTTACTGAAATCATTATTCAATCACATTGTCCACTCGTTCCGTGGGTCTATCTCTGCCTGTTACATTGTGTTTACAAATGCTTGCTTGAAAAGCCAGGTTTTAACATTTTTGCGAAATGTCAAGAGTGAGTGGGCCAGTTTAATATACCTGAGAAGGCGTTCCACAGCCGAGGGGCCACCACTGAGAAGGCCCTGTCTCGCATTCCTGCCAAACGCATCTGTGAAGAAGGCAGGGCCAAGGACAGGGTCTCTTCAGGTGATCTTAAAGTCCTAGACTGACTACTAGTCCATTTCTGGGTACAACATAAAAGACTGGTGTTGACCTATATAACTTATGCTCAGACTATCTGAAAAGTATTTCCTAAGTTTTAATGGGGGGGAGGAACTGCCTCTCAGTCCCAGCACCATAACAGGTACAACAGCCCTCAAACTATGGAATTCCCTCCCAAGAAAGTCCAGCTTGGGTCCCTCTAAGCACCATCAAGAGTTCTAGTTATTGATAGGACATAACCTCCATGAAATTGTTAAAACACATATTTAAAAGCATCTCAGCTAGCAATCATCACCAGATCTTCTGGTAGCAACTCATGATCCTTCAGAGGTCACTAGACTTCATTTCTCACTATCCTTCACTCCTGGTTACAAGGGCTTGGATGGAAGGGCTTGGATGGATTGTTGTAGTCCAACAATATCAAGAGGGTAACCTGTTGACCAAACCTACTATATCAGTCACTCAATTTCTTCTATTCATTTTTCTTCTTAGTTGCTCTGTGAAGCTTGAATTATCTGTGGCTGAACTATGGCTGAGTACAGCAAATGTTAGGCAGCAGAATTTCTATCCCACGAGAGGTGTCACAGTTTAAAAGAAATATAAGACTTTCACAGTTTTGCATTCTGCAGCATCAGAAATATTTCAATGCCTTGTGAGGACCCTTGGGCTTTGCTTTGGAACTATGCATTAAGAAAGTTTCTACTGAGAGATGTAGTTGGTTTCTTTATCTTCACTGTCGTCAACCACAGCCACACCAAACTGCAATTCCCAAGGGTCACAACAGTGACGCATGGGGAGTTGCTGAAATCCAAGTGCCAGAGCAAATCATTTCTGGTGACACACCATCAGAAATGTTTTTTTCATTCAGGGAATTGCAGAAATGTGATACATGGCCGCTGACAAATCAAAAGTCTGGGGTGTTATTTGATTTCTCAAAATGTGTCTTTCTTACTTATTTTTCATCTTCTACATGGACAGACAGTTTCTAGTTTTCCTTTGGGAATGTTAAAGGGATGGGAGCAATGAAAGGAAATGAGAAAAGCAACACCCACCAGCCTAGATGGCTATAGTTAACACTTTAATTTTGTCTATAAGGGAAGTAAGACAGAACACTGACTCAATTCCAACAGATTATGAGAACCTTTCAGTGGGATACAAAAGAGTCTTTCCAGTGGATGTGACTCCAATGGAAGCACATCACCTGATATTCTGGAGAGATGCATAGACAACACCTGTAACCTCACAGGTCCAAATCAATTCAAGGACACTGTACGGCCTTAAATGCAACCAGGCATGTTCTCTCACAAAGGATATGGAAAGAGAAGAAGGAACACATGATACCCGCCTTTTCCAATCTGGTACACAAAATCTGAAAGGCCTCTACTGACACTTCACCCTAGTCAGGTCAGACATAACTGCTAATCTAATATAAGGAAACTCCCCACCCCTCTGCTATCAGTATTTGTTTAAGCAGCACACTCTCTCTATATATCTGGTAAAGCAATGAGGTTGGGGTACTAACAGTCATGGATATTTGATAGGGAGATGGAAGTCCATAAACATTTTGAACAAGCAAAGGATGCAGTAATTTCTACCCTCTGTTCTGCAAAAGGAGCGTTAGTTCATAGAATCACAGAGTTAGAAGAGGACACATGGGCCATGCAGTCCAACCAGCTACCATGCAGGAAAACACAATCAAAGCACCCCAACACGTGGCCATGCAGCTCATTTAAAAACCTCAAGAGAAGGAGATTCCACCACGCTGTTGAGGCGGCATA